>NW_024040040.1:61930040-61965616 GCF_014851395.1 Micropterus salmoides | reverse complement strand
GGACGAGGAGTAGACAGTCAGAGGAGGAAGTTGTGTCCTTTGTTTAAACCGAGTCTCTGCTCCTAATACAATCCTCCGCATTAGCAAGTCCTCTGATTTTCTGATTGAAGCTTGGCTCAGCATCCATCCAGTCTGTTTGTGAATCATTTGGGAACCCTTGCAAATTAGACCACAGACCTCTATTGTGTTTGCTCCTGTTGTCATCTACGCAATAATTCTTAGTAAATCACCCAACAGGTACTACAATTGCACTTGCAATATTTTAAAATGCACATGCAATTTAGTACTAAATCGGGCCCAGTGTATGAAACCCATAATCAAAATAGTCAGACATTCTGTCACTTTGTTGCTCATGGATAGAATTATATTGAAAATAAAGTATTCCCCTTTTTGCTTGGGACCCCCTGGAACTACCCCTGGGGGTCCCCGGACACCACTTTGAGAACCACTGACTTAGTAGATATTAAGATGTGCTTGCATAGGTGGGTTCTAGTGATCAGGAAGGTCTTTTTCATAAAAATGAACATTGATTAATAGCAGAGACATTTTACCTTTTGATTTCACCAAAGTAAATGAAAAATATAACACGTGGATTGTTGTTTAATCTATCATTTTAGATTTGTTGTTTTATCAACCTTACTTTGCAAAGGTAGCTAATACCCAGCTCTTCTGTCAACATCACATCATGGGATGGCGTATAAATAGCACGCCACTTTTAAGGACAATCCGTGTGCCATGTCAACACATTTTAACGCAATTCAGTCCCTATAGACCAAAGCAACACAAAGGAGGTTAACCCTATCTGCTAGCAGATGTGGACAGCTATAATGTTAACTGGTCGACATGCATTTACATTACATTTCAAAAGTGAGTACACCCCTCACATGTGCCGGCAGCAGTCTTGCAGTCCCAGACCAGGACACTCCCACCACCATGCTTGACTGTAGGCAAGACACACTTTGTCTTTGTGCTCCTCACCTGGTTGCTGCCACACACACTTGACACCATCTAAACCAAATAAGTTTATCTTGGTCTCATCAGACCACAGGTAGCTGTAAACCAATGTCCTTAGTCTGCTTGTCTTCAGCAAACTGTTTGTGGGCTTTCTTGTGCATCATCTTTAGAAGAGGCTTCCTCCTGGGACGACAGCCATGTAGACCAATTTCACGCAGTGTGCGGCGTATGGTCTGAGCACTGACAGGCTGACCCCCCCACCCCTTCAACCTCTGCAGCAATGCTGGTAGGTAGTCTTTTGTCTTTTAGGTAGGTAGTCTTGTATGTCTTTTTTACCAAAGACAACCTCTGGATTGGACACTGAGCACGTGCACTCAATTTCCTTGGTCGAACCTGTCCTGTTGAACCACTGCATGGTCTTGGCCCCCATGCTGCAGCACAGTTTCAGGGTCTTGGCGATCTTCTCATAGCTTAGGCCATCTTTATGTAGAGCAACCATTCTTTTTTTCAGATCCACAGAGTTCTTTGCCATGAGGTGCCACGTTGAACTTCCCATGGCCAGTATGAGGGAGTGCGAGAACGATAAGACCAAATTTAACACACCTGCTCCCCATTCACACCTGAGACCTTGTAACACTAACGAGTCATAGTAGTAAATAGTTTTTGGGCCCAATTAGCACATTTTCTCTAAGGGGTGTACTCACTTTGGTTGCCAGCGGTTTAGACATTAATGGCTGTGTGACGTGTTAATTTGAGGGGACGGAAAATTTACACTGTTCTACAAGCTGTACACTCACTACTTTACATTGAAGTGTCATTTCTTCAGTGTTGTCACATGAAAAGATATAATCAAATACTTACAAACGTGAGGGGTGTACTCACTTTTGTGAGATACCCACTTCATTCTCTGGGATGTAAAAGTAACTTAGACTTATCTAAACTGTTGTCCTTTCAATATAAATGGTATTCTTTTCAATGGGACACATATTTTAGTAAAATTAACTCAAGTTTAGTGATAATTTCAAGCAAACTCTATATTACATTGTTTATATATAGCCTGTCTCACTCCTCGTCTTGTGGGCAGTATGGTAAGACCCATATTTCCACATCCACATCCACACATATGTTAGCTGGTGCCCTGCACAAGTGGGATATTTCAAGAATGACTACCCTTTTTGATTTCTAAATTTAAATTATAAGACATGGTTTGGTAACAATTTTTTAAAA
This sequence comes from Micropterus salmoides, assembly GCF_014851395.1. Classification (NCBI taxonomy): domain Eukaryota; kingdom Metazoa; phylum Chordata; class Actinopteri; order Centrarchiformes; family Centrarchidae; genus Micropterus; species Micropterus salmoides. Next base: position 61,963,435 of record NW_024040040.1, on the reverse strand, counting down.
TTGTGATCCACTGTGACATACCAACCCTTTTTTTATACAATAATCCCTCTCCTTTTTTCCCCTGTAAAACAAAAATTATTATTAATTTTTTATTAAATTATTAAAAATATTTTGATGACTCAGGTTGAACTTGGGGGCAATAACTTACATGTTTTCCCAACAAATGTGAGTTAATATAGCTAACCCTGCTATGATGTTTAGCCACACTTGACTGTTAGCTTGTAGCTAAAGAGCAATCGGAGGTGTGTGTTTTGAGTTCAGCAGGTAAAACCTTGTTCAACTTTCCATAGAATTTGGTTGAGTGTAGATTATTAATTGAACCCTTACCCTCTTCCTCCTAACGTGAAGTGTGTGTGGAGGCCAACAGTCCATGTATTTCTCTATAGCTCTCTATTCACAAAGTCACGCCCACGTTTTTAAAAATACAATCTAATTTCATAGATTTGATATAATTTCGTCTCACATCTTCACACCTACAGAAACATGGACAATGACACAGAACATTTCAAAAGGTGAATATATTCAAAAAAGGAAAGGGGGAATTGATTAATTATATTTCATTCCTCAGGATAATCAGGCCATAATTAAAAGTTAGAAAGAAAAGAAAGAAAAAGGAATATAAAACAGGAAATTTAATATAAAAATGACAAATTGATATAAAAAGTTCCTGTGGACATCAACAAAAAATAAAATTGCAAATAAAAAGTGAAATTTAAAAATAAATCCTGAAAAAATAAATAGAAAAGCTTAAATGCAAAATCTTACATTACAATATCTAACTGAAAATTTTATGTCTAAAATATTAATGTTAATAATGAATTATTTATATATACATATACACAGTATATAGCTTTTCAAGTTGTATGTAAATGACAGTGTGGACTGAAGAGCGGAGGGTGGCAACCTAACCTGTAATTGATTTTGCCTAAACCTGTTTTGTTGTTATTTCTTTCCTGTTCTCATACTGTTTTGGTTTTACCTTTTTTAATAGTTATTTTCAGTTTTTATCATTACCATTTTTGTGGTTTTTATGCTGATCTTGTTTTGTCTTTTCTACCTTATATCGTGCCTTTGAGTACTTTTTAAAATGCTATATTATTATTATTGTTATATTAAAAACTGCACCATTTCATTTAAATTCCACAAATAGACCCGCACTTTAACACATCCATCAAGGCAGGCCCTTATAAATTTATCAAATCCAAAATCAGTTCTGAAAACATGTTTCTCTGTTACTCCACTGCATCATAATGTGAATGTATAAAGCTATGTGTTGAGAACAATTTATGAACTTATCTCCCTACTGGTCCTACGTGGTATTTCTCTTGAGGTGCACCTGGTCCAGTCAAGCTGTTCCAGTCTCTGTGCTGTAAAAAGGGGGCAAGAAGGTTAAAGTCCCTTTCTCCTCAGCAGCAGCAGACCCAGCAGCTTGTTTTTCCTTATTTCTACATTTTGATGTTTTGGGTCACATTTGATTAAAGATGAAATAAAAAACTTCATTTGCTTCCTCTTGACTACTTTTGCTACAGATACGCAGTAAGATTGTTATTCATTTGGAGTTATGTCTGTGTCTATCCATCATCAACCGTACAGGGTTAGTACGGGTGTGCTGGAGCCAATCCCAGCTGTCATCAGTTGAAAGGCGGGGTACACATAGACGAACAACCACACACACTCACACCTAAGGACAATTTAGGGTCACCAATCAACCTAGCCTGCATGTCTTTGGATGTTGTGAGGAAGCCAGAGCACCCGGAGAGAACATGCAAACTCCACATAGAAAGCCCAGCTCACTGTGCTCCGTTTCACATACATAGTCATGTGATCCATTGCAAACATTTTATCAGTGCAACTTTATGTTTTTTGGTTTGAGGCAATTGCCTTTCTCTGGTTTATAAATACCATGAGTGAACAAGAATCTTTGGTTTGGGCATCATGGTGAAGTTAAGTAGCACACAGAGGAAGATTACACTGTTCAAGTAATAAAGTAAGAGAAGCCTCTTCCAGGATTTTACAAATATATCCAATAAAACAGGTACTGAAGAGATTTATATCAGATATCAGGTGTGCAACTTGCAATTAGATTTATTGTCAATGAATCCGCAACTTTGTTTTGTTTCTTTCATTAAGTGGTTGTCCATAAAAGATTAGAAACATTGAAAATGCCAGTCACATTATGAGTGTTAGAGATATTCCTCACACACAAGAAAAAATGGAGTGACTGAAGTTGTGATTTATCTATCCTCTGTTTCTATATATGTTTGTAATGTGAGCTCTGTAGGCTACTAAATAATAATAAAAAAGAACAATATGAAAATTTCTGACAAAATATAGCCTACCACTGAAATATTAAGTGTAGCCTACTGTAAATAGGCCTACTGCTCATAAATAACTTACATAATGAATCTAGGTAACTCTACATGGACAGCAAACTAACAGCCAGCCTATAACTCAATAGTCCATCTATTAGTAGGCTATATCCAATACATGATTTCGCACCATTAATCAAACGTTGTTATCCGCTATGTTTCTACATCTATGAAGTCAACAACTCGTGTTACAACATTTTCTCAGACTATCCGACTTGTTGTTTATCTTCAGGGCGGGTTCACGTGAATTTTCCAAGTCGGGTAATCATTTCTCCGATTATTCCGACACCCCATGAATGCACAGTAACGCTTCACACTTCGGATCTCTGTTGTTTTCTGGACGAAATCAAGTGTAAGTAGCCTATGTTTACCTTTATTGTTCCTTTTGTACTGCGACCAAATGTCCGTGACTGGTAGGTTTAGCCAGACGCCACGTCTCTTTTGTCCACCTGTAGCCTATAACTTCATTAATGTCAGAACGGTGCGGGTGTGGAGGAGACAGGGCAGCACAGGTGATGCGCAGTTTGGCTGCGGGTACATAGCCTATATAGGTTTATAGGTGTACATTTTTGTTCAGGTGTCTCTATTCAGCCAATAAACACATAAACAAAACGTGCACTCTAGTTTAAAATAGGCCTGAAAGAAAAAGAGAGTAGAGAGGCAGCTGACTAAACCGAAATTGAACTTTGGTTATTTTATTGTTACTGATTAAATGATTAAATTAGCTTTGATAGGATAATGAGCAACACTCAGAGGGGCTTCGTGTACTTCACATTAATGTCATTTTATTGTCCAGACATTTGCGATGCGTCACTCAACCTTGAAATGGAGTTGCTCCAAACGCAGAACGACGTCAGTGTCGGTTTTAACTATTTACCTTGAAGACATCTGGATTAAATTTACACAAACCCGTCTGTAAATGCACTTACAAGTCTGGTTCTATGTTGTATCCAACCTATCTGTAAATGTTGGCTAAGATATTTTGCAGCCTATAACCAAGATATTTTGTGGCGCGTTGGCTATTCATCGTTAAATACACATAATACGCCCTGATCCACCTGTAGGTGATGTTGTGTACAGATACTTTACAAATAGCTGCTGTTCTCAGAGCCAAGATGCACACTCAGTCTGTCTCACTTTAGCCTTTTCTGTTTAATGCAATAAGTTTATTTTAGGAAGTTATCAATAAGATCACTTTAAAATATCACACGTAGCTGCCTTGCCTATTGTTGCCTGTATCTGTTGTTATCTTGATATGGATAGGCTTTAGCCAACCAAACCACTTTCTTGGGGACTGCAAATGATCTGCCTTATCCAATAGCTCAGACACCCAAAATTATTCCTAAAATATCTATGAACATAGTCTTTACAATGTAAAAAAATACTGTGGCAATAACACGCAAGCAGCCCGTTGTTGAATGAAGTAGGAGGAAGCTGTGCGTCACGCGTAAAGCCCAACAGACCTGTTTTATCCACCCATATTTACTTTCTCCCTTGAATGGGTGAATTATTTTTTCCTGAATAAATAACTGCAGGTAGCCTGCTGAGTGAAAGCAAAGATCAGTGTCACCTGCGACACTATGTTTAATGAATTCACCGTCGGGCATCGCTATAAAACAAATAGCAATGGAAACTGGAGAAAAGAAACAATTTCCTTCAAAAGAAATCCATGCTCTGCCCAATGAGAGGAAAGCAGACTGCTTTCCAACACAGCCATCAGTGGCAAAGGGTGAAGTTACTTGATTGAAGTTAAATTAGTAGAACAACCACACCTTATAATAAAAAAGTATTTGTCTGATTTTCTAAATGTGTGCATCCTGCTCATTAATATCTGGCACAAGCGCACTGATGAAAGCTCTCCTGCGTAACAGCAAACAGCTTGGAGGACAGCTTATTTGGGTAAATACAGCAAAATGCAGAGTAAATAACTTATATGACTAATTGTAACGAAGGTATAAATGGTAAATGTAGCACAAAATAGATTACAGTTTTAAAAAGAAACCTAAAGAGTTTCCGTGAATGTCCGTGACTGTATGTTTAGCCAGACGCTGTGTGTGTCCACCTGAAGCCTGTATTACTGTATAACTTAATGTCTGAACAGTGCGCGCATGGAGGAGACGGGGTAGCACAGGAGATGCGCAGTTTGGTTGCGGGTACATAAACTAAAAATAAAGAATAATGTACATTTTTTGTTCAGGTGTCTCTACTCATCCACCATACACACAAACAAAACGTGCACTCTAATATAAAGTATAAATAGACCTAAAAGAAATTGAGAGTATAAGAGGAATGGTTAACGGAAAGTGGAGATGACTCTTTGATTATTTTATCGTGGTTACTTGATTCAATTGTTAAATATGAACATATTGACAAATTTATTAGCAACATTTAGTTGTACTTAACAATGCTGAATTATCCAGAGGGACCAACGCATTCTCATCTCAATGCGCAAGGAGTCGCTGCAGATGCACAAGGACATGAAGGCCCGTGTTTGAACTATTTAGACTTGAAATCATCTGGATTAAATTTACACGAAACCGTATGTAAATGCGCAGACACTGGTTCTAAGTTGTATCCAACTGAATAAACTTGATCTGTGTCCAGATGGCTGTCCTGTGCTGGATGGCTGTGAAACTGGCCTTGTTGATGTCTGCAGGAAACTGTTTGGCTGCTGTTGTGGACCAGAACCAACTTGTAGGAATTGTAGATGATATTGTGAACAGGTGAGCTGTTCGACTCTCTATTCTCTGCTTCTTGCAAATACCCTGGTATGTGTAAAGTGGCTGTTGCTCTGTCATTAGCTTAGCTGTGGTTTAAAGTGGCTTAAAACGTAGTCTGGGAAAACAAACATGATGCACTTCAACACCATCGATGTGTCCTCAAGGCGCTGCGGTTTAAATTTCAAATTGTTTACCATGTATGTTCTTTTGAAGTGTTGTGACGTGAACAGTATGTACAATCAAAGGAGTCACTTCTCCCTCCATGAATATTTGATGCCAGGCTACTGATTATCTAACAAACATAACAGCCAGCTTTTAATAAAAGCTCAGCAAGAAGGACATGTGGTCAGTTTGCCAGTAATATATAACTCATAGAAACAGATAATCATAAATATGTTGTCAGGTCAACTCCCATTCCAGTTTTAGTATAAGTTAATAATTATTGTTAATGTTAATTTGTCAAATTATTGATACTGCAGTAGATTCACAGGAAACACAGGGGCAACAATATGGTTTAAATTTGATTGAAATATTTAAAACAATATTACTTTGAGTGATAGTCAATTTTGAATAAAGATTTTCTAAGGTGGTTAAGGATAAGAAACATTGAGTGACATATTTAATTGTACTTTTTAATCAAAAGTTAATATAAACATAAATAACCATATGTAAATAACCAATATGCATGAAAAACTATTGTCAAGTAGCATTTGTTTACTAATATTTTAGTTTTCCATATTGATTTTTTGAAAATGTAATTCTGGTTGAATATTCCATTTTATGATCCTTTCGTATCAATTTTTTCTTTTCAACTTCGGTTCTGTACTTGTTTTCTTTGGCAGGTACAGGCCAAGCTACAAGAATCCAGATGGCAGTCAGTAAGTAACATAAACGTTGTTTTTATATCACTTTTAAAGTTACAATGTTCTTTAAATCAGAGAGAAACAAAAGAAAGAAGGAAACTGACCAGACAATGTATAAAAACATGTACAATAGACTGACAGAGCAAAAACTGATATACTCCACAGACTGTAGGTACTGTATACCCACTAGTGTTGTACTACTCGAGACCAATATTTTTCTTAAGACCACTTTTTGATGGTCTTGGTCTCGTCTCGTTCACGACCACTGTTGTACTCTGTCTTGTCTCGGTCTCGGACATTGAGGACTCAGGATTTTATTTCAAGACCAGTCAAGACCATAACTTTGGGAATATCAATAAATTGCTTTTGTATTGTCTGATTTATTTGTTAACATCCTAACTTTGATAAACATATTGCTTTAAATGCAACTAATAACCCTAATTAATGACACCCCTCCCTGTGATGCTTACGTTGATTTCAGCTCTTTGTATAGCGCCTTTCTGGTCTTTTCGACCACTCACAGCGCTTTTACACTACATCTACCGCTCTACCTCCTGAGCCACAGTCGTCCATATGTATGTGGGTGTTTTAATGTGAATGTGGATCTTTCAGATCAATTTGAGAACTACCTGTGATCTCGTTCCACATTTTATTACGTGCCACACAATGCAGGGAACTGGTCTTGGTCTCGACTGCTCTCAGCCCCTAAAAGTCTTGGTCTTGTCTCGGTCTCGATAAACTCTGGTCTTGGTCTTGACTACAACACTAATACCCACTACAACATTCCATGTCTGTTGATGGACTGTTATACACAACACTGGGTACAGTATCAATTAAAATGACATATCCAGCTCAGATAGATGAAAATGAAAGCTAAAGTACAAACCTGACAGATATTTTGAATAAAATGATTTAAGTCTGTTGTTTAGTTTTGTTTACCATTCAGTACTTACTTGTATGCAACTTTCTATAATTCTGCTGTGTCTTAAATTATCGAACATACCTGTTTGTTTTTGTTTGTTTCTTTTAACAGAACATTCCCAATGTTCAGTCTGGCTGTGAGCATCCCATACAACAATACTATGAAAAAGTATGATGTCAATCAAGTCCTTGACAATGCTGAACAAGTGAGGAACACGATTGTAAACTGTGACGTTTACAGGGGCACGAGGGTGGTTGCAGCTACACTTCTAAAGTGGCCCAATGTTCTGAATCAGTGTCCTAGTGGACTTGTGTCATGGCGTCATGTTCTGAGACAATGTCCCAGTGTTGTGACATGGGATGATTTACAGAGAGTGTGCCCTGGTGCCATTCGCGATGGTACAGCTGATCACCGAGTACCGTACACTGCAGCACTTTAACACCTTGGTCAACAATAGTGACAAAGATGATTTGTTGCTTTTTTATGTTTATGCCTCCCCCTGTGCAGCAAGATGTACAAACGCCAAGGTGATCCCATGCTTGTGGAGGACCTAAAGGGAGCCCTTATGCAGCTTGGGACATCAGTCGGTCTTGACAACATATTCCGTTGTGACAGAGTACGTGGTTGGACAGGTTGTACCATTTGCTCTTCTCGTGGTCAAATTACACCTCAGTGTTTATCAGACGAACCATAACCTAGTCTCAGCCACCCTCATGTGACCTCCACTTTAGGTTGAGGTCAGGTGATGGAGGTGGCAGGAGGGAAGATAATTTCTAAGGACTGCTGTGATTCAGGTCACATAGATTTGCAGGGATGTGAAAAGTATACTGCCCCACAGCTGTCATAATGAAATGTTTTATTAGTTATTAGACTAAATCACCATTGTTAAGAACATCAGGTAACTGGGCAACAAGTTAAAGAAAAAGTATTCATGTTGTGTACTGAAAGGTAGTCTGTCAAGGTTTTGACCTCTAAAAGGGTGAAAGAGCAATTGAATTACCAGTGTAAAAATACTCCATTACAAGCAAAAGTCATTCAAAATTTACTCAAGTAACTTCACAGTATTTTTTGGAAGAAGGAAAAACATCGTGTCACTGGGTTGAAAGATGTATCTCAGACCTCTGACCACAGCAGGCTGGATTCCTGTTAAACTTGGTGCCGGTACTTTTAAAGTAAAAGTAAACGTATTATCTTCAAAATGTACTAAAAGTATCAAATGTAAAAATAACATAAAAATACACATTTTATAAGAGAATCATATGTTTTATATACATATATTATTCAGCAAAAAAAGTACTATATTTCCTTCTGAAATATAGAAGTACAATTCATTGGAAATACTCAAGTATAGTAAAATTACTTAAGTATTATACCTAAGTACAGTAATGATGTGTGCCACTCCGTCTCAAAATCTCTGTGCACGTCCCTGTAAATCTGTTGATCCACAGCAGTCCCATAAACCTCCTGCTACTGAGATAAAAAGATTCCTTATGATTTAAAAGCACTTGTTTCTTTTAGTTGCTAATCCCCGATTTAATGACTCCCATTTATGCCAGAGTACAGGTTGGTTCAGGACAGTCAGTAGAGTTAGCAGCAACAAGGACCGAAGTAATTAAAATTTCAAGGTTGGGGATAAAAACAAGTTAAATCTGATCCAAGGACCATAGGCGGAGCGGGGGGTGGCTAATTGGGCTTAAGCCCTGTGATGGAAATTGGATATTTTACTCTGTTTACTGTTTCACCCTGCATGCTCCATTATAATATACAAAGGTCTCACTGTATGGTATTTGATATTTTATCATGTTTCCACCCATGGGAAAGATGCTCATTAGAGAAGTTTTCTTATCTGACTGACCTTGATAGGCCTTTGACTCAGGACAGCTGGTCCCTACTCCCTTGCTCTTCTGCTTCCTGAGTAATATAAAGTCACCTGCTCCTTCACTGGCTTTTTGTCTTACACTCTGCAGACTGTTTTGCACTCTGTAAGTTTGTCTGACCCTTTGCAAAGAATAAAACCCTTAAAAGACGTCTGGATTGGAATCTTTATTTCAGAAGACTCACTAAAGGACAAATTTTCATTACAGCCCCGAATGTTTTGTCAAAAGCCCCGGATCTGATGAAGTTCAACTTTGTTTCATTTCCCCTCCGTCTTTCTGACTGGAGCGGCAAAACAACAGAGCAAAAGCTCTAACACTTGAGTTAAGTGACTGTATTGCTGCCTAATTAGATGTTATTAGGTGATATTATCTCGCTATTAGTGATGTTCGGCTCGTTTCCCTCCTGTGAAGCACTGTTTCAATACATTGTACTTGAGCTTGCATCAAATGATCATATCAGGGCGTGATGTTTAGGGCTTAAAGCTCATAGAATCAAAACTCTAGTATCCCAAAATCTATTAGATTTTCAGAATAAATTATTGATTATACAGAAATGTCAACCTGAGAAGAGCTCTTATCAGCTAATTAACTCAAAACACCTGCAAAAGTGTCTTAAGCCTTTAATCTCTCAATCTGGTTCTGGTGCTCACAATTAACTTAACCCCATATTCAGAATTTTATCTAGATTTGAGATGCTCCTGTACTAATGTAACAACAGTAATAATAGGCTAATTTAATGAATATGACTGTCTGAACCTCATAAATATCAACCGTCAGGTTGGGTTAACACTTTTTGACTTTTATTGCACGCATGAGACTAAAGTTATTGGTATCAGCGAGTTATGGTGGCGTTTTGACCTCAGTCTAAAAGTTTTACAGCTGCAACTGTGTTTGCTTAGCTTAAAGCCCCAAAGCTTCATAATGCTTCATACACCTATCATTACTCACTAGCTAATGTCAGCTGATCTGATTGTGTTTGAGGGACTATTTTGTCATACAGATGAGTCAGCTAGGGAAGAGGAAGAACAGGCATCACAGCAGGTGGATTAACTGCACATTGGTGATTCCCACCTCCAATGATGATCAGAAACTTTATTACATATTTCTACCATACCTTAAAAATAGTAACATAAGATAAATTAAGTCTCTTTTTAGTTGCCAGAAGTGAAAATGACTGATCCTCAACATTTTTTGAGCTGGAGAACAATTAAATAAAAACTAGACTGAAGGCTCCACAGGACAATTATTTTCCATAGAAACATTTATCTTTTTCTCAGATAGTGTATAGATTTTTAGGCATTCTATCATCTCAAACAGCATGAAAAATAGTGCATTTAACAGGCTTAATGGAAAAACGGACCACCCCTAGGTTTGGGCAAAGCCCCTAATGTTTATAACATTTGGCTCCGCCTCTGCCAAGGACAAGAAAAAAGAATCTGAAAAGTGCTACCAACTTTTCGACAATCCAATCAGGACTTAGACATATCATGGTTTGATACCCAGCCTTTAAGGATGCAATCACATGTTCATGTTGTAGAAAAGCTGCATAAGAGGCCCTGCAGGTGCTCCTTTTAGAGGGTTAAACAAAACATTGGGAACGTCTCCGTCCACTGTGGTGATTTACAGTTAAAAGCCTTCAGCATTAAAACACCTCTTTAATATCTCTTTGTGTCTGGGGAGATAACTTTGATTATGACGCCATTCATCAATTCTATAATTAAACTAAATACTGGAAAATGAAAGATATTCTGTTCTTTCTGATTAAAGCTTGGCTCAGCATCTATTCTGTGATGTGTGTGTGTCCATCATTTAACAGTTCATTTATTTGTTAAACAACAATCCTTTTCACTTACATACAGTTACATTTAATAATTTAACTGAGCCTTTCCTTCCTCATTGAGATTAACAGTGTCTGTCTAAAGAGAGATGCACGCAAATACCACGCCACACGATACTGCATTACATTCAACCACACAACACCATGCTAAACTATACTGTACACTATACAATATAAGAACACACTAAATTACTCTACTGTAAACACTGAGATGGACTGGATAAAACAAAAATTTTTCCAAAACATACTCCTGCTGAGTCTTGCCTTAAAGATTGGACTGGAGGACTTATTAATTAATAATCAAATTACTTGTTTTTTATTTTTCATAACACTTGGATGTAAACGCCACTTATCTTTTTTAATGCCTCCTGGTTTCCCTTGGTAACCCTGTGTTTAATGTTACAACACTATGAACTCTGAGTTATCCCTTCAGTCAAAGTCTGTAGAGATGTGGAATTACATAAAGTGTGCATAAAGTACTACAGTTTGCGACAAAAGGCCCTCATGCACGATTTGAATATTTTTTGCAGACTTAACGGGAATGCAGGAATGTGTGGAGAATTAGCCATGGATGGAAACAATGCAAATTGAAATTCTTGTAAAAACCGGAACTGCAAATGTTTGAGGAAGAAGAAAATTCATCCAACATCTTAATTAAGCCTCAATGACAAATCAATGTGCTCTGGTAAAAACAGTGAACGTAAACTGAACTTTTGTTACTCCACTTTTAAGAACCATAACTCTGAGTTTCCTAAAGTCAGGGCCTTTTACATCAGGGTTAATGACATGAATGAGCTCAGGGTTGAGTTCCAGCAGAGTGCAGCATGTGACACTGCAGAGAATTTCATAAGGCCGGACAGGAAACAGGTCAGAGCTGAGACATATTCTTCAAACTTTGTTTTGTTTGTTTTTGTTTGTACACTTTCTGTCCATTTCTTCTATTTTCTCTCCTCATGTGAGAGACTGTACACTGTCCACATTTTTGCACTGTAAATTACAATATGTAAAACTGTGAAATGTTCGTGCCGTTCACTATGTTCCCCGGCTCTTCCTCTTTTTTTACCTCACAGCAGAAGTGTAGAAGGGAGTAAGCTTCTTTATCTCCATCCTCAATCTGCAAGTCAGAGTGAACAGTTGGTTTTACTGTGAGAAACACAAAACATTTCCTTCATAAACAAAGCGAAGGACTGTTCTGAGGATTAAGCAACAGTACACAATGTGTATTTAAAAAAATAAAGTTACTCTGAATGACAAGAAAGAACACAAAACATACAGCATACATTTCATTTGATATTACTGGGGCGTCACGGTGGTGCAGTGGTTAGCACTGTCACCTCACAGCAAGAAAGTCGTGGGTTTGAACCTTGGTCGTTCCAGGCCTTTCTGTGGGGATTTTGCATGTTGTCCGTGTGGGTTCTCTCCGGGTGCTCCGGCTTCCTCCCACCATCCACAGACATGCAGGCAAGGTTAACTGGTGTCTCTAAAAATTGTCCTTGGGTGTGAGTGGTTGTTTGTCCATGTGTGGCTCTGCGATGGACTGGCGACCTGTCAAGGGTGGACCCTGCCTTTTGGCCAATGTCAGCTGGGATTGGCTCCAGTCCCCCGCAACCCTGTACGCAGGATAAGCGGTTGACGATGGATGGATGATATTACTGTTTGTTGCCTTATTTTGTTTATTTTCTTAAACCTGCTGAGTTATAACCTGCACCGTTGTTTAGCCTCTTTTAGCTCATAGTGTTGGTTTTCACCACATTTCTTGTCTGGTTCAGTCTCAGCATCTCATTGTCCTTGTTTCCAGCTGTTTTCATCCAACAAGCTCTGATAAAGATACTGTACACCATGTGCTCAGCATCAGACAGCAGACAGACACAGTGAGAGACTAGCTGGTGAACATAGTGGAGCATTTAGCAGCTAAAGAGCAGGATATTTTTCTCAGAGTTGGTGGAGACCAAACCGCAGAAAAAAGAGTGAATATTTTGAATTCATTAAGATGACAAAAACACAACTCTTAATAAAGGTCAATGTTTCTTCATGTCTGCTGGTTGTGTAAGTAGGAAACTGTGTGCATGTCCAGCAACATGTTAGCCACAACAAGTCCGTAACCCAGTGGTGGAAGATATGCATGATTACACGTAAGCAACAAAACTGAAAACCCACCATTTTATGAATGAAGCTGGGTCAACTAGAGTTTATGAGATGTTACATCATGATCAAAAGGGCAAACTGGAGTGACATGTTTGATCAGTAATTTCTATTCCTCTGTACTCTTCTTGAGCATATGACAACAAAAGCATCTTATACAAAATAATTGTCTCCTTAAATGTATATATATATATATATATTTTTAGATATTAATGCATTAAATTATTTAGTGATATATGATTACTGCTTGGCCCAGGATATTGCAGAGCCACACCACATTTGTTAAATACATTAAAATGTGAATATAATTTAGTGCTAATTGGATTTCCTTTGGTGATGATGTAAAATCTGAGACACATTTCAAAGACACAGACAAGAAAGAATCTACTGCAGTGTTGTGAAAAATATATTCAAAAAAGGGCATGGCATGACTCTAAGCGTTTGACTGCTCTCTATGAAAACGCCCTTCCTTCTGACTGTAGTCACCGCAGCAGCACCTTCACTTCTAACACTGAGAAGAAAACAGAAGAAGTGGACAGCATCCATCAGACAGCTGTCTCCAACAAAGAAGGTAAAATATTTTCACTTGGCTGTATTTAGCTTGATTCTAAAGAGGAAGCTCTCTCAACTAATGCAATTAGTAGGCCTTTAATTGAGTTTTCCCAAAAAAAGTTAATGAAGCATTATGCCCTATAGAAGCCGAGAGTGGTCGTAGCTGACCCGTCATCTGGAGAGCTTTACTTTATTCTATATGTGCCCAACCACATTAGGTTCACACTAAAAGTGACTCAAGTATAGTCGAAGCGTTTTTGCATGTTCTCTTGATTGACACTATTATGTAAAGGAACTGGAGGCTCCACTCATATCTACAAAAAAACAACAAATGAAAATTAACAAACAACAACAGGAGGTATGTTCTCTGATATCTACTTGGGAAATTCAAAAGTCGCAGTTTAACTGAAATGTATCAATTGACACGTTTCCTGTTAGTTAGTACAGTATTGACTTGTTTGTACACTACTTGCAAGGAATAGTGCAAATGTTTTCTAGTCATTTGTTCAGTGTAAACACACTTCATACTCATAACCTGCTCAGAATTTGTGTGCCTGAATTAGTCTGAGCCACAACTTATGAGAGAGTAACAGACAGCAAAGTGAACTTTAATATCTACGATGAAGAAATAGATTATGCTGTGGTTTCTGTGGTTTGGATACAGTTTGACATTGTGACTCTGGGTTGACTATGTAGTACTATGTTCACTTTTCTGTAAGCTAAGCAATCACAACTGCATTCAAATGCACTTCAGTACATACAGTAAGTAAACACAAAGGTTAGTAAATGTTGGCCTTAAAAACTGCTACCTAATTTCTCAACACTTAATAAAATAAAATAAAAAATATATAATGTTAAATATCCCAGATTTTCAGTAGTCCTACTAAACATCAAACACTGAGCAACAACTTCAAGGTGTCTCTTTTGTACATTTTAATATATTGCATAATAATAAATGTGAAGATTATGGAAAGTGCTGACATACCCTGTGTTTAATACCATAGAACACTGTCAGTGAAATGGCAGCACCTGCAGCAGATTAAATAGGCCTATTTGTATTTACATTTTGACACTGTCATATACATTAAATGTATTATTTCCCCTGTTTTCAACACTCTGATATGTGTGCAGATGGCTGGCCTGTGCTGGATGACTGTAACTCTGGCCTTCTTCCTGTCCACTGAAAACAGTTTGGTTGCTGTGGACCAGAACAGGCTTGCAACAATTGTAAATGGCATCTTGAGAGAGTGAGTTGACTTCTTAATCATTTACTGAAAGAATTTTGCTTCATAAGGACGTGTTCAGACCATCACTAGAAGCCGCAGTGTGGGGGGATGATGCAATAAGGTACAGATAGACCTTGCAGAAATGTGGCTAGAGCTGTAATTTCAACAAGTTCTTCCTTCCAACTTGTCACATGTGGACGTTTGGTTAAGATCCATTGGCTATGAACACCAGTCTACTGGGTGAAAGTCCTGTATTTGACCCATTCAACCACCCCCGACTAACTCCCTATGCGGACCTTTCGATTTATTTATACTAGGCCTAGTTTAAGTGTTGAACAATGACACAAAAGAGGTAACCAATTTGAAAGAAATTAATTATTAAGAGATCCTGCCCAAGAGATTCCCAAGAGAATAAACAATCCTGCCTGCCATCTTGGTTGAGTGATAGCACACGTTGCCAGAAATATGTAAGCTATTTTTGATTATAATATTCAATCAGCAAGAGTCAATTGTCTTTTGTTTTCAACAACTCAGACCAGAGTTCCCACAAAGAAAGTTCATCAATTTATCCATGCCTTTGTTTTTTGATTGACAAGTATGAATCAACAGGTATGTTCAGCCTGGCTGTAAGGATCCCGACAACCAGAAACAAAAAATGAAAGATCTCCTTCAGCGAGTCTTTAAAAGTGATCCAGGCGAAGATGTGAAGAATAAGACCACCAGGGTGGTCGCAGCCAAAGCTCTGAAACGTGCCAATAGAGAAGCTGATCATGCGGAGTCACGCGTTGTAAACCACTTGGACCACCCATTCAACATTAATAATGCTAATGATCCTGATTTGTTGTTTGGAAAATTTTCAAGCGACACACATTGTGAGAACATTCTCCAAAGGATAAATCGCATCCGTCAATGGGATAATTATGCTGTTGTGTTTTCTACAATATTCACACCCCACACTGGTTTGATCAATACTGACGAACACCGTAGTGGAGCCCTTCAACAATCATCGAATGCAGTGAAGCAGCTGCTCTGGTGATAATCAAGTTGGGGTGGTGACGGCGCAATGGATAACACGCCTGTCTTTGATGTGAGAGACCCAGGGTTCAATTCGCCACTGTGACCCACCCACCATTGTGTCCCCGAGCAAGACACTTAACCCTCATTGTTAAGGTGTGTGACCTCTGACATGTATACCAATTGTAAGTCACTTTGGATAAAAAAGTCAGATAAAGTTGCGCACTATTGTGTTTCAGATGACACAAAGCCTGGTCGCAGCCAAAGCTGGCCATTCTCTTATTCTATAAGGCCTCAAAATGGCAGAGGTGGTTCCTCCTCACAAATATGTTTCTATTTGGGCAATAGATGACGACACAGGTCGAGGTCAGGGTGGCAGTGGAAGAGAAGGGGGCATGGGCAGAGGAAGGGGTGGCAGAAGAAAAAGAAGCCCTGATCCTACAGGTGACGATGTTTCCTCCTCACAAACTGATGACAGCGAAAGAAATTATTTTACTACAGGTGAAGGTGTGTCCACCTCTCTAAGTGGCACTGATAATGGTAATGGAAATGATGGTTCTAATCCAGGTGAAAGCTTTGAAATTATTAGAAATGAAGGCAGGGGTACTGACACAAAAGAGGACAGGCACAGAGGAGGAAAAGGGAGAGGAATTGTCAGGGTTTGTGTGGTGAGGCAGATTGATGGACCCAAATGCAGGACGCAGAGCGGAGCAGGTACAGTTCAGAAGGGTTTATTGTGGCAAAACAAAAGGCGAGCATACTTACTGACAGAGTGGATTAAACAGATGACCAAACGGTGGGAATGTGACGCTCGACACTGACGTGTCGACGCTGTGTCGAGATCCCGAAGCACAGACGTTTCGAAACACTGCTCCAAAGCGTGGTTCAAAACGTCAATGTCACGTGACCGCAATGAATGAGGCTTCGGTGCGTTTCACCCCTGTTTTGACAGGTGGGACACCTGCTGGAACCTGCGATTATGAAAAAAACACGACTCAGCCACAGCTGAATATTTCTGAATACAATTCTTGACATATAACAAATGTGAGACATTTTTTCATTTATCAATCTTTTTTAATCCATTACACCTCATCACTGCAGCACTCATTATTAATTATTATTTCACTAGGGCCTATATCTTTCCTGCTAATTATCATTACACCTGTTAATAAGCTACTGTGTAATACTGTAGATATCCACATTTATTACTATATTCTTAGATTTGTATACTTTATTATATTCTCTATTCACTAACTTCAACTTTATTTCTATTCCGTTTAGGCCTTGCGAGTATCTGTAACAAAGCATTCACCCTCGTAGATCAATAAAGTGTTCTGATTGTGAAAATGAATAGGGTAGTGGTTAAGACATATGCCTTTAGTGTGAGAGATGTGGGTTCGATTCCTACTGTGATACGTGTGTCACTGAGTAAGACATTTAACCTCTAGTTGCTCCAAAGTGCACCCTCTGACACAGCAATTGTGATTTGCTTTGAGAAAAGCCTCCGCTAAATCAGTGATTACTTATTAAACAACACACAGATGTGTTTTATTAAACAGATTTAATTGCAATCCCCATCTGCTGTCTCAGACAATCTGAAAGCATTTGTTTGTTTGTTGCATGGTGATTTCTCCAAAATCGTGTTGCTCATGTATTGATGAGACGTTTGGAATTGTAAATGCTGGTCAGTCGTTGTTTCAATGAAACCCCTACTAAGATGCGTTGATATCAATCGATATCAGTAGGTGTCACCGTGGAGACGGGTGTCGAAGTGTTTTGAAGCCTCGACACAATTTCGGCACAATTGCTTCAAACGTTTCAATGTTTCATAAAGCCTCGCTTTGCCCATCAATACCAAACGGGTACAGATCCAAGACAGACAGGGCAGAGACAAGACAAGCACAGAGCTACACATGACAGAGCGTATCACACTACAAAACACCACAATGACTGGACAAGCACTAAACAGAAACACCAGGTATATATACACACAGGGACTAACGAGCAGGGCCGGGAGCAACACAGGTGACAGACATGAGGCTAACAAGACACAGGCAGGCAGAGAGAGAGCAGGGGAAAACAGAGACAGACATGCAGAGGAATTACTGGGGTAACAGACACAACACAGGTTATATCACAAGATGTAACAGATCAGAAACAACAAACTAACTAGACAGACTCAGACACAAACGGACAGATCACAACAAAACTAACACCAACAGGGAAAACAGACAGGACAGAACACATGTAACAAAATAACAGACAAGAATCTAACTTCAGACAATAACAGAAACCCATGTGAACAGACAAACACTGACCAACTATAACACAGGGATCATAACAGACAAAACCTAAACAAGAACACAGAACTAGAACACAGAGTACCGAGCAGACTAACCAAAATGATGCAGAGAAAGAACTAGAAGCAAATACTACGACATGAACTAAGGCACAGGACTAGGAACAAAGACATGGAACAAAAACCCAGACTCCCCAACAAGACACAAAAACAGGACTGAAACCCAGACACAGAGGAACCAAAATCAAAACACAGAGAAGGAATGGCCAAAATAATAATAAAAAAAAAGCTCAGGACAGGATCGTGACAGGAATGAGCAGACGCAAAGGAGGAAAAGGGTACAAGTCTAAAGCCATGCTAGCAGCTATGTGAGGCTGTAATTGAGACCACAGTGCTTTGACCTTAATGCAAATGTCAGCATTTCAATATGCTCACAATCACATTCTAATGTATGTACATTCTGCATCTATCCAAGGATTTTTTTTTTTTTACATTTTGTACAAGAATATGTTCAGATTTTTACATTTTAACCTGAAATAAAGAAATTAACTTAAATATCCTCAGTATTTACAATACTTGTATTATTGTACTCTATGCTCCTACAAATCATTTCCCAAATACACATATCACACCAAAACACAAAACTGCAACAGAGGTAACTGACCCTGTCCACAGCAGTCCATTGCTTAGATTCCACACTGAAACAACTTTTCTGGGGTCACGCTGACCACCATATACTTAGCACAGGAACAAAGCAAGATGTCTTCCACAAAAAGGTCCCTGTGCTGTGGAAGACATCCTGCCTTGTTCCTGTGCCAAAGATGCCACGTCCCAGTTGCTCCAATGACTACAGACCTGTGGCACTGACACACATTATGAAGACCTTGGAGGGACTGGTTCTGAAACAGCTGCGACCCATGGTCAGACCTCTCCTGGACCCACTCCAGCTCGCCTACCAGCCCCAACTGCGAGTTTAGGACGTCATCATCTTCCTGCTCAACTGCACGCCCACCTGGACAAGCCTTCTAGCACTGTGAGGGTCATTATCTTTGACTTCTCCAGTGCTTTCAACCATCTGCAGCTCAACGTGACAAAGACTAAGGAGCTTGTTGTGGATCGAAGGATAGGCAAGGCACCAGTGGGCCCTGTTTCCATCCAGGGGATCAGTGTTGACATTGTGGAGGATTGCAAATACCTGGGAGTGCCCACTGACAATAAACTGGACTGGGCCAAGAACACTCAAGCCCTCTGCAGGAAGGACCAAAGCTGTCTCTATTCTTTGAGGAGGCTGAGGTCCTTCAACATCTGCAGGACGATGCTGAGGATCTTTTATGAGTCTGTGATGGCCAGAGCTATCCTGTTTGCTGGTGCATGCTGGAGCAGCAGGTTGAGGGTAGCAGATGCTAACAGGCTCAACAAACTGATCCGCAAAGCCAGTGACGTTATGGGGGTGGAGCTGTCAGACAGGAGGATGCTACCCAAACTACTTGTCATCTTGGACAATGTCTTCCACCCCACTCCATGACGTGCTGCTCAAAGTGCAATAGTACCTGTTTAAATACTTAATGTGTAACACTCTCTGCTGCAAAAGTTTATTCATTATTACTGTTCACCATAACAATTATTTTTATGTAAATATTGTACAAATCCACACTCCTTTATATTCCTTGTATTTGATATTTTTCCTCTGATATTTCTATACTTCTTTATATACCGACTTTATATCTTTATTCATATTCCTTTTGCCTTGATGTGCAATGTGTGCAACTGTGACACAGAATTTCCCCTCGTGGATCAATAAAGTATTTCTGATTCTGATATACTGCAGGTAAAACATGACATGACAGGGGTGGATAAGTTCCTCAATACAGGCCCACTTCAAAAATGGACTATCTCTTTAAATATTTAGTAAGAACTCATCCTACACAAGAAGTTGTTTGTGGAGTGCAACCTGTTTTACTTTTTATCTCAACTTAGTAAACAGTTACACTATAACTAGTCTTAACAACAGCTGGTGCAGCCAGCTCCTGCTGTCAGAGTTACCTCACAGCACAAGTGCAGGAGGCAGTAACATGACTCTGTATTTCCTTCTGTATTTCTGCTGTATTATCTTCAATCTGCAAGTCAGGATGAAGGGGCCGATTTGGCAATACTGTCCAAAGCACAAGACAGTTCATCAGAAACAAAGCACAAAGTCTCAAAAGGCCTTTCAACAACAGAAGAAAAAGCAACTGAGTTTTTAGTCTCTTTTCTCTCATTATTTTGGTTTGATGGTGTATTTCATGTCTGGTTCAGTCTCAGCGCTCTCATTATCCTTGCTTCCAGCAGCAGCAGACAACAGCTCTGATAAACCCGCTGTCCTCTACCTGCCCAGCACCAAACAGCAGACACACACAGTTAGACACTAGCTCTCGAAGAAAGAGTCAGATATTTGTTCTCCGCATATGCTAGAGACCAACAAAGAGCTAAAATAAGAGTGAACACTGAACTTACATTCATCAGGTGGAAACAAACGCAACTCCAAATAACAAGGGATATGATGGTAGGTGTGGATCTGTTAGTGTGTTTTGGTGGTTTGTTGTCCCCTTAGCTAAACCTGTATTGATTCTACGAACACTTCCATGCATAAAATATTGTGAAACACATTTGTGTTGTCTCTCACTTAAAGGAAAAATCCCCCATTTTGAGAAATACTGATAACTCTCCATAATAATCCCCATGAAAGATGGCAAAAACAATCTTAGCAAAACATATCAAGTTAAAACAAAATTTAGAAAAGTACAAGTATGATTCTTAAATGCAAAGTGTGGGGTTTCCTAAGTTTTGTTTAGACCAAATTACTTTACAGAAAAAACTGCCCTTCCTTAAGTATAGTATCAGCCAATCAAAGACCTCCAAAGGGCTGTGTGTCAAATACTTAGAGACATGTTCAAATAAGGGCATGTGGATTTGTCCGTGTCAGCCTGTCCTCTACAAAAATGTAACTCACTTCTAACTGTATTCACTGAGACAGCACCTTGCATTGTGAAAGAAACAGAGTCAACTGCATCTGATAGACGTCTTTCTCCACCAAAGTAGGTACACAATTTTTACTTTTATTAGTGAAGTTCTGTCACTACCTGGAAGATAGTCAGAGAGTTGAGTGCTAGGTGCTCTGTACACGATTTTCTCAGTTAGCTGCCCAACTTAATCAAAACAAGTTAATATTTTCCAAAGTTATTGTCCTATAGTACAAGATTCTGTTTGGGTACACTGCTCAAACAAAGGGAACACTTACGTCACACATCAGATCTCGATGAACAAAACATTGTATAATTTGTTGTGAACAAAATGACAAAAATCACCAAAAATCACACTTAAAAATTAAATCACATGTTGATCCGACTGGCATGACTTTCATCACAGCAAATCATAATGTGACTCGTTAGTTTTAATGGCCTACATGTAGCTGTATGCACTCACGACAATTGGATTCAGGTGTGTGGGGAAAGTGAGGGCCTGTCAATGGCATCAATACCTTCGTCATCTAGGAACTGCCTGCACACTATGACTACCTGCCTGTGCGACCCTCCAAGGATGTGCCATGCCAGACCATCATTGACCCTCCGCCGCACTGGTCATGCTGGATGATGTTGCAGGCAGCATAACATTCTCCACGCCATCTCCAGATTCTTTCACGTCTGTCACATGTGCTCAGTATGAACCTGCTTTCATCTGTGAAGAGAACAGGCAAAAGAAAAGCCAATGGAAGTAGCCTGCTGGAGGTCATTTTGTAGGGCACTGGCTTAATTGACTGCAGGTACTGCCTCATGCTACCAGTGGTGACAAGGATACTAGCAAAATGCAAAACTAGAGAACAAGAGAATAATTGATCAGAAAGGATAAGGAGACGTAATTGTCTATGGCCACCACCTGTACAATCCCCTTTTTGAGGGTTGTCTTGCTGCTGCCTCTCAAGTTCACCTGTTGTCGCTTCATTTTGCACCTAAACAAGTGACACTGACTCACAATTGCTTATGCTTTCTATCTGGACAGATTGATATCCCAAAAGTTAAATTGACTTGATGTTGCACTGTGATGATGAAGTGTTTCCTTAATTTTTTGAGCGGTGTATTTCCCTAAACTGTGTTTCTGAGCTAAGTGCTGTGGAGGAATAGTAACACAACAAAGGATTAGCATACTAAAAACATTATAACTTTTATATTCGCCTTAGATAATCTGAAATACATTTTCCCACAGAACAAATAATGTGAATTTTGTCTGCAACTGCTCCATTGGAAGCACATTAAGAAGGGATCTTTTAATGGCCAGTATAAACAGCAGGATTGCACCTGACTATATGAAAGACAGATTTGAAAATATGTGAATATATCCTTTAAAATGAGATACAAATTTTTACTTCTATTATTGGTGTTGTGTCTTTTCTGTTTTTAGATCCGGTTGGCAGCAGCAGTGAGGGTAAGCATTCTCAATCAGGGCACCTCAAAAACATTTTGAATCTTCCTCCTTCATAGACAGCGGCAGCTATAGTGAGTTTGGATTGACAGCAGTTACAATGGCTTCCTACAGCATCACAAACAACTCAGAACTTCAAAAACTACCACTGCAGTATAGTACACCTTTACTATGTCGATATGTATAAATGTTAAAATGCTAACTTGCGAGTTAATGTGTTGACCTTGCATGTTAGCATAAAAATATTAGTATTTAGTTCAAAACACAACTGAGCATCTGAAGTCAGACAAAAAGGGAAAAAACAACCAAATTGGTAATTTCTGGTAGGACGTTATTACTACCCCTATTTTCATTTATTGTGGCAGCAACCTCTGGTGGTGGAACAACAGTAGCAAAGGAGGAAGCAGGATGACATATCATAAATAGCAAGTCATTAGAAGGTGGAGCGAACTAATGGGTCAAACCCAGGACCCTGAAACAGGAGAACAGTGTTCAAGTCGTATGTTAAGTAAATAGTGAGTTATTTTGAATTGTTACTGTGTTACTGACTTTTGTCATGTAAGTAAGTAGTTTAAAATGATATGTTAGTAAATTAATTTAATATAATATTATAGCCTATAACATTAAATAAAAAATATTATTAATATTCATAGATTACAAACATTTTTTTGGATTGTCTACCTACAGATAGTTTAGGCTATTTGTAACAATTCAACAGCTAATAAGTTGAGAATCAACAATTCAGTTGTTTCACAAATAATACAGTTTTCTATTATTACACCGCTCTGGTTAAGGTTTGACTAGGGTTAATGAATTAATTTTGAGAGCATATTTGTCACACTGCAATCAAAAAATAAGTTTGTAAATTAAAAATAAACAGGCCTTCTTTTGTGTCCCAAAATTTTAATTGCTAATTTGTCCTTATTGATTGCAAGTTAAAAAGTTTTCCTTGCAAGTCAGAAAGTTTTGCAAGTTAATAAATTTTGCAAGTTTACATGTTCTCCCCGTGTTTGCGTGGGTTCTCTCCGGGTGCTCCGGCTTCCTCCCACCATCCAAAGACATGCGGACTAGGTTAATTGGTGACCATAAAATGTCCTTAGGTGTGAGTGGGTGTCTGTCTATGTGTGGCCCTGCGATGGACTGGTGACCTGTCCAGCATGTACCCTGCCTTTAGCCCGATGCCAGCTGGGATTGGCTCCGCGACCCTGTACACAGGATAAGCGGTTGATGATGGATGGATTTATTTTCCTCCCATAGTTGCAGTGTGGATCATTGGTGACAGCTATGGTGGCCAGAGAGCTGCAGAGAGCTTAGGAAGCATCTTCAACCTGCCGGATGACTCTTGGTCTGGTTGGCTTCTCCCCTTCTTTTCTCCTCCCTGTGAAGAAGTGCAGTCTGTGACGCAAAGTGTTGGTGGAAGGCTGGTGCTAATCAGTGAACAGTGTTATGGCTGTATTTGTTTGTAGCTTAAATGATGCCATGATTAAAAACCCTCCTTAATAGGTACTTTCTATCAGCTGATTTGTTTTTTTTCCGTTTGCCTCACTAAACAGGTAAAGCCTCACAATACCTGTGCAATATCTACAAGACTTCTCAGAGGTCGCAATAAATGACACCTCCTAGGGAGCTTCAAAACTATTCAAATGTGCAAATATTTCTTTGAGTATAACTTCTAGGTGGATTTCACACTGGTCTCTTGCTTTCCATTTTTTGCTTTCAACATGTTAACCTATAAATACCATCTCATTATTTTCCTTTACCACTATTAACCATCATATTTTGTGAAAGGCTTAGATCACTATTATGTTTCAAATTAACATAGGGAACTGATGATTAGTCCTGCGACCCTGTTTGCAGGATAAGCGGTTGATGATGGATGGAACTGATGATTAGATCTTGCCTGATTTTATTTCACAAATGATTACACTACACAAGAAACCATCAATCAAATTAAAACCCTATCCTGCATTCATGAAAACAGCAGTAAAAAGATTAAATTTTTTGTTTTTTATGACTTGAAAGAATGTACAGTTAAGACACTTAAATGAAAATGTGTAAAAGTTGTAACAGTAATTATGATAATGAAGCCTGGATAGTAACAGTGGTAAATAAGTAGTGTTCATATACTGTGGGATTAGGTGTGGAGTAAAAATAAAAACAATGGTTCAGCAAAGCAGTAAGGTGCAGGTGCTGTCAGGGAGAGAGCCAGCCACAATGGAAGGTGGGACTTTTATATCCTGTAGCGCACTGGGCCCAGGCGCTCCATATCAGGTAGAAGTAGACTAAGAAGGGGCAGTCACACATCCTACATGAGAGACAGACGACAGGTTAGAAATACGTGCAGCCGGAGAGCGTAGACACAAAATGAGAAGCACCTGACACACACAGCTTTACATAACTCTCCCTACAGCCCAGATACCAGTCTTCATAAGGTACAGCCACTGATTCGATAGTGTCCGCAAATCCTTCCTCTCCCTGACCACCCTGTTATAGTACCTTGCAAAGTAAAGTCAATTACTTGTCAAAAGTATTATCACTCTAAATTATAACATTTCTGTATTACGTCTTGACTTCCGTGCATGCTGGTTTAAAAACTACAGCTAGCATACACTCACATTATGTTAGCATCGTTAGCACAGCTTGGCATTGCTTAATGCTGGCTAATTTGCTGTTAATGAACTAACCTTACTAGGGCAGAAAAAATAGTTGAGCTGGATATCATGTACAATGTGTTTTAAACATGAGTAGCTAACCTTAGCCTAGCTCGTCATGTCCGAGTGCACAAATGCACTGCCAGTCAAGCTTCAGGCCAAGACGGCTAACTTTATACATGTCATTCTAAATAAGGAGACAGCGATAGACTCCGTGACCTTGCCATCAGTAAATAATCATTAAATCATGCCATACTACATTTAAAAAGCATTTCTATTGAAATGAGCGACACAACGTCAACTTACCTCCATCTAGCCTGTACACGCTACAGCTCCGTCTCCAGAAAGTGGACGGAGCCCTCGGAGCTAGGGGATTGTGTGCGTGGCCATGTGTTCGATGCAAACCATGAGTGGTCAGTCAAACCACCAATAGTAATATATTTAGACCTTTTTTGACTCGCAAAACTATTTAAA
Source organism: Micropterus salmoides (assembly GCF_014851395.1). NCBI lineage: Eukaryota > Metazoa > Chordata > Actinopteri > Centrarchiformes > Centrarchidae > Micropterus > Micropterus salmoides. The sequence continues at coordinate 61,938,034 of NW_024040040.1, read as the reverse complement.
GGCAGCATAGGTAAGTTTGAGAAACTAGCAAGAAACTCCCACCCCTACCATCTGGACTCCTTTCAAAGCCACGCCCCCAAAACACGTGAACGGCGCGTTGCCGACTCTGCCGGAGGACGAGCACAGTGTGACGAGCGAAGGGCAGCGGAGGGCAGCGCGATGCAGCGGCTCACATCACGGGTAAGAAAACATTTAACTTTGAGTACTAACAACTAACTCGGTTGTTAGTACTCACTATCAAGCTCATATTGGATAAGTTTAAAAAGACTGACTTTGATTCAGTAAAGAGTTGGCTAGCTAACTGTTAGCAACAGGTAGCTGTGCCGACAGCTGCGGTAACATCGGGCAAAGCTAAAAATGGGCTGATACACATTTTCTCGTTTCCATCAGTTACACTACATGAACGTGAATTTCGTGTTAGAATCATAACATGTATGTTGTTTTGCATGTTAGAGCTTCCACTTCCAGCTTCTTAATATTAGTCTAATGTCTCCCAGTGTACTTGTCTCAAAGTTTCTCTGGTGTTTATCCGTAAGTCCTTTGGGTGTCAAAAAGAAAGTGCCATATAAATGTAATCCATTACTATTGTTAATACTTTTTCATTATTGTTTACTGATTACAATAACTACAGCTTTGCTTCAGCCATCGGCTCATCTGTGTCATGTACATTGACCTGGTGTGTAATGTGGACACAGAAGTCCTGTTGGAGAACAACAAAGCCCTGTTCCATAAAAATATCTGATGATGTTGATGAATGTTCTTTCCTATTACACAGATCTTTCCCATTTGGAGTTCTAACTATATATTCCTTTACAGGCCAGAATCTGAGGACTGTGGACACATCCAGACTACTGTGTTTCCATGCACCACACATGGCTGATCTTGCAGACCCAGGACAGAGTAACAGACAGTTCAGTCAGGCAGCATATAGACAGCTTGTAGTGTGGCAGTGTGGAGCACACAGAGTTGTGCTGTTTCTGGAAGATATGCAACTGTTCTCCTGATCCACCAGGACAATACAGAGGTTTAATCCTAGCAGGGTGTAATCAAGATGTGTCACCAACTGCTACACAAATAATTCCATCCACTGTGTGGATAAATACCTGTACATTGTTAGTTTTATTCCCAGGAGGGTAGAGAAAATACAAAGTATATTTTTCCCTGTTATGGATAATATTTTAAATAAAACACTGAAAATGATAAATGCCTTTTCTTTACACTTGCAGCACAAACAATCAAACAACTACATTTATGACTTATGTCTCCAATAATAACATCCAAATGTGGTATAACACTTGTTTATTGTTATTAAATACTACTAAAACTACAACCTATATCACAAATAGATCATTTTAAACATCATTAAAAATAAGTATATACACAGGAATCGACAAGGTGTGTCCAGAGGTGTCCTGACTGATTATGAAGACAGTTCAGACTTTACTCGTAGCGTCATATCGCTGCTATGGAGATGATTAAATATATCACAGTCACCTCTCTGACATTATTAACACATTTCAAAACCAACCATATTACTTTTTGTTTAATATTTTGCTGTATCTAGCAACACAGCTGGGGCAGGGACACCTGACTGAACCCCATGTTGACGGGGGTTAATAAGATCTCCTGATTCTGCTTCTAGGCATCTCAATTAACCTATATGGTGAATAACTAAACCGGCGCAGTCTAAACTTACATTGTCTTACCTAATGTTAGCGTCGGAAAACACAGCTCGCACTGCTGTTTTCCAGCTCACCTACAGCTACATATAATTCATTGTCTCTACTCTGGCTCCTAGACCAGTCTGCACTTGTAGCAACAGTTAGCTGTATGCTACAATAGTATTTAGCTGCAGTACCGGAGGCTGCAGTTTCAGGACCCTCGCAATCCTGGGACCGCAGTTCTAGGACCCTAGTTCTTTTGCTACAGTACCATCTAGTGGAGTGGTGGTGGTAATGCACAGCAACACGAAGGAGGTTAACCCTGTCTGCTAGCACTATTGATATCACCCACCGGTCTGACCACTTCGCTCGTCAGGTCTGAGCGAGCTGACCGGGTGCGCGCATGGGGGCAGCTCTTGTAGCAGCAGGGCTGGTAGCTATGGCAGCGAGGGAGAGTGACAGTCAGCCAGCCAATCATTGCATTCGGTCCGAATTGAACGAGTGGCTGTGTTTACTGCAGCCCTGGGAGGACTATAGACAGACAATTTTTATACTGTGCATTGGTGTATAAAGACAGTTTCAACAAATATGAAAAAAAGTGTTTTAGAAGCAACTTGCCTACCCTGCCTTTAAACTTGCAAAACTTTTTAACTTGCATAACTTTCTGCCTCGCAAGGAAAACATTTTAACTTGCAATCAAGGACAAATTAGCAATTAAAACTTTTTTTGACACAAAAAAGGCCTGTTTATTTTTATTTACAAATTTAATCTTTGATTGCAGTGCGATAAATATGCTCTCAAAAGATTTTGTTTGCTTTCTACTAGTATAATATTTATTCCAGTTGGACAAAACAGCAGTTTTATTTTTGTTGGTTGTTTTCATTCTCTAAGTTCTTGTGCAAGAAAGACAGTGTACAGGGGTGGTCAGTCTCTTATTTATTAATGCTACTAACTTGTCCATAATAATAATAATCATTCAGGCAGAAGAATAAGTTAAAATTTTCTGTAGTGCGTCAATCTTTTTTTTAATTCCCGCCCTATCCAGGCAGTGATTGGTCAGTTCAGGAAAAGTGACATTAATGAGCAACTTTATGCTGACAGCTGCATGAAATTAATTCAGTTTTTGGCTGTTATTCTCGGTGCTCTTTCACATATTTTTTGTTGCCTTTTAGTTTATGGTTTACCATTTACAATGAGTGCTTCCATGGGCGCTGACATTGTTTTGTGATGTAATTCCGCTGCTACTCGTGAATTTGGGGTACATATTTTTTCTCCGAGTTCACCAGTAGGAAATCCGACTTCAAGTGGCGTTCCAGGATAGTTTTTCCAGTTGGAGGTCGGGAATTTCCCATTTCTGAGTTTCCTGGAACGCAGCATTAGTTCCTACATTTCTCACGTCATCAGTAGAAATATTGGACATTTTGGTGAAGGGCTTTCTCACTGGTGTTCAGACAGTGAAGAAAAAGAGCCGGGTTGCTTGTACGTCTTCACCGTGCGCTCTCTGTGCAACAAACTGGACGATCTTCAGCTTCTGGTGGGGAAAACAGAGACTTTTAGTCATCTTCTGTTCTGTGCTTCACGGAGACTGTCAACTGATAACGGACTCAGGATGCAGCTGGAAGGCTTCCCACTCTACAGAGCGGACACAGAGCTCTCTGGCAAAACAAAAATGTGGAAGTGCCTGTTTTTATTTTAACAATGGCTGAGACGTGAGATTGATTCAGCAACACTGTTCTCCTGAACTGGAATATTTTATCATTAACTGTAAACTGTTTTACTTTCCCCATTGAGTTTACTTCATTCACTCTGGTCGTTGTTAACATTCCACCGCAAGCCAACGTGCAGGAGGCACAGCGCATGCTGGCCGACCAAATACTGCGTGTGGAGCAGACAAACCCGGACTCCTTCTTGGTGACTTTAACAAAGAAAACCTCAGGCTCCCCAAATACAGTTTATAAAGTGTCCAACCAGAGAGGAGAACACTTTGGATCACTGTTACACCACAGTTAGCAGTGCCTATCACGCCGTTACACGCGCTCCATAGGGACACTCTGACCACGTCATGGTCCATCTGATTCATGCATACAAGCAGAAATTAAATTTGTGTAAACCTGTAGTGAGGACATCAAAAGTGAACCAGTGAAGCTGTGGAGGATCTTCAGGCGTGTTTGGACTGCACTGACTGGAATGTTTTTAGGACTGCTACCAACAATCTGGATGAGTTTACAGAGGCTGTGACGTCCTATATCAGCTTCTGTGAGGACACCTGTATACTAACAAGCACCAGGGTGAGTTATGACAATGACAAACCCAGGTTTACAGCCAAACTCAAACAGCTTAGGTTGGAAAAGGTAGGAGGCATTTAAGAGGTGACAGGGCCAGGTGCAGGTCATTAAAGTAAAGGTTTAGCAAGGAGGTGCGAGAAGCTAAACGTCTGTATGCAGAGAGGCTAAAGAAGCACTTCTCTGCAAATGCCACCTCTGTATTGAGGGGGTTCAGACAGATCACTAACTACAAATCCAAAGTCCTCCACTCCATCAACGACTCTCGCCTGGCAAATGTGCTGAACCAGTTCTATTGCTGCTTTGAGAGTCACAAAACAGACAGACAACATGAAGATTTGGATGGTTTATTGACGTTTTGCAGTGTTTTGAACAGCGTCATCTCCACGATCACGCTCAAAGTCCTCGCTTTGAACTAATCTGCAGGAGGGAGAGGTCCCTGTGAATCATCATGCAGCTAACGATGTAGCCTACAAACTACATTCAGAAGCATATATCTACGTGACGATACATTACGTAGGTAAAAAAATGTTTCGGAACGTATTTCCTGGTTTACAGTCAGTGGATCCTGAAGCCACGCTTGTGACACATCTGGAACTATCACCAGTTAATTTAGCCACCAGTTAAACTGTCACACTGGCAGCTGCTGTGCCATTCATCATAAACTTTGGCTTTAAAACTTCATAAAAGACCCAAATAAAGAAGCACTGAACACAAAATAGGTCAGTAATCTGAGGTTAGTAAACATGTTTTGCTCAGCATCGGCCATCTAACGTTAGCTTACTTCTTGCTTTAGCTACGCCCTACGAGAGGTTAAGTCAGACTGACGTTCGTTATGAAAAGATGAGTGAGCGTTTACTTGCCAAACTTGTGGTGGTCGATTAACACATTGTGGTCGATAACATTGGTAAATGGAGGCAATATAAGTGATTGATATGCTTCTTCCAGTTGTAGTGGAATGACCAATTATTGGGAAAACCATATAATCTCTCGAAGTGAACTAAATGATGAGCTTGTTACACAACATGGGCAAACGTTACACAGCTAACTCACCACAGGTGACACAAAGTTAGCAAACTCCACAGCAGACCTGGAGAGGACAAGGATGAACTAGATCTTGAATCACGAGCTGGTCGAGTTGAAACCATAAACCGGGCTACAGTCCTTTTGCTTGTTGTCTCCTACAGAGAATATCCTGTCAACTCATGGGAGGCAATGTCACTACCGTCCCCTGCTGGTGTAGCTGGCAAACTGCTCTTAAACATACAAATATCTTTTGACAGATCTCGGCGTGACAGAGTGGACAAAACTCCACAAATGCGTAAAAAGGAAGTCACAAATGCAACGTGACCTGGACAGGAAGTGATCCACAAACGTGTAAAAAATGTGTATAAATGGATCCACAAATGAGTAAATAACAGATTAAATTGTGTGTATTTGCAAATCACACTGTATTTTTGTGGATATGATTTTACGAAACACAAATGTAAAAATACACTTTTTGGGTAGTAAGACAATTGTGTATATATTTTATCTCCGCAGTATACATTGGACAAAATTGCACAAATGCGTAAAAAGGAAGTTACAAATGTTGATGATTTTACCCATCACAAATGTACAAATTTGTGTATAGTGAAATATGTATGCATCATTGTACACATGTGTGGATTGTCTTCTGTGGGTTACAAATATTCAAGTCAAATTAAAACCATAGCCATAGTCAACAGGCTATTCACGTGGCAGAAACCCCGCAAAGCAGCTGGGCCTGTCAGTGTCTCCCCATCCACCCAGAAGCACTGTGATCAACTGTCTCCGGTGTTCATTTTTAACACCTCATTGGAGACATACCATGTGCCAGCCTGCTTCAAAGCCTCCACCATCATCCCTGTCTCCAAAAAAACATGGACCACAGGAATAAACGACTACAGACCCGTCGCCCGTGCCTCTGTGGTAATGAAGTATTTTGAACGCCTTGTGTTGTTCCACCTTAAATCCATCACAGACCCACTCCTGGACCCCCTGCATGTCGCCTACAGAGCCAGCAGGTCTGTAGATGATGCAGTAAACATGGCCCTTCACTACATCCTCCAGCACCTGGACTCCCCAGGAACCTACGCCAGGATCCTGTTTGTGGACTTCAGCTCTGCTTTCAACACCTGCTGCAGGACAAGCTCTCTCAGCTGAACGTGCCTGATTCCACCTGCAGGTGAATCACAGACTTCTTCACAGGAAGCAGCATGTTAAGCTGGGAAAACCTGTCTCTGACTCCTGGACCATCAGCACCGGTTCCCCTCAAGGCTGCGTTGTTTCCCCTCTGCTCTTCTCCCTGTACACCAATATTATGTATTTGCGTCAATTGTACCATCCTGGGTGAATTCTTGTCCGATCTTTCAGTTGAATTTGTGTGGAATTGGACCAAAGACCCTCCACAACAACTGACCCAACTCAGTACCAGGTAGAGATCAGTTGACTGCTCTGGGTCGCTCCTCATCTGACTGTACAAGACATTATGGTTACAGGTCTGAGTGGGAAACAATAGTGGGGGAACAAATATGAATCAGGTCTTATCTGAGTGGTAACAGTCCAAATACTCTGTTTGACCTAACATACTCAGTGTTGGGTAATGATGCCAGGCTTAAGACTCACAGCAAACACAGACCACATAATGTCAATTAATGTGATGGCGCAATGGATACGACCCCTGCCTTTAGTGTGCGAGACCCCGGTTCAATCCCCCACTCTGACCCATCCACCATTGTGTCCCTGAGCAAGATACTTAACCCCTAGTTGCTCCAGAGACGTGCGACCTCTGGCATGTATAGCAATTGTAAGTCGCTTTGGATAAAAGCGTCAGATAAATGTAATATTTAGAGATATTAATTCATAATTCCTCAAAAAGGGTACCACTGGAGATTCAATTTGCCCAGAGTCTCCGGACCTCTGGGTAGCGTTTTAAAAAGTATACAATTATTCACTAGTGATCAGTTAGTTAATAATCTCTCAATTATCTTAAATGAATCAGTCAATCTTATATTGAAGGAGTAGGTCCTATGTGACAGGGACTTGGAGTTAGACAATACACTCACACAATTCCTGTGATTACGGTGAAATTTATTAGATAACTAAGGTGAAATAAATGCGGTTAAATACACAAAGAAATAAGCAATGGCTAAACAAACATGAGGCAAACAACAAGAATGTTGAGCTTTATTGTAAATTGGGTTCTCTTGTGGGGAGAATTTGATTAAAACAGGGAGCTAATAAACGCAAGCTATGATAATAACTAGTATCTAGTTAAATTTGGCTATTTTATCCTTTTATCCTATCTTTTATTTTATTGTATTTTACTAATTTTGTATTTATCTGTATTTTAGTCTTTTCAATGTTTTCATGCTCTTGTTTTTTTGTATTATTCTTTACACTTGTTAAAGCACTTTGTAACTTGTTTTTGAAAAGTGCTCTACAAATAAAGATTATTATTATTTTTCAGGAGAAAGCTAATTTCTGGTTAGTGTTTGTTTTGTCATTTTAACAGTCAGGCACAAAATCTTGTCTCAGCTGCTGCCAAGGTGGCAAGTTTTACGATCGAACTGCCCAAAAACAGCACGTAGGGAAAGCAAACATTTCACCTCCTCCTTTGGGGTCGCTTCAGCTGTCTGTTGAGGGTTGATATCTCAAACCCCCCTCCTCTTTCCCTCAGGGAGAGAAAAAGAATTTGGGAACTCCAAATTTATTTGATAGAAAATGAACCAATCCACACTGGCTTGATCACTACATCAATAACAGCTGTTGACGATTTGGTCAGACTGTGAATCTATTGAAATATGTTAACCCAGCCAGAGATCGATTTCTGAATAGTGAGTATGGGGATCCAGTTTGTAAAAGTTTGACTTTTAAATGTGTTGCTACATTTCTCAAGAATGAGCAAACTATTTGACACATTTTTCCTTATTACTGTAGCCTCACTCAATGTTTTTTTAGAGCACATCATAATGTGTAAGATATAGTGTAAATACTATACAGGCAGCATGTGGTGAACACTGTTTAACAA
>NW_024040040.1:61912125-61929540 GCF_014851395.1 Micropterus salmoides | reverse complement strand
TCAACGCCTTGTGGCCAGATTGAATCCTGCCTCATCTATGTAAATGAATTCATGAGGGTCTGGTTGGCCTCCAATTCCAAAACTCTCTGAAACAAAGTTTATGTAAATCCTGTCATTACTGTAATCCATCTCAAAGGGAACAGTGTAGAAGCTGCTTCATCCGCACTCTGTGTTTGGACAATGTCCGCGTAATGGTTGTGAGGCTGATGCTATCGATGTTATCAACATCTCATGGTCCTCCCATTCTAGTCTGAATTTCACGCAGTTTATTGCATTGTTTGCAACAACTATTTCTACAATGGCAAGCTCTTGATCATTATTGAGGACTTTCCTCTTCCCCCAGAGGGTGGAAGACGTTGCATTCTTTAGAGGGACAAAAAAATTAAACATATGCATTACTGTATGACCTTATTGACATGTCAAGTGAGAATAGAAACAATCCATGTAAAATGCAATACTTACCTGTTGGTTTGTTGAAAGATGCATATATGGAAGCAACCGTTGACCGCCTCAAATTGGGCTGCACTCTTTCACCAGCCTCTCTTAGTGAAAGACCGTGGTTGATTACATGGTCAATGATAGTGGCACGAATTTCATCACTGACTACTGTTCTTGGAGCCCTTGGAATGCCACCACCACGCATTCTTACACCTCTACCTTGCCCTCTCCTTGGGCCTGCTCCTCTCCCTGGTCCTGCTCCTCTCACTGGTCCTGCTCCTCTGGGCCCCTTGCTCTTACTCTTCTTCGTCCAGACATTACAGTGTTTGTCTTTTTCTGTTTCTGTTTCCAAACACATCACTCCTCAAAGTCCTCCTTTTATATATGTGTCAATGTAATAGAAGAAAAAAACCCTGCCACTAAGCCAGACTGGAATCAGCTGTGGTTGGCCCAATTTACCCAACATAAATCAGCTGTGTGTCAATTATTTGTTTGTTTATTATCAGCCAAGATATATTGTTTTCGAACTGATATCATTGCAGAAACAGAGGTTTTATACTGTATCTAAGGTTTGGAATATTGTTTTTGCTATTGGGGATGGTGTGTGTTAACATTCGTAAATACTACAAAAATAATCCATAATTTTGTTGGGAGGTATAGCTTGTCTGTTAAGAAAATTTAAGCATTGTGGAAATGTGTTCACTGACTGCGTATTGTGTGAAAACGATGAAATGTGTGAATGGTATGGCCACAAAAGACCGATGCTGTGCTAACTGTGTTTAGAGTTTTGAAAATGTGACAACTGATTGGACAAACGCTTGTTAGCGACTGAAAAAAACTGTAATGCTAAAACTCAGTTAGGAAAACTCCCCAAAAAAATCTTCAACAGGAAAAAAGGAATAAAACCTCAGAAACCAAAAAACTCACAACAACTATTCACTGGCATCGTCATTTAAAAGTTACAGTTTGGTTAACATCTGACTTGCATAATTGCCTATTTAAAAAAGGTAAAGAGGGTTGATTTCCTGTATACTCCAAAAATGAAAAAACTCCAATGATGATCTTCCTATGAACGGAGAGACGATTAGTTTGAAATGTTTACCAATAACAGATTTAATATACATTGAACTGCAGACAGATTATCTAGGTAAAGGTTAAATGACAGTATTGCAAAGCCCAAAGGTGAAACCAACCACACAGCAGATTATTGTTTTTTCTTTATAGAATTTAATGGTAATGAAAATAGTTACAGGTTACAACAATAGAGGGGATATCAATTAAGCAAGTTTAATTAGAATCAATAAAATATAAAATAAAAAAAATAAGAAATTTTTTGCGTTGTTAAGATTATTTAAAATCTTTTGAGTCAGAGAACAAACTCAAACCGAAGCAACAAACCAACAGCAATCATTTTACAGCAAAAATCAACAGTATTTTGTATTTTCTTTCTGTAGAACAGAATTTCCATTTACAGGCTAGTCTGCAACAACATAACCAGAGATTAAAAAACAAACTAAAATATAACAGGAAGTAAAATTAGAGTGATTTGAACTACAGAGTCACTTTCAATAATATTTTGCATATTTCAAAACAAACTATTGGACAAACTGTTGCAAGTGACTGTACCTGCAGCTGATCCTGTCTTCACATTCGAGTAAAGGGAGCTCTCCTCTGATTCATTATGCTGCCCTGTAAAGATGAGCAGATGCATCAAAAGATGAGTTAATACTGTCTTTTATTTAGGAATCACTGACCTGATGAATATTTTGACTATAATATTTATGTTTGTATACTCACCTTTATTACTACTGTGTTAAGCTGAATCAACGAGTATGTGACAGCTGGATTCATCTGCATCTGAAATATACCTTTTCTTAACTTACAGAATTGTCAGTTATGATAACTCTTCTCTAATATTCTTCTCTGTGTAAATAAATAAAATTTACCTAACATTTTCAGTGTTTTCTGAGCCTCTGATTGATTCAGAGAGACAAGCATCACCTGAAAATCAAGTCACGGTAAAATTGATCATTTCAACTTTAGGATACAAACTAAGCTGCTACTTTTCTGATGAATATACTCAAATATTGTAAGATTGTCTTAAAGATATAAATATGTGCAAAAGACATTGATGTTTAGACTCTTTGAGTTATTTGAATTGGGTAATGTCAAAGGTGTAACTCAAATTGCATTAAATGTATATACCATAAAGCAATGATACTATTATTTTAATGGTTGAGCTAATAATATGTGTTTTTTTCTGTCTCATAGTTTAACATCATTTCAGCTAGAGACAATGTAAACAATGACTATAACCAATTTTCAGTTCTGATCTTTTCTGGTTGTAGTAGATGAGTTTATTATATTCCAATCCTTTTTGACAAATTGACTAACTGAAAAGTTCATTTGGTTCAATGTCATAAACATGAAATGATAAATGGATCTGGATAATTTTTAAGGCTGACCATGCAGATGAGAGTAGTGCACTGTAGTTTCATTCTGGTAAACCACTTGATCTGGAGCAGAGCCCTGATTGGTTCTCTGTGGGGTCCTAAAATATAATAAAAAAAACATATATATATATATTAAAAATTTAGTAAATTCAGTAAATTGAATAAGGAACATTTAGTGCCTAAGAGAGAAGAGAAGTCTACCCACTTGGCAAAATTTGAATCTGTAAAAAAAATAAATGTTGTTACATTATTTTGTTTTGGCACTGAATTCAATAATGACTTTGAATAGTCAGATTATAAACCATCAAGCATCAGCAGGAAAAAGTCTCACCCTTTGACTTTCTGTAGCAACACAACAGCAGCAGAAGATAATCAGTAAACTTCCACAAACTGGCCGAACAATCAACAGCAGAAGAAATGAAGAGTCATCAGGCGCTGCTGTAATAAAAGGTAAGTATTAATAAATGTTAAATGTAAAAACTACACACACTACACACATGTGCGTACACATACATTAACACCTTATACTTCACAAATAAATAATAATATAAAAAACATACATGTACACATAAATATACAAGTGTATACTTAAGAGCACACATGCTTACACACAGTATACACATAGTATTTATAGTATAAATTGTACATAAATGAATGTTCAATTAAATGTCCAAATGTACATCCATGCAAGTGCAGTACACAATTAACACTTACTGTACATACCTGTGCACATACGTAATTATTGTTAGACTGTGTGATATTAGACATTCACAGTACATTAGAACCTCCTGTTTTAGTTTTCTAATTAGAGTATTTGTATTAAGTAAGTATTTGACAACCTCTTTTTATCTCAGATTGTGACATAGCTTCTGAAAAAGGAAGTTTTAAAGAAACAGATGTGGTGACACATTTCCTGAGTATTTCCACTAAGCCTTCGTCTGACTTTGACACTGCAGCAATATTCAGCCCTCTCCTGTCATTTTGGATGAGATATCCATTTCGGTAGAAAAATATATTAGAATCTGATGTCCCTGTCCTCAGTTTGCAGCCAAGACCAACAGACTGTCCCTCAGTCACAGGATGGACAGGATTCACCATCTTTCTGTGAAACAGTCAAATAATATCAAGTCGTTGCAAACCTTTTCATCGCTCATACACTTCTGCTGTTACTCTTACATAACCCAAGGTGATGGAGGTTTATAGTCACTGTGGCGTCAATTAATGACTGACAAAAAGAGAAGTTGCGACTGATGCTCTGATCAGATCAGGTAAAATTGCAATATTAATTCATCATTTCAGATATTTACAAATAAGCAGCAATTGCTCTTTATTATTTATTAATGGTGTGCAATTCTGGAGAAATCCAACACCATGAAACATCCATGCAATAGAGCGAACCATTACAAAGCAAGTAATGTAACTAATGTTAGCTTAGTTGTGGGTTAGCAAACTGTCGCTACAACTGCTGCTATGAAGCTAACGTGCACAGAGGACGAGGCAGTCCCAGAGCCAGCACAATAACTCCAGACAGATACAGTTAACATCACACCAACAGCTATGTTGGTGTACTAGAGAGTAAGTTGAATGTCCGTGGGCAGTTCAGAAATCATGGCTGGAACAGCTGGAAAAGTCTTGTGTGGCTCGGTCCAAGTCATTTTATTTGTTTCCCATTTACAGAACCTGGGCTGGGTCCAAACACCAGATTGTTTTTCAGCACACACATAGAACCGACAGCTAGTGGACCGTGAGGAGATATTTGTTGAATTTGACAAAAAGACTTGTATTGGATTAGAATCACATACCCAAAATTTAATTGGTTAATGTTACACAATGCCATTGAGGATCAATATGTCCTAATTCTTTGATAATAAGAGGTCTAATAATAAACACTGTGAAGGGCAGAAAAACTGATTTCATGGCGGGTTCCATGTCTCTCCTTAAAATTTCACTGCATTGGTTATATAATATAACCAAAAAATATAATCACCTATAAAATCTGAATATAAGATGTTAAATTATGTTATTGTGAAATTTGAAGAATTAAAACAAAAAAGGAATTACTTTGTACGGTGATGTTGACCGCGTTACTGAATTGAGCTGATTCAGACTCACACCAGTACACTGCAGTTTTGTTTGGAAGTTCGTTGATGTTGCATGTGGATCCAGTCATTGTTCCCCACTTAGAACAGTTTGACAGATGGCCGGCTTTAGTGAACCTCCTCACTCTCCACTAAGAAGAGTTTCCCTCACAGCTCAGTGAGACAGGCTCAGAGGAAAAGTGCTGCTCTCTGTCAGGACTCACTCTGACTGTTGCTGGATGAAAATCTGAAAAAGAACTAATGAGGTGTCAAAACAAACACAGAGATATCATGACATTGACAGCAGCACAGTGGAAATGATCTTTTGACTGTCTTAATATTAATTACAGTGGTTGCTCTCCAACTCATCCATTTACAAATCGCTTTTTACCAGCTGCCTTTCAGTTCCAAATGGGGTCAGTATGTGATAATGAAAATCTAGACTGTATTTTCTTTTTACACATAGTTTTCCGTTCAGTTATTTTAATCTCCTAGTTGTACCCATATCTTGTCTCTTTACATGCCTGTTTATTGTTGCAGGCGCCACATTTGCCACCTGTCCATGTGCCTGTCTGACCACAAATCAGTGTCTTTTAAACCTGCAGTGCAGAACTTTTGTTTTTCCTTTCCAGCAGTGAGAGTAACCCAAACACTGTTGATGAATGATGATGACGTATGCCTCTGCTATACTCTGTAACCTACTCCTTCGCTAGGTAGCTACATGACTAATTGTGGGGGCAGAATATAGGAAAGAAAGGAGGAAAGAAAGGCACTAACACACTGACCTTTAGACCAGACAAACATAGTGTTACTATAATTAGTGTAGTTCACTGGATCTCCTCTTCCAGCTCTGCACTTATATCCTGCTGTGTGTGTCTGTCCATGAACGATGTAGGAATCCTGTTCAGTCCCGTTGCTGCTGCCAGGTAGCAGCTCTTGGTCGTAGGAGTTGCCTGATAGTTTGGGAACAGCCTTAAACCAGAAGAACCTCCATCCTGCAGATGGATCTTTAACACTGCAGCTCAGAGTTACTGAGGCTCCAGGACTCAGCCAGGATGGAGACACAGTGAGGACAGGTTTGGTTTTATTTGCTGGAAATAGATATCCCAGAATTAAAACTCTTTTCTTGTTTATGGATTGAGTGCACTGTTTGGATCCTGCACATTTAACACATTTACCTCGAAACATTAAATGCATTCTTCATGTCCATTTATCCTCCTGGTTTACATCATTATCTGCGTGAAAGAGTTTAGTTCCTTTTTTAACTTAGCCAGACTAGTTATCATGAGCAAAATGGGTGGCAATAAACCACTGCTAAATGTAATGTTTTCAAAATATGAAATCATAATCACTACCACAATTAACACTGAGTTTAGAAAAAGTCTCACTTAATAATAATTTATATGTTTGCTAAAGTACATTTCCACATAATTTAAAAGCAGATCTATACTCACTAGCCTGTGTGTTTGCTACGTTGCTGGAATATGAAAGTTAACACTCTCAAGCACTTTATAGTCATATTCTCCTTTGTGTTGATACAAATGCACTAAAATGATGCACATGTTGATAATAAATGAATAAAGACAGATGATGTGATTAAGAGTGATGCAGAAAAAGGGAGATTGTGCAATCACCTTCAGCATGTCCAGAGTGGAGTGTATTCAGCACTAAAATAAAGATTGATATTTCATCAGATATTTTCACACTCAAACTGTCAAAATGAGAATAAACAAAGTCATTTAAAACAAAAAACAACTGTGGTTAGATAATGTCTAATATCAAATCTCAATCAACATTATCACAACACAGTCTTCCACTTTAAAGTCAGTCACCAGCCAAGAAACAAAAAGACAAGAAAATATTTAAAATATGTGTAGGTCTATAGTAAGCTAGAGTAACCAAATTTACCCGCTGGATATCAATAAAGGTTTATCTCATCTTATAAATACAGTATTAAATCATCATTGCTGACGAAACAACAGTGTCACAACACACACATACACATTAAACAGAAACCTACAGTTTCTAGACAACCCGTGATGCTGTGAATGCAACATAAAGTGTTTTTAGTAAGAACGAAAAGAGTACGTCAGTGATGTACTCACAGAATAACCCCAGCACACAGAACAAAGTATGTCCCATCTTCACATCCAAAACTGAAACACTACTTTAAAGCTTGAAAGCATACATTATGAGGAAGACTAAGAGGAAGCTGTGTCAGTAAAGAAGTTATTCATATCATATCAATATGATCTCACAGGCTGACAACAAATAATGTTTCTAAGAATAATCCACTCCTCCTTCCTTCCCCTTTTCACAAAGCTCACGCAAGTACAACCACTTCCTGCTCAGGCAAGGCAATTTAACTTGAGTCTTGTATATAGTCCCTGCTAAAAATAGAACAGTCACTTTGCACTTTTCATATCATATTAAAGAGAAAACAATGTTGGAATTGCACAGCTACGTTTTATGAATGGCAGTATCATATTTTGAATAAACAATAAAATGTATACATATAACTATGGATGTAAACACTCCGACGTACAGCTGATCACCTTCTGCCACATCATCATACAAATATACAGCCAATCACGTTATGTGACGTTACCTGCAGGCCCAGGCCCCCGTGCAGTTCTGACCACCCGATCACATCTGGTACCTACACCGGCTCCATCTAGCTCCGTGTGTCGTACAACAGAGCTGCTGGTAGAAAAAGCTGTTCAAAACAGGAGGAAATCTGACGTTCTATCTCACACAGGCGCCGCCCTCTACTGGACACTGCTTTTTATATTTAGGCACATACGGTAGCAACGTCCAATTGTTCGGCTACTTACAGAATGCAAATTTCAGTGGGTGAGTACGTGCGTGTGAAAGGAGGAGAGATATTACCCATAGAGTCCAGTAGAGGGCGGAGCCAGTGCTAATAGAAATAGGGTCACCATATCGTAACCTTCATTTTTGCTAACAGGGATTTCTTTTAAATACTTTAATCTTGTTATTTGAAGCTGTGGCCATGTTTAACACATACATCCAACGTTGTAATATTCTCGATAAGTCATAAAATATGGAAAAGCATAACAGGTGTCCTTTAACATCCTTAGCCACAATATCACAATACCCGCAATAATCAAAATTGATCTCACCCATGGGACGCTCTTGCAGAGGTCTGGAATGAAAAAGCTTCAACATGTTCACATGACATTTTTGTCGAACCCCTCTTCATACAAATCTGTGAGGAAGAAAGTGACTCCTTCGCCAACTCAGCAGCATGGTGTAACTGTTCCCTGCACAGAGGCAACACAGCCCAACACATGAGTTTTGGAAGACACATCACACACCATCTTCTCTCAATGCTTTTAATGGGCCACATACGTTTTGGCCAAACACAAGCTCAGCTGGGCTAAACCCTGTAGTGGGATCAACCAGCCTCTCACCTCAAGGAGGAGGTGAGTTCAGATCTTGCCAAAAAGTCTGGGGAAGTTTTCCTCCCCTGGAGTTGGCCTTTTGACGTGCAAAACAAGAGACATCGCCTGGTGTTTTGGTAAGGACCTGCAGAGACTTAATCAGACATGTATCCTTTAGTGACATATGAAGATTAGAGAATCATAAGAAAGTAAGAGTTTCATAATTTCCTTTTGTTTTGTTTTAATTTCTCCCTATTATTCCCTAGTAATCACTGTCTGTTTAGTATTAACTAATGCTTTAGCTAAATGTTTTGTATACAATTTCTTATTAAAACGTTCATCTGCATACTCCTCGTGTATATAATCCGCTTCCCAGTTCCCAGTTCAAGTGGTGACTCTCAAAGTTGAATATCTGTCCTCTCATAGAAACCGCTCTCCACCAAGAGGACAGAAAAAGGTATAACACAAAAGCGTTTATAACTCTGCTTACACCGACAATGAGCGCCAAATATCTATCACGATGTCACTGTATAATGGATTCTTTGCTGCAATGCTTACATCTATTTTGTCTCTTGAGTTAAAACATGTAACCATCAAGTTTACACGTGAAACATGTAGTTAAGCTTTGTTACGCCTTTTATTACAGTTTTTTATCAATTGTTTACACACAAATTCTGGTACTTGAGACACAATGACCACAACATGTAACTCATTCACCAACCCCCTGGACCAATTCTGCTAAACTACAAGCACAATTCCTGCTTTACACTCAAATTGCAGTTCTAAAACACACTTTTTTCAAAACACGACACACAATTCTCTGCTTTTGGCACAAGTTTCATGCTGAAAATATCTTGTTTTCACAAGGAACACACTGCCATTCAAATATGCACACTGACTCATCACAAGGGCAAACACCTGTCACACAGTTTTCCAATTAGCAATCAGAGCTTTAGCATAAAAGGGCAACAGGTGAGCTCTTCAATGGAGCAATGCCAACATTGGAAACAGAGGCAGAGCCAGAGGAGTGAGAGGAAGAGGAAGAGGAAGAGGAAGAGGAAGAGGAGAGGAAGAGGACGACGACGACGACGACGACGACGACGACGGTTAATCTCTGATGAGACCGAGCCACTTTGGTTGATCATGTGGTCAACCATGGTCTAACAATGAGGGAGGCTGGGCAAAGAGTACAGCCAAATCTGAGCAGGTACACTGTAGTATCCATCATCCGGACTTTCCGAAATGAGAATAGGTAAGAAATCTACTCTCACTAGCAAAATGCAGTACTGCATATCAATACAGTACTCAATGAGTATTGCCTGTGGACTGTTCTGTAGGACTGTAAAAATACTGTAAAGTATATTTCAAGTATTTAGGAAATGTATACCTACTTTGTATTTACAGTATTTTACTATTTGTTTGGCAGAACTGAAAGATTACCAACACAAAAACCTCTTCTGTCTCCTGAACAGGAAACTGAAATCATAAACATGGTCCTAGAAAACAACACCATAACATTACAGCAAATACAATGAAAAATAATAGAAAACAATGACATATTTCAAAATTTTGATAGGGTAAGCTTATCAACACTGGACCGTGCCTTGCGCAGAAATCATCTCAGGATGAAGCAGGTCTACAGGGTGCCATTTGAACACAATTCAAGAATTGCAATATTACTATGTGTAAGTGAGTCCCACAATTGATGCATACACTCAACACTGTATACAGTAAATTATACATATTTCAATATTGTAATCATAATGATTGTGCTTCACAATAGTGACCACTCCATGTCTCTTTCTGATATTGTCATGTGTGTTTCAGAGAGTCCTTGAGCTAGAGGTGGCTGCAGTGGAGCACCAGTTCATCTTCATTGATGAGGTTGGGTTCAACCTCACAAAAAGACGAAAGAAGGGAAGGAATGTCATCGGCCAGCGTGCCATTGTTGAAGTCCCTGGCCAGCGCGGAGGGAACATCACAATGTGTGCAGCGATTATCCATCACCATGCTACCCTTGGCCCCTACAACACAGCCCATCTGATCACATTCCTGGACACCCTACACAACACGCTCATTCCACCAGATCAGGTAGACGGCCCAGAGCAGCTCAGGTACGTTGGGACAGCGTAAGTTTCCACAGGGCTGCTCTGGTTCTTATCTAGTTCACTGTCCACCCACGCTTTTTAGTTTATCTCCCTCCATATTCTCCATTCCTCAATCCTATTGAGGAATCTTTTTCTGACTGTAGATGGAAAGTGTGTGACCAAAATCCACAAACGCATATACCTCTTCTCCAAGCTGTGGAGATACAGCAGCTGATGCTTTTCATGGCTGGAATCGCCATGCTAGGCGATATTTCCCCCACTGCTTGGCCAGGGAAAACATTGCTTGTGATGTGGCTGAGGTGCTGTGGCCAGACCGCAGAAGAGAGGATGCAGCATAGTTTGTTTTTTGTTTGTTTTAATGTAACTGTGTACAGTAAATTCTTCTGTTGTTTTGTATGTAGTGTGTGTGCAACTTTGTGTTGGTTGGGAATGGGATGTACACTGTGTACATTGTTTTTGTGGGACAAATAAATATATTGTTACCGTGTATTTGTGTGTTCTGAGTATAAAAACAATATTCTCAAATATTTTACAACACACTTGTCTGTAGTAAGTGTAACACTGAACAAAAAAAAGGCCTAAGTCATTATGATGAATGGAGAAGAAGTGTTTTACATTGAGAACATCAGTGTTCAGCTGGTTCTTATGAATGTCTATTCATATGATTTGTGTCATTTGAAAACAAAATACCATTTTGAGAAGAAATAATATTGTTTTGAATGTAAAGTTTCCTTTTGCAGGAGAATTGAGGGGTTTTGCCCATTGTGTGTGTTTTTTGATTTGTGTGTAGAGTTCTGAGAATGAGGCATTCTTTCAGAAAATGTCTGTAAACAATCGAGGAAAAACTGTAAGTATATAACAATTAAGAAACAATTAACCTTCTAGTGTTTAATCTTGTTTTACTTGTCTTTATCTAAATGTTTAGAACTAAGTATTTTTCTAATGTTATTGTGGAGAGAGAGAGAGATTAAATGGAAAATACGCGCTATATATTTTTTTTCTTTATCCCACTAAAAGTTAACACTTTTGAGGCCAAAGGGTGACTCCTCTAGGGATACCCACTAACCAAAATGACGTCACCACGTCCCAAAAAAGTTCTTGAAACCCCATTTTTCTTAGTGGGAGATTTTGACTTTTGTTTGGAGCTGCCTGGGATCAAACTATCCCCAGACTTTGTTTAAACTCAGCAACATTAAATAGCCTATATTCCCGGGGCCTCGCGAACCTACAAGAATCTAAGTGTCTTATTTGATTTTGTTGTTTTAACACTATCCAATCGTTCTAAATAACTTTTGACCCAGAAACCCAGAAGCCCGTTCAATTCTCGAGTTGAACGAAGTCATGGCTCCAACAAGAGAGTCTGGAGTGTGTTCTGCCGAGCTATAGCGACACCAAACAAACTCCAGTTTGGTGTCGCCAGTTGCCCATTACTGCAAGCGTTTTCCCGCAAAGGACTCCGGAGCAATTCCATCGGTTTGAACCCAACTTGAGACGCCACTGGGGTGCCACCCAACCTGGCCAGGACAACATCCACGAGCCCAACCGGCAGTGAGCCTTTGCTATGGGGAATTACCACAAAAGTAAGGCAAAACAAACCACACGCTGACGTGACTCGTTGGTGTCCTCTAGTTGGCCCTCATCTATAGTTAAGAAACCCCTAGGTTATTCAAACTAAATTTGCAACATAATTTCCGAGCATTAGTGCCCTCATTCTCGTAGAATCCTCTCCCTCTACAATATCAAACTGAAATCCCATCGAGCCCAGTGTACTGATCTTGGCTTATTACATATTCTGTTTATTACCTTCTGTTTTTTTTCATGTTGACTGTTATTCGTGTAATATTCCCATATTTACTCCCACTGTTGTACTCCCTTTAGTTAGTCAGTAAATTTCACCTTGATCATAGTGATTTGGCTGTGTGTATTGTTTAAGCGTCCGGGGTCCCTGTATAGAGGATTCTCCCTCAGATTTGAGACTGACTGATTGATTGATTAAAAGAAATGATTTTAGAATAACTGAACCATTAACAACTATCGAATTACCAAAAATTTGTTTAATTACCAAGCTATACTCAAGGACCTAAAGCCTCGACTGCAAATCTTTAAGTCATGCCCGAGATCGAGGAATTATGAGTTAATATTTCTAAATATTAATTTCATAAGTGTAATAAAAATCATACGTAGACCTGCTACAACCCTAAGGACTCTAGCTTTGCGTCAGGTGCGGTAAAAATTACAAAAGGCACCTCTACATCCCAGTCCTTACACTTCTCATGACAGTAGTTCTTGAGCATGGATTTTAAGGTTTGATGCCAGTGCTTCAGAACTCCCTGTGACTCGGGGTGACAGGCGCTAGACAGAGTTGCCCAACAAGCTAAGGGTTTGTTAGTTCCCTGATTGGTTTGTACTATCTTTGGCAAACCATATGTAGTAAAAAACTTGACTTGTGCTTTGGTTAGTGACACGGCAGTGGTTCAACAGAAAGGAATGGCTTCTTTTAATCGATAGCAACACACATCATTGTAAGTGGGAACTGATTACCAACGTTGGTTTTAGGTAACCTGCCAACACAGTCAACCAGGATGTGTTCCAACAGTTCACCAATCGCGGGAACAGGCTGCAGCAGCAATAATTGGAACTCAATTATTTGCTCAACCCCTCAGCCTGTTTTTATTTTCCATTTAACTCTTTTAACCCTGATTGTACACTGTAACTTTTATTTTTTTAATGTGTATTTTTTCAATTTCCCCATGTTGCTTTTAAATTTTTTTGTATGTCCCTGTTGCTTTTGTGTTTTGTGTGAAGCACTCTGGATTGCCTTGTTGTTGAAGTGTGCTATACAAATAAACTTGCCTTGCCTTGCAGCGGGGCAGTTGGTACAGGCTGATTTGGTTTGCTTACAACTTGACAGGTTCTGCAGGTTTTAAAGAACTGTTATAGTACATGATCCAGGTTTTACTGATGCCCAAATTACCTGGTCATAAGTGCTCATGTGCCAACCATGTTGACAGTCTGCAGAGGCAACTACCTGATAAACTATCTTCTAATCTATATCCAAATCTGGATCTAAATCATCTGCTTGAGAAACCTACCTGCGCATCATTTCCCCCACTCTGTTTTTTTGACCCCGAAGTGAAGTATTTAACCAAGGAAGGATAACTTCTCTGAGCTTTTATCATAGCATCGTGAGTGAGCAGCAAAGGTGTAACAGTGTCAGACCTTCCCAGCGTCATCTGCGTGGCAAGTCACTGGATCATCACTATGGGACACGCCTTCCTCAGAAAAAGTAGAAGCAAAAAGTGAGTCAGACAGATCCATTTCTTGTGTCTGCATACGAGCTTGTGCTGTCATGGTTACGCTTGTTACCTGTTACCATTGTCTGTCCATTAGATATGTCTCAGCCTTTATAATTAAAGAATTTTGTAAACTTTCTGAAAACGAAGGCTACAATATGGTAACCCTAGTTCTCTTCTAAGGACAGGCTCCGCCCTCTACTGGACTTTATGGGTTCTACCTCCTCCAATCACACGCATGCACTTGCCCGCTGAAATTTTATCGTGCACGTAGCCAACCAATAGGACATATTGTAACCTTCGTTCTATCTCACACAGGCTCCGCCCTCTACTGGACTCTATGGGTTCAGTGGAGCCCAATGACTGTCCGCCCTGGCCGTGACAAGCCAAAGTCCACCACACCAACCCGGTTGGCTACAAGTTGGCCACAGGCCGGCCAAAGCCCTGACCACCGCATCACCTAGTGACAGAATGGTGGGACACCCCTGAGAAGGCCACTGGACCAATAGGGGCTTGGCCTGACCATTAACACCTGCACTGCCCTGACTTCTCACTGAAACGTCAGGCACTACCAGTGTATGTTCCCCCTCTACACCCAGTAGTCACCAGATCCTCACTTTTCAAATCCTAGGTCGCACTTGCGAGCTGGATCCCGAGAAGTAGCCCGACATATCCAAGACATAGAAAAGCACAAACGGGCACAGTAATGGCCAAGATGCCATTGTGCAGATCTCTTCGACACACACCCCTCAGATAAAGGGTCGTAGACACTTCCACACTGGAATGTGTACGCACAGCTAATGGTGGGTCTGTTCCCGCCCCTGTCCAGGCTTGGGAGATTCACTCACAAAGCAAGCTGGCCAGGCTCTTCTTGGACAGGGTTTTACTCACTGCACAGAACACACAGATCACTGAAACAGACGAAAAGCTGACCAGTGCATCGAATGGGGGCCATGTGCTCTACATAGGACATTAGCCTAGCACACATGGACACAACAGATGCACTCTCGCCTCCCTGCACCTTAAGTGGGGTAGGGGGATAGAAAGCATCCAGATTTATTGTCCTGGACCTGAACATGCTCCTTATGTTCTTAAGAACAATGGAGGTGTGTTGTCTCAATCTGGCTGTACTGTGGGCACCAAAAACCAGCATGCAGCTGGGGTGAACCGACAGGCACACAGCTCACTCACCTTCTTAGTAGGGGTGAGAGCAAAGCGCAGGGCTGTTCAAGAGATAGTATTTTCAATGAGGACTGCTCCAGGGGCTCATAAGGTGCAGATATTAGAGCCACCAACACAAGCAGCAAGTCCTACTGAGGCGCAGAGAGACACGTCACCGGTCGATGTCTTCTCACACCCTGCAGAGAGCGTATCACTAGGAGTGGGTGAAGACTGTTCTGTCACCAAACCCCCTGTGACAGGGGAGATAGCTGCAGCACGACAGCCCCTTCTCCATCAGACCTTGCAGGAAAGAGAAAACGGATCCCACCGAACAGGTAGGCAGATCCGTCTCCCTCTCAATGCATCAACGCTGAAAGCCCAATCATTTAGCTTTACAGCAAGATGGATGGTCTGTGCGACCTCAGCGAACAGACCAGCCTGAGTCTGCCTCTCCACAATTTTAGAAGAAAAACCTGGAGAGGCTGGTCCAACACCAGCATTGTGCATTTGAAGCCTCACCCTTGTGACAGATCCCCCAGACCATAGGTACAGGCCAGGGCTCTGTCACTGTAGGCTGTGTCACTTCTACCAGAATGACGAGCCTGTGGACCACCAAGCGATGAGCTGCAGCAGCTGGGGGGGAGCTCTCTTCACAATTGATCGCAACCCCAGGCTGTTGAGGTGCAAAATCAACTGGGCTGTGTGGAGATCACTCAAGGCCCTTCGCAAAGATTGCAGTGCGATGCATCTGCTGAGTGTGTGGGGGGGTATCGAGTAGTTGACAGGGAGCCTAATGTATTTGTAGGCTACCCCATGAGAGGAGAAGCCTAGAAATTCCCTGTTACTGTGTCACCTCTACATGAAATGGGCATCTTTCAGGTCGATGGCGGTGAACCAGTTGCCCGGCTGCACTGGCTCCAGCATTTTCTTGATCATCAGCATGTGGAAATGCCCTCTTGTCCATTATACTGGTTATATATGGCTCAGAAGCCTCTCGTCTTTTTGGGGACCAAAGTACAGCATGCAGCGGCGTCGCCGTTCTGCATGAAAATGTGTACACTACAATGTGTCAGGACAGGGCATCCTCCTCTCCACTGCAGCGAGCTGCTGCTGGGAGAATGAATGCTGGACGCCCGGGCCTCACCCACCCTCTCACTCGGTTCTGACCGGGAGAGTGGCGTGGGCCGCGGGGCGAACCGTTAGCTTAGCCGTTCAACATGGCTAGCTCAATGGGATGGGGTTGGTGGTGGGGAAGTAGCACTTCTAAGAATGTAATGTGTTTCTAATAAACAGTTTAACATTCACAAGCATCACCACAGTGTCCACACAAGCAGCACATGTTAGACAGTGGCTTCGTGAACACAAGGCTGCAGGGCGAACCCTTAGCCTCACCCCAGGGTTAACGTTAGCTCTTTGATGAGAGAAGCTAACTTAGCTCTTTGAGGAATGAAATAAACATCTTTTACTCAAAAAACAGTTTCCACATTCTCAAAAGTCTTACTATATGTTATATGTAAATTATGTGCATTTCCTATAAACACCATCCCCATTTCAGGGATCTACAGAATGTTCATTCTTTTTTGTTCATTGTCTTCACCGTGCAGGTCGATCGCCTGCGCTGCTTATCTGTGAAGGGCACGTTCACACGCAGCGCTGTTATAGATGTTATAGCCTAGTTATATTCTAAACACAGCTTGAATTTAAATGCAGCATACAATTTACAAAAAGACTGACTGTTGTAGTGTTTTATAAGCGGTAATAATAATAGCCTCATAATGTCGGCTAGTTCTTACTGTTCTGCTTGTTTTTTCGGACTCCATCGGGCATCCAGAGAGTAACATATAGCTACAAAAGTTTGAAAGTTCAAATAAAAGTAGGGTATTTATTGGAAAGAAACGATTATTATCAATTCCAAAATTTATAGTAGATATTTTCCCTACGGAAAAATGCATAATGATCAGTTTTGCTAAAACATAGTTAGCATTGGAAAAGTTATAGCCGGTCAGAAACCACACAAGGGAGCCGCATGCTCTCTTGAAGGGACCACAGAACACATCTCTAACACAGCGAAAAAATAGGCTACTGCAGCATTAGTTTTGATGATCATGTAGCCTACACAAAAGCTATAAGCAGCAGCTTTTATGCATGTTTACTTCATACACGTGGATCGTTGTCAGATAATGACCCGTCAGATATAGAATCAGCCTAGGACACATCGCTCAGCCCCTATGGCGAGTGGATAGTGCCACGGATAACCTACCAAAGGAGACCGCTGTGTGACAGCTACGTGTGGAGAGGCTACTCCGTCGCCAGTTCACAATGTAGTTGATTAGGCTTGAATTTCTCAAATGGCTCAAACTTCATCTTTTTTGTTTTAATTGGCAGTTGGCAAACTAGCCGAGAGGTGCAATACCGCCACCAACTGGACTGGAGTGTGGAACCAGAGGCTATTTTCAATAAGTACATGTTCCAGCTTTTTG
>NW_024040040.1:61609440-61911625 GCF_014851395.1 Micropterus salmoides | reverse complement strand
TAACGCGGGGCCTGACTGTTAAACTGACAAAGGGACACGAGCCAGCCATTGGCATCTCCCTGAACAGCCTATCAAAACTGGCCCCCCCACACACGTTTCCGTGGCAACTGACCTCATTCTTTGTTTTATTACCACATCAAAAAGGAAAACCCCTGTCTCACCTAGGTGTGACATGGTCCAGACACTGAACTGGACTGCAATCTCCAAAGACTCAAAGTTTAATTAAATCTTTAAAATGTAAATGCTCTGTACTTGTATAGCGCCTTTCTAGTCTTTTCGACCACTCAAAGCGCTTTTACACTACATCTGCATTCACCAGTCACACACATTCATACACTGATCCTAAGTGCTCAAACAGAAACTAACATTCACACTCACTCATACACTGGCGGAATAGCCGCCAGGGGCAATTCGGGGTTCAGTATTTTGCCCATTAACGGCCAACCCGCTCTACCTCCTGAGCCACAGCCACCCGTATCACTAATGTGACTTTAGTTGCCTGATTACGTTTGCCTCTATTTGAGTAGTTATGTTGACTGTTGTTGCTATCTGTTGTTGATATTAGTGCTGAAAAGAAGTTACTTGTGCTCCTTCATCTAATGTAATCAAAGCTTTCCTCATGTAACCTGAGCTCCCCCAAGTGGACGAAATAAGTATTACATGCCCTCGTCGGAAATGCCGTTAAATGTATGAATATCCTGACCAATAATGTGACAATTGTTTCCTGTTACCAAATGCCTAGAACGGTACAACCGTTTGACCATTGAGGTTCGATTGTGGAAAATGTTTGATTATAATACGTGCAAATAGATTTCTTTTCTTTTAGACATTACGTTTAGAAAGGCAGTCCCTTGGGAAACCTGAGACGCCCCCTGGGGAACCACGCCCCAGACAACAAAAGAGCGACACGCGACCTGCTCCTCTCTTCTCTTCGCTGTTGGCTCTTCCACCCTGCTCGGCCCTCTGAACGCTTCGGCACGAGCAGCGTGCCTCGCCAGGCAACACGCCCAGACTCAGCCAGCGAAACAAACAGGCCTTTGTTCGCCTGAAGCTACACACCTGAAGTGCCGCGACATCGATCTGCCTTCAGTTTGTTTTATTTTCTTTATTTCTTTTGTTTGTTAAAGTTATCAGTCCGTTAAGTTACACTGGACTAAAACGACCAAGTTCCATTTTAAGCCTTTTTAGTCGAGCCAACTTCACCGAGGTCAGACCAAGCCACGTGGTCTCGCCAGCTACAACGAAGGAAACCTGCAAACAGCCGAATTGCCAGACGGAGGAGGCGTTTTCAATCAGACACGGAGAATCCTGGAGAATCCCTAGCAGAAAGCCAGGATCGGCAGCTAGCGTGGGACCCGTGCAACAGGCCAAAAGCAGGCTGTCGACAATCAGTAAGACTTAACACACGTTCTGTGATCAGATGTCAATTTTAACTCCTAAACTATAGCATTAGTTTACTTTAATTAGCCCTTCTATGCCGTATGAGTCAAATGCTTCCCACAATCGAACCTCCAGGCTCATTGTTCAGCAAATGTTTATGTACCCTGTATCCAACCATCTTTTTATCACCTTTAGTTAGAGAAT
The DNA here is from genome assembly GCF_014851395.1 of Micropterus salmoides. Classification (NCBI taxonomy): domain Eukaryota; kingdom Metazoa; phylum Chordata; class Actinopteri; order Centrarchiformes; family Centrarchidae; genus Micropterus; species Micropterus salmoides. The sequence goes on along the minus strand of NW_024040040.1, from coordinate 61,910,041 downwards.
AAATTCACTGTAATATAATCAAGAGCTGTGTGTGTTGCCTATTTATAGTTCCTGCCAAGAGAATTGACCCTTTAGATATGAGACTGACTGACTGATTCAAGATAATTGAGCGATTATTAACTAACTGATCACTAGTAATAATTGTATAATTATTCAAAACTACCTAGAGGTCCGGAGACTCTAGGATTATAACAACTCCGGTGGTGCCCTTAACGAGGAAATTTTGATTTTATGAATTTTAATTCATAATTGGGTATCAATTCTCATAAATTTATTAAAATGCATAACTAATAAATTTAGGTCTACTACATGCTATTAACCTTTTTTATTGGTTACTGCTCTCAAGGATTCGTTTCAGTGAGTCAATTTGAACACAAAAGCTCTTCCAATTAACGAGAGCATCAGTTGAATAGAGTGAAGGAAGGTCATTCCACATCTGCTGTTCGACCATTAACACGGTCCTGGCTTTTATATATCCCGGCCTTTGACCTACATCCTTCCACTTCATTTTCTAGTCTCTGGAACTGAGGTGTGTCGATGATTTTGATGAGTGGATGGGATCAATAAACACCTGGCAGAAGACAGGACAACAAAGAGCTATGAAAACCATTCATAAATCAAAACAGAAGAGTGCCAATAAGTCCAGCCTCTGTGTTTATCTTTGGGTGGAAGGGTGGTCTCAACAAAGACACCAGGAGATATATATATACACACACACACACACATATAAGAATTAAACCAGAATGCAAAATAAAACAAGACAGATTTAAGTAAGAAACAGCGAGGTAAAATGCTGTTCCAGTCTTTGGGCCCGGACAGAAAAGGCTCGCTCACCTCTGGTCTTCAGCAGTGAGTCTTGCAAAGCTACAGGCCCACTGCTTGAGGAACTATGTGAAGGCTCGTGTGGACTTACAGTTCAGTAATATAGCGAAGTGCCTGGCCACAGAATGCTTTAAATTTGAATATCTATTTGAGAACAAACCAGCCAGTGTAAAGAGCAGGATGAAACTAGAAACACAAATGCAAAGCTTCCACTTTTGCTAAGAGGTCTCTGAAAGACCCATAAGATTCACCCTCAAGGATCTAGCAACAAGTCTTTCTTCACTTCACACAATCATCTGCTTTAACTATTTTTTCCTCCAGGCTTGTAATCTTAATTTGTGAGCAGGGATACCGCAGCCCAACACCTGTGATTTTGTTGTGCTGGATAACAGAGCAAACATAATTGTTTTGATGTTGAATTATACAACACATAATAAAAACACAGCAGTGAAGTGACAGCTTAGCCACCAGAGCTACTACAGAGAGCTGTCACTGTGATATGCTAATAGAAGTAGTGCAAATGCAAATAAAGATTACCGTGATAATATAAAATGCAACTTGAAGGTAACTAAATATATAAACAGACAATTGTACAAAAGGTTGACAACAGACTGTCTAGCAGCCTAATGACAGAATGCCGGTCAGCATTTGATTTCACCCCGCCATTGAAGAGAAGAGGCAAAACCCTCCCTCAGCAGCCATGTTTCCATCCAATTGTCATGCGAATTTTAAGCTGACTTTTGAAATGTCGCAAAAAAAGACAAAACCCCTGCTAATTAGGTGCGTTTCCATCAGCCGGTTTGGAGCGAATAAACCAGGCTACGACAAGCGTAGTCAGTAGTTGACGTTACACGTGGCTGTAATAAACAAGACATATGCGTTCCATACCAGAAACAAAACCAGCTGCATGGACCTGAGGACCATGGATGTGAGGAAAATTGAGGAAGATCTTCAGGAATGCGTTTCAAGCAGGCACGCTGATACCAGCCACGTTTCTGCGCGTGATGGGAACATCCGGCAAGACCCCAGGTCAAAAAGAAGTGCTCTTAAAGGCACTGAAAATATACTTGAAATTCACATAGTATGCTTGTAGTACATTCATACTATACATAACATGCTTACTACTAGTATATTAAAGATATATTCTCCTGAGCTTTAACATACTTCTCAAAAGTATCCTTTGAATAAATTGGTAATAAATATGTACTTAATTAAACTTTTAATAAACATGCTTAAATAAAAGTATGTTTTTTTACAACATTTTAGTCTATTTTTTAAAATATATTTATTAAACTCTTAGTAAATACTATTTAGGTGTATTTTGTGGAAGTACATTGTTAAACAATTACACTTTTAGTGGGTTAAAAATATATTTATGCCAAATATGTTCATTGTGTAGGCTACTGCAAAATATTGTAATTATTGCCACATGTTTCAGCCTGATTTCAAGAAGTATGATTTTTAAAACTTAAAATATATTTTTCAAAAGCATATTGTTTTTTTTTCATTTATTTTCTTTTTTTAAATTTTTTTTAAATTAGGTAAATAGCTAGTTGAGATCAGAGACCTCTTTCATAAGGGTAACATGGTCCAGAAGGAAGCACATGTCGTTAACTTAACAAACACAACATATATAAATAAGCATACTTTAAATCATAATGCAGTTATACTTGTTTCTGTTTGTAAACAGTAAACACATGTGTACACAGAGCAAAGTGCGCCCTCCCGCCCAGCCTACTAGCGCAGTGCATTCAGTTGGACCAATCAGAATCAATTTTCAAATCGACAACCCAATCACACAGCGTGAAAGTCCGCTTCACGAAAGTTAACGTGTGTACTGTCGTTGAGAGAGGGAATCTAGTTTTGGCCAGAAATAATTTTATTTCTCAGGTTTCTTTTGTTTTACTTTACCGACTCGGACTTGGAATGCTACATGCTTCTACATGATTCCTGCTTTCTTACAGTGCTACAGACGCTTTGCTGCTTGCTCTTGCCTCTGCATGCATTCTTTTGCTTAAACTCTCTTTTTTTCTGCTAGAAATCAGCAGCTCTTGGATACTTTTAAATCACTGGGACTGTCGGATAAAGTTGGCTCTTGCCATTTATTTATACACACTTTTATGATCTACGCGAGTGCGGCCTATCAATAACACTAGCCGCTACTGCAGTGACTGGAGTTATAGCTAATGCTAATTAGCAACAAAATGTCCCCCTTCTCCGACTTCTACAAACTTCTACAGAAAATTGCAGTGCTGGAAACCAAGATCCAATGGTTAGAATTGAATGGACTATGTGGGAGTGACACCACTTTACCGTGGACCCAAAACAGTGGACAAGAGCATGATAACACACGGCTAATTAGCAACAACAAGACTACCAAGAAGCAGGAGGCCTGTGTACTGGGTATTAAATCTGAAAGTGGGAGTCCTCCCTGGAACGCTCTTGGTGAAAAGCCTAAGAGTAAATCATTTCCCAGGGAAATGGGAGGACGAGTAACAGGCAGAACCCAGCGCCCTGAGATTTGTGATGCAACTGGCTGGCCAGGCAGAGCGCCTCTTCAACGCCTGTTCTTGGTAGGACACAGTCATCGACAGCTGTGAAAGGGAGAGTTAGCAACAAACCTCCCCAACAACCGAGTGTGCAACAGCAGAACAGATTTTCACCACTATTGCAGGACCCTGGATCTCCGTCCGATGACCTGGATAACCTCCCGTCCTCACACAGAAGGGTAAGGACTGAGAGTAAATCAGAAAGTAAAAGGCTGCAGGGAAAGCTAACGACTGGGCCTCAAATTCTGATTGTGGGTAACGCTGCTACAAACGATGTAAGAAGCATGTGCAGTAAGAACACCAAAATACTCTGCTTTCCGAAGGATACGGTGTCTGACTTGGCAGAAAGAATCCTGCATATCGTGGCTGAACATCCTGCTGTGAAAAACATCATACTGCACATCGGGACCAATGATGTTGTGAAGCAACAGTCTGAAGTGTTGAAAGAGGACTTTAATAATCTGTTGACCACAGTCAGCTTGTGGTGTATAACATATGTGCATTTGACCATTACAGTTTAACATAATGCTCTGCAGCTGGGGAGAGGGACAGTGGACCCTTATGGGGAAGTAATGATTGATGGGTGCAGTGTTAGGGGAAGTAGAGATTAGTGTGTATGAAGAGATTGGTGTGTATGAAGGGACTATACCCTTCTGTGGTGTCTAACAGATGGTTACACTTATTCTACAGCACTGTGCCCTTATATGGTTTTTAGCAGAGACCTAAACATGTCTTATATAAGCTGTGTTCGATGTGCAGAGAGACAGAGTGGTTATCGGGCTGGGTCACTCTCCAAGCTGCTGCAGAGCTTGTAATTGATGCTGAATTCTTTGATGTAATAAACTTTTATAATCAAGAACAGTGTCAAGCGGATTTCTTCTCAACACATCATCGCAGCATTATCGTTCGGACACCACAGAAATTGGCGACCACGAAGGGACCGTGTTGTGCCAGAATTCATCGTTCCAACACAGGGCTCCATCGAGCTGACTCGCGCTCCAGACGCTGGCGTATATGGTGAGTTTTCTCATAAACTGTGGGCGCTGGTCAGTTCGTGTGTCTGTGTGTGCGTTAAAGGGTACACCGGTTCGATCCCGTGTGAATGCTTGCGGGTGGATGTGTGAGAGGACTCCGTCCGTTCTAAATTTTGTGTGCGTTGTGGATAACGCAAAAAGGTTGTGTGTGTGAATGTAATGAAGACAGATAGATAGATATAAAAGGAAGAAAAAGGAACAGCCTAGGAGTAACGGGAAGTGAGGTTTCATAACTTTGCAAAGATTAAGAATATGGGCCCTCAGATTCTTATAACCGTAAGTCATGTGGGATGGAAATTACTGTCGCGTGAAACTAGGCTTTAAGGAATAGGTAAATTGGAGTAAGGGAAAAAGAGAGAGAGTGCAACCCTGGCCAGGGTCATTCGGCTTGAATACAAATTAATAAGGATAAGGAAGAAAATATAAGGTTAAGGAAAAAGGAAAATATAAGGATTAGGACGCCGCAGATCTGGACAAAAAGCCCTTGAAAGGCGATGGGCCGCAAATCCTGGAAAGGAACTAGGTGAATTTTCGGGTCCGTTCAAAGGAACTGGGAGCTTGTAGAAGAAAAATTTAATTGTAAGTTACCTCTCGATACATGTGTTGACGAACTATGTCCGAAGTGGCCTCTCATTAAATATCTGCAAACTCGAGGTAGCATAAATTTAGGAAGGAAAATAATAAAGGAAAAAGGTGCGGCGGAAGCATGCTTTATAAACAGTGTGAAGAAATGCATTCTTGTTGATTGGATAGCTACCACGTGTGTGTGTGTGTGTGGAGAGCTGCCCTGCTGTGTCTCGGTTGTGTGTGTGGGAAATAGGAGAAGCCTAGTGTGAGAGAGAGACTATGCAGAGGACAATAAGGCTAGGATTCAAGAAAACATATATGAATAATAGAATAAATAAATAAAGAAGGAAGAGAATATACATATATATGAATAAAGAAATAGAGAAGGGAACTTGATCAAGGGGAAAACTGTGTTTTGAAATTTGTTAAAGTTATTGATCAATGCTGCTGTATGGTTTGGGTCATTTCAGAAGCAGCAGTGGGGGTTTTTCTTAGCCTAAGTTACTTTTTTGGGAAGTGCGCATTTGTTTTTTCTATATTTTACTTGCATTTCATTTGGGGTTTTTTATGTGTGTAAATACATTTTAAAAGGCATTTTCATTGGTATTGAAGAACGTTTGGTAATAGAGTAAGCTTTAAATAGGAGTGAAGAGTAGTGTCCCCAGCATCCCCAGTGTAAATGACACCGAAATTCCTTAGCTTGCATGTTAACATAGATATGTTAAAAAGTTAGGGAAAATAGATTATGATTACTCAGAGAGGTGACACTCTTATTTTTTGGGGGAAATAACCTTGTGAGTACATAAAAGGACTAAAGTGTTGTTTGCCTTTTTTTGTTTTTTGTTCTCCTGTGATCTGAGAGACAAGAAGGAGAGAGAGAGAGAGAAGGAGAGAGGGGGGGTGCCGTCCAGCGCGCCACAGCAAAGCAGCCCCGGATCCAGTCTGGCCAGTACCTGTGCAATCCACAAACTCTTTACAAACACCTGTGCATATGTGTCTATACTCATTTATAATTATTACGGATTATACACATTTAGTTTGTTTCCTTTCAGGATATTATAGACACATTTGTAACAAAGAGAGTCCATTTGTGTATGCCTGCCATATTTCATGTTATGATTATCTAAGGGGAGACTTGGCAACGGACTGATCAGTTACTGTGTTTGAATATTACATATGGGAGTTTTTGTGCAGGGGTCGTTTGAAGTCAAGTTGTGTTGGGAATTGAGTGCTATTGAGATTTTGGGATAAAACTAAGGTGAGTGGGTGCTTATTAGGTAGGAGTTGGCGCCGTGTGATTGCTGGATAACAAGATTTTTGTGATTGCTCTGGAGTTGACAAATTCCCTTGATTTTCCATTAGCGGATGTGGTAAGATTGCCACCTATCAACAATTAAGTAGAATTAAAAGAAAAATAAACAAATAAGTAATAAGGAAAATAATTTTACAATAAAGAAATACAAAAGAGTTGTCACTATGCGGAAAAAGGACATTAAAACGTTGAAAGTAACTACTCCAATTGATGTAGTGCAAAAAAATAATCCTCTAGTTGATGGTATTGTAAAGTTATCTGAAAAATGGCATAAGCGTTGGCCTAATATTGAACAACCATGGCCTGTGGAAGGGACTCTTAACCCAGGTGTACTTAAAATAATGCAAGTACTTGTGTCCACATATAAGTCGGATCAAAATAAGGGGAAAAAAGGGGAACGACGTAAAGAGAAGAGACGAAGAGAGCTGGGTGTTCTTAAGTTGTTCGAACATGAAGGTCAAAAACTGATGAAAGAGACGCAAGAGAAAAGGGACAGAGGTGTGGAGAAAATGGCAAAAGAGGCAAAGATAACAGAAAAATTAATGGCAGAAGTCAACAAACCCTTCTCACATACGGATTCAGCAAAAAGACCTCCACCATACGAGGAGGAAGCAGAGTTTAAGGATGTCTATCCTCAGCTTCCAGTGATCATTCAGGAGGGTGGTTATTGCATCAGAGATGAAGATGAACGAATCATAGAGAGAGGACAAGCAGAAACAACTATAAAGATGACTCCAAGCTCCAAAAGTAAGAAGAAAATGACACGTTTGGAAACTAAGGGTAGAGCGAGGTTTAGGAGAATGGAAGATGATGATGAACAGAGTGATGTAGAAGAGATCATGGGTGGATATGATCCTGTGATCAGACGGAGGCTGGCCAGAGCGGAAAGAAGGGGTGATGAAAGTTGGAAGAAGAAGGATATAGGAGATCAGATCTCCGATGAAAGTGAAGATGGAGACAGCGATGAAGAGTGGGAGATTAAAGGTGCTTCATGTTCAAGGGATTTTATCCTCCAATGACTACTGAAGAAATAGAAAAAGACATGGATCGATGCATATCATGCTTGGAGAAGTCGACTTATCCAGAAGAAATAAGAGAATTGGAAGAACATCTCGAGAAGCTGACAATACAGAGGGAGAAACTGAGGAAAAAAGGGTCTCAAAAATTGGAGAAGAAGTATGCATTACGCCCAAGGAAAGGGAGCACAAGTAAGAAGATGCTGCCAGTGATAATCCGAGGACAGAATCTGGAGTATAAGCCTTTGCAGAATACCGATATGTCAGATATACTTGAGAAGTTGCCTATTCTTCAAGATGGAGCACATCCTTGGATCTCGAAGTTGGAAGAAATTACGGTAGGAACACAAACTGCCATAGGAGATATTAAGAGACTTTTTGCTAATCTCCTGGGGATTCCAGGTATGGAAGAATTTTTCAGAGAGCGGGACTTAATCGATATGTGGGGACTGCTGTAAATGATCCGGAGTTGTTCGCTGCAAGTAGGAATCGACTGTGGAGAGCACTGAAAGACACGTTTCCCACAAATGTGCATCCTGACAATATCTTGATTGATTCATTGGGAAAAGAAGAGAATCCGAGAGCCTATGTGTCGAGAGCTCATCAGGTGTGGAGAAATATCACAGGAAATGATCCAGAGGCGAGTCAAATGGAGCGGTCAATTTTGCGAGCTAAACTACAGATGGGGCTGCCCCCACCAGTAAGGAGCAAACTGGCAGAGGTGGTTGGACTTGGAAGCATGGCAATAGGAGTCTATACAGATCATATAGCCCATCAAGTGGATCTATATAGGAAAAAGGAACATGATCAGAAAGAACAGGACCAAGTGACTCTCAGGAAACTCAATCAAATACAACTGGTGGAAAATAAGAAGAAGGAGAAGAAACAGGCTTTGGTTATGCAGGATCAGTGTTTACCAAAGCAACAATCACCACCACAGCTTCAGTCAAGCCAGGAACAACCGCAATTGCCCCAACCACCACTAGTGGTTCCAGTTGTTTCATATCCACAGCCAGTTTATGGACAGATGCAGAATTGGAGAGGAAGAGGACGAGGAAGCTCAAGAAGAGGAGGATTTAATCCATACTTTCAGCAATCTCCAGAAGTGTGTTACAATTGTGGACAGGTTGGTCACTTTGCCCGTGAGTGCAATAGCTCAGGAGGAAATTTCAGAGGAGGAAATTTCAGAGGAGGATTCAGGGGCCAGTCAAGGTCGCTTGGAGGACTGGTGAACCCTCACAGGGGCCCAGAGCCAGGATTCTAGAGGTGCCCAGAAAATCCGAAAGGGGGGTGTCAGCTGGTAGCATCAGGGCCGGAAAGAGATCCAACAATTGAGGTGAAAGTAAATAACTGACCATAGGAAGTAATGGCGGATAGCGGAGCGGCTTTCGCCTGTGTTCGGCCTGAAGATACTACACATCTTCCTATGTCCAATCAACTGATTCGGACAATCGGGTTTGAGGGAGTGAAGCAGCTGATTCCTCTCACGGAACCAATTGAGCTCTGCTATAAAAATCAGAAAACTACAATACCCATATTGGTATCAGAACATACACCTATTGCTCTATTGGGAAGAGATGCTTTGTGTAGATTGAACTGCACAATAAAATGTACACCAGATGGCTGTCTGATAGAAGTGCCAAAAGAAATGGTCCACCAACTATTGATGACAACAGAGATGGAGTCCTCTGCAGTATTCTGGATTGGAAATCTCAGTGCAGATTTCTTGGAGCCGGCTAAGATATGGGAGAAATTCATTGTGGCAAACATGCCAGATGCGAAACTTCCAGAATATCCATTCCATTGTACGCTCAAGTATTTCAAGAATGCTGCCCAATCAAACCCAGAGGAATGGTTGGCTCATCAACCAAAGGAATTCAACTAAGCTCATGTTGCATAATTTTGGGACCACAAGGAGCAGCTATGAAGGTAAACACGGATGATTATCTGGAGAAAGAATTCAAAATTGAGAAGAGTGTGCCACATGTGACTTTGTTGGTTTCTGAAGACTATGAGCAGAAACACATAGGGGAAATGATGACAGAAGCGAGGAAGCTGTTTTTGTACCGATGAAAGAGAATTTGGCAATTTGGAGGAGTACAGATCAGCGATTCGTCAAAATCATGATTTCAGCTAAAGGACAAGGACAGCCACAAGCTGTACGGATGACACATGAATCTATTTGTAGTGCCAAGATGGACTCAGATTCTATGAAAGAGGAGATGTTGCGAGAAGTTCCAGAATGTTTGTGGTCTCAACACAGTACCGATATTGGACTTGTGAAATCAGCCCAACCAGTGAAAGTAGAACTTCAACCAGGAGCTAGACCTCCTTGGAAGTATCAGTATCCATTGAAGGATGAAGCAATTCAAGGAATCGAACCACAAATTGAAGGACTTTTGAAAGCAGGTGTTTTGAAGAAGACAACAAATCCTCAGAGTAACACGCCTTTGTTGCCTGTGAAGAAACCTGATGAGACTTATCGTATGGTTCATGATTTGAGAGCAGTAAATGAAGTGGTAACTGATTTTCCAGCAGAAGTTCCGGATCCACATACTTTGTTAGCCCAAATCCCTCCTGATGCAACACATTTCACGGTGTTAGATTTGTGTGGTGCATTTTTTAGTGTTCCTCTTAGTGTAGAGAGTCAGGGTTTATTTGGATTCACATATAAAGGACAGTTTTATGAGTATGAGAGATTGCCACAGGATTTAAACACAGTCCTCATATTTTTAACAAAGTATTGAAAGATGATTTGGTAGGGATAGATCAGATATTGCAGAGTACTGTGATTCAATATGTCGACGATATTATGATCTGTTCACAAGATGAAGAAACATGTCACAAAGACTCAATTAAATTGCTACAAATATTGGCAGAAAAGGGGCATAAGGCCTCACAAAAGAAGTTGCAATATTGCCAGGAGAAGGTTGTATATTTGGGTCAGACAATAACGCATGGACACAGAAGCATTTCTGATTGTCAATTGGAGGCTATTCGCAAGGCTCCAAAGCCCAGAACTGTCAGAGAGATGTTGACGTTTCTTGGTATTGCTGGTTATTCTTCAGCATGGGTTGAGGATTATTCTAGTTTACGGGACCTTTGAGAGCTATGGTTAAGGATACGGGAACGCTCAACTTCACAGCAATCTGTCCTGGACACAGGAAGGCCTTGTGGCATTTGAAACAATCAAACAGAGGTTACAGGAGGCGCCAGCGCTCACACTACCAGACTACTCTAAGAATTTCTTGTTGTATGTGTCTAATTCCACTGGAGGTAAATATGCATGTGCAGTCCTTTGTCAGCCGACGGGTACAGGGTCGAATCCTCAACCTATTTCCTATTATTCGACTGCATATTCAGAAGTGGAATTAGGGCTACCACTGTGCTACAGAGCAATGGTGGAGTTTATTTAATGTATGACAAAGCATCATCTGTTACGAGGGGTTACCCAGTGACAATTCTTACCCATCATAGTCTCAGGAATCTGCTGAACTATGGAAAATACACATTGACTATGCCAAGGCTTAGAGACTATCATAGGCTCTTAGAGCAGGAGGATGTCACCCTGGTAGGTGTGATACGGTAAATCCAGCCGAGAATTTGCCAACGTCAGAGGATGGTGAGCCACATGATTGTGTTCAAGAGGCAGAGAAATACTCAAGGCTTAGATCAGACTTGCAAGCCCTTCCACTACGTGAGGCAGACCTGGAGTATTGGACTGATGGGTCTTGTTATCGTGTGGGAGATAAATTGTGTGCTGGCTATGCAGTAGTAAAAGCTCAAGGAACGGGATTTGTTGTTGAAAAAGCTGAAGTAATACCACAGCCTGCGTCTGCACAGCTTGCAGAACTTGTGGGGCTAACAGAAGCGTGTTTGTTAGCAGACGGGCAGCGAGTGACAATATATACTGATTCGGCATATGCACATAATGTATGTCATTTGTTTGGAGCAGTGTGGAAAGGTCGGGGGTTTAAGAGAACGGATGGTTCTCCGATACAACATCACGCACAAATAATAAAACTGTTGCATGCTATGATGAGGCCTAAAGAGATAGCGATAGCTAAGTGTGCAGCTCATAAAACAGATGCGTCAAGAGTGACACAAGGGAACAAAGCTGCTGATGAAGCTGCAAAAGCTGTCACAGGAGCTGACAAATTGGGCAAGGTTTTTCTGGTCACTCATGGGGTGGACTTGGAAGACAGAATTACGCTTAAGGAAGTGATTTTGATGCAGGAAGCTGCTTCTATGATTGATAAACAGTTGTGGCTAGACCGAGGTGCTGTTAAGGATTCTACGGGTCTTTGGAGAAATCACGAGGGACTGATAGTAGCACCTCTGGACCTGTTAGGTTTGATGATTCAGGAAGCACATGGGTTAGCTCATGTTGCCAGGGGGGAGGTTAGGAGAAAAATCACAAAGGAGTATGGTTTTTGGGCACCATATTTGCTTGAACAGATTGATTATGTCATAGGCAGGTGTACAATCTGTCTGAAAAATAATGTCCGCAGGGGTATGACTGTTCCTCCTGGTTACATTCCCACCCCAAGGGGTCCTATGCGTGAGTTAGTTGTTGACTTTGTCGATATGATAAAACCAGTTGAAGGGAAAAGATACATGCTAGTGGTTGTGGATAGATTTTCACGATGGCCGGAGGCCTGTCCAACCAAGCGGAAAGACGCTCAATCGGTTGCCAAGTTTTTGTGTAGAGAGGTCATAAGCAGGTGGGGACTTCCAGATCGAATATCATCAGATAATGGGAAAGAGTTTGTGGATAAAACAGTGAAATTGATTTTGCAAAAATTGGGAATCAAACAACGTCTTGGAGCAGTTTATCACCCACAAAGTCAAGGGATTTGAAAAATTAATGGGGATTTGCGAATGAAACTATACGAGGGTTTAATCTTCTGTCAAATACTCAAAGAAGTCACAGACTGACATTGTTGAAACATGACATGGCTCTTGACTATATTTTAGCCAAACAAGGAGGTTTGTGTGTGGCTATGAACTTGACGGGAGACGGTGTTATACTTTGATCCCAGATAGTTCTGATAATATCACTAGTGTTATAGATGCATTAAAGAGTATAAGGGATGCGTTTGGTCAATCTGAGGGAGCTGGATGGTCAGCAAATACTTGGCTACAAAATCAGTTAGGACCAGTGGGAGCAGTGGTGGTTCAGATTTTGGTAGCAGCCTTTGTAGCGCTGTGTTTGATGTTTTGCTTTTGTACGGTGCTATTGACTTTTGCGAAAGGTATGATATTGAGATGGGTTGGAGTGGTAATGCCTGGGAACACTCAGATGCCTTTGTTAACTATGGCTGATTCAGATGGAGAGGATGAAGGGGAACCAGATGAAGTAATGATGGAAAGATATCCATTTTAATGTTACTTTGTATTTTCATACATTGAGGTTTTAATTTTCATGTGTTATTTGCAACAAGATACTGGTTGGTGTTTTCTTTTCTTCCAGAGTATATGGGGATGTACAGATGGGGATTCAAATACTCAAACAAGGACAATATGAATGGACTCTGGACAAGGACGGTGTGGAAACGTCTGGATTGCATCGACACTGCTGAGGAGCTGCAGTGGAATACCTTCCTATGTCTACTTTGATATAGATATGAATACATATGTGAATGAATAATACTTAATTAACAATCATATTCTTTTTGTGTTAACTGTGTAAAGACTTATACTTTCACTTAGGGAGTTAATATTTGGGGACCTCAGGTTTTTTTCTTTTTCTTGATGCTTAGGGATATAGGGTCTAGGCAGGGAAAGGTCCGTTGGAGGGTCCGATGGGTTGACCAGCCTGAATTCGGACATTGTTTTGATTTGTTTTATTTCCTGAGGTTTTCACATGTATTGGCTAAACCGTATTTCTGCATTGCCTGATAAAGATTTTGTTTATTAATTGGACTGGAGTACCATGCGTGGCCGCCTAAGGCAGAGGGGCCGTGAGAAAATTTTCCTGTCTAGATTGTCTTGGAGGGAATTTGGAATGAAGGCTGCCGGACAGGTTTTTCGTTCTCACACTCCATAAAGTTGATATGTTGTTAAAAATAATATGCAAGAAGTATGTGTTGGAGAAATTGATCTCTTTTTGTTTTTCGAGACTCAATTAAGTCTCGTAGGGGGGAATATGTGGTGTATAACATATGTGCATTTGACCATTACAGTTTAACATAATGCTCTGCAGCTGGGGAGAGGGACAGTGAACCCTTATGGGGAAGTAATGATTGATGGGTGTACAAAGAGTGAACCCTCCTATAGAACTTGACCCCTGACCCAGAGCTGGAGAGAGGCACAGTGGACCCAGTGTTAGGGGAAGTAATGATTGATGGGTGCAGTGTTAGGGGAAGTAGAGATTAGTGTTTATGAAGAGATTAGTGTGTATGAAGGGACTATACCCTTCTGTGGTGTCTAACAGATGGTTACACTTATTCTACAGCACTGTGCCCTTATATGGTATTTAGCAGAGACCTAAACATGTTCTATATAAGCTGTGTTCGATGTACAGAGAGACAGAGTGGTTATCGGGCTGGGTCACTCTCCAAGCTGCTGCAGAGCTTGTAAGTGATGCTGAATTCTTTGATGTAATAAACTTTTATAATCAAGAACAGTGTCAAGCGGATTTCTTCTCAACACATCATCGCAGCATTATCGTTCGGACACCACAAGCTCTTTGAATGCTGAAGTGTTTATCAGTGAGCCGAAGAGGAGCTGAGAGATTCAGCAGACTGATGGCATTGAACACGTGGCTCTCAACGGCATGTACTGTCCATTCAGTGCATTTCATCGAAAACTTTTACTTTCTGTGGGACCGCAGACATCTTTTTAAGGCAGATGGACTTCGCCTTAACAAGTCAGGAGTAAAATTGTTTTACTTTCTGCGTCACTCATCTGTTCCCTCTGCCAAGGACAAGAGGAATCTAAACAAGAAGAAGACATAACACAACACGCCAGAAACCTTGAAGGAGAGCCACCTCAGCCCCCGCCAGAAGACAGCTCTGATCACGGGAGACATCTGAGCCAAGAGGAAGAGCCTCCACCTCCCTCACTGAAAACCAACAGTGAGGATTCACCATCTCTACCCCCCCAATCCCCATCTAGGTCACCCTTATCTCCAGACACCCTTTCTCCCCTCTCCTCCCTGTTGGACTTAACTGATCACATGGAAGACCAGGTTAGAGCTGGGACCAAAATCCCTCCCATTTTCTCTACCATAAACTTCCCTCACCGTCCACACGTGTCACAAATACAGCGCCCAACCCGTCCTCCCGCTCCGCAATGGCGAAAAAGCCCAGTATGCTCTGTCTGATATGTGCTGGGTCCAGGCTACAAGGAAAATATCACTCATGACTCTTCCCAGGACAAGCCGGGGCCCGGTGTGCTGGTAGTCTTCTCCATCCCTGTCTTGAAAGGTAACAGAAAAAGCATGGTGAATGTGTTAAGAAACAGGAAGCACTCAACATATCCTGCAAATTTAGTATTAATTCCTCGTCAGCCGCAGCATGTCGAAAAAAGCGGACCAGATAATGTTTTTAACACACTAAAATTAGCTTTGTTAAACATTAGGTCTTTGGCAGGAAAAACATTTTAAATCAATGATTTTATAATAACTCACAATCTTAATTTCATGTTTTTAACTGAAACTTGGTTGGACCAAGATAACAGTGCAGCTGTCCTTATCGAGTCTACCCCTCCCAACTTCAGTTTTATGAGTGAAGCTAGAGTGCATAAGAGAGGAGGTGGAGTTGCCATTTTGTTTAATGACTCCCTCCAATGCAAAAGGATGTCTTATGGGAATTTTGCTTCTTTTGAATATGTGGCTCTTCAGCTGAATTCGTCTTCTCGAGCTATTTTTCTAAATATCTACAGGCCCCCTAAATACTGTGCAAACTTTTTTGATACTTTGGTGAACTGCTGTCTATAACCTGTATTGACTTTGACTGTGTGGTTATTGTTGGTGATTTTAACATCCATGTTGACAACCCCCAGGACAGAGGGACTAAAGAACTGTGTTGTGTTCTTGATAATTATGGACTGACCCAACATGTGATGGAGCCCACACACAATAAGGGGCACACTTTGGACTTCAAGATTCTGGTCATTTCCAAGGTTGTGGTGACTGATGTTGCTCTCTCTGATCATTCCTGTGTTTTCTTTGAGAGTGCTATCTACGTGCACACAAATGTTAAAACAGAGGTGATCACAAAACGGCATATCACTGAAAACACTAGTGAAAAATTTATTGTGACACCTGCCCTCTCATGGGTCTCAGTGAATGAGCTTGTAGATAATTTCAGTTTTAAAATTACAAATGAAGCTCTCCATGGAGAAATGCGACGCTGGTTAGAACTCAAAAAAGAGAGTGTCGAAAAACTCAACGCAGGTGGCGGAAAACAAATCTCCAGGTTCATTATGACATCTATAAAGAGAGACGTCGCATTTATAATTTAGAACTGAGAAATGCAAGGCGGTCCTTCTTCTCTGACATCATCACCAAAAACACTAATAATGCACGTGTCCTGTTTGCTACTGTCGACAGGCTAACCAACCCTTGTGTGTCTGTAGCCTCTGACCTTCTATCCACCAGGGCCTGCAATGAATATGCCTCCTTCTTCATAGACACAATTCAAACAATTAGACAAGCAATCAGTGCCTCCATGTCAGTAACAGGATATGTCTTGTCCCTGTGTCCACTCAGAAACAATTTATATAGCATGAGACAATTTGATTCTATTAACCATAAAAACCTGGAGGACATAATACAACATCTGAAATCCTCCTCATGCTGCCTTGATATTCTGCCAACAGGTTTTTCCCACAGGCCCTGAAAACTGCAGTCATTAAGCCACTCTTAAAAAACAGCAATCTAGACAGGTCACTAATGAGCAATTATAGGCCCATATCAAATCTCCCATTTTTAAGTAAAATCATTGAAAAGGCTGTTTTTCAACAGCTTAGTGCTTTCTTGGCACTAAATAGCTGTTTTGATGTCTTCCAGTCAGGTTTTCGACCACACCACAGCACTGAGACGGCTCTTGTTAAGGTCTTCAATGACCATTTAAACACTGACAGTGGCAGAATTTCAGTCCTAGTATTATTAGATCTCAGTGCTGCATTCGACACGGTCAACCACAACATATTACTAGACAGACTTGAAAACTGGGTTGGATTTTCTGGCACAGTACTAAAATGGTTTGAATCATACTTAAAGGACAGGGACTACTTTGTGTCTATAGGTAATCACACATCTGAGCTGACAAAAATGACGTGGAGTTCCCCGAGGCTCCATCCTGGGACCTCTTTTGTTTAACATTTACATGCTTCCACTGGCTCACATTATGAAAACCAACAAACTATGTTACCATAATTATGCAGATGACACACAGATTTACATAACCATTTCACCAGGGGACTATGATCCCATACAGGCGCTGAGTAACTGTACTGAGCAGGTCAACGGTTGGATGGGCCAGAATTTTCTTCAATTAAACAAGGATAAAACTGAAGTTACTGTTTTGGAGCCAAGGAGGAACGATTGAAAGTCAGTGCTCGACTTCAATCTGTAATGTTAAGAACCACAAATCAAGCCAGAAATCTTGGTGTAGTCATGGACTCAGACCTGAATTTGAGGAGCCACATTAAGACAATTACAAAGTCAGCCTACTATCACCTGAAGAATATATCAAGGATTAAAGTACTTATATCTCAGCAAGACCTGGAAAAACTTGTCCATGCATTTATCTTCAGTCGACTCGACTACTGTAACGGTGTCCTTACAGGGCTCCCTAAGAAATCCATCAGACAGCTGCAGCTGATTCAGAACGCTGCTGCTCGAGTCCTCACTAAGACCAAAAAAGTGGATCACATCACTCCAGTTCTGAGGTCTTTACATTGGCTTCCTGTATGTCAAAGAATTGATTTCAAAATCCTGCTGTTAGTTTATAAAGCACTAAATGGTTTAGGGCCAAAATACATTTCTGATCTTCTGCTTCATTACGAACCATCCAGACCTCTCGTCTGGTCGTCTGGGGCAGGTCTGCTTTCTGTCCCCAGCGTCAAATCTAAACAAGGAGAAGCAGCGTTCAGTTATTATGCTCCGTATATCTGGAACAAACTCCCAGATAACTGCAGGTCTGCTGAAACTGTCAGTTCTTTTAAATTAAGACTGAAGACTTTTCTTTTTACCGTTGCTTTTAATTAAATATTTAAGATTTTTCTTTTTAGCACTGCCTTTAACTAGTAGATTAATAACTTACACTGCACTGTAACATTTACTGTATTGTTTTCTTTTTCTTTGTTTTTAGCTTTTTACTATTGATTTATTTTTTTATGTGTATTTTTTCAATTTCCCTATGTTGCTTTTATACTTTTTTATATTTCCCTGTTGCTTTTATGTTTTATGTAAAGCACTTTGAATTACCTTGTTGTTGAAATGTGCTATACAAATAAACTTGCCTTGCCTTGGAAGGTGGACACCACAGACATAATAAGAAAAGAAGAGAAGAATATCCGGTCAGCTCCCTGCAGAAGTTAAATGTGAAAAGTGCTAAAGAGGCCTGGTGAGGGGAAGCAGGAGAGGACAGACGCAGATACTACCAGCAAAAATCTTCTTTCTTGATAAGTTTATTAAGTTATTGTTAGCAAAACAACACAATTGTGTAAGTTAATTAAAGTTGAGCTCACTCTGGGTTTGGTAATATTTTATTTGATGGATAGCTCTGGTGTGCATTACATTAGCTAATGCTAGCACGTGTATTAATATATTTGTTAGCTAACGTTAGTTAGCATTTTAATAGCTTCATAATCGAGACAGCAACTTTAGACTGCCTTAAACAGTGTTGGGAGTAACGCGTTACGAAGGTAACGCAATTAACATTACAGTAATGTATTGCTTTTTGCTGTAAGGCAGTTTTTAATGTTAATAAAAATTTTGTATTCCACTGATAAAAGTTGAACCTACCATTTGCCAACTTTAACCAACTTAATGCTAAACCCACAGTTGGAATTTCCTGCCTTAGCTCAAGAAAATGAAATAAAGAATAATAATAAAGATTTGCTATAAGAATAGAATTACAGTGTTTATAATGAAAGGAAAATGAAGAACTAAACTAGGTGGAAGTACTGGCCTGTCTGAATATTTATTATATCTCATTTGCAACTGCATTTTGTTTCTTTTAGGGCTTCCTGGGATCGTTGCCTCACTCAGATGGCTTAGAGGCCACGAAATCCTCAAAGGACCAGCTGGACCCTCACAAGCTCAATGTGCTCATACGTATATCTGGCTCCTGCACACCATCAGTGTTCTTGCTCTCACTACATGTCAACGGGGTCAGACTAAATAAATATTTTTTCACAAGAATATTTGTTTAAAATATTGTTCTACATTAAATAATTGGCTACTTTTGTACTTCACAAATTGACTGCTGTGTTAATGTGAAATGACATGTAGACAGCACAGTTGTTAAGCAAGTCTGAATGTTTGTGTTATTTGTTGTTTTATCATTACAGCTCCTTGGCTGAATGTACAGTAGTGTTTATGTAATGTTTTGATCATGTTGTAATGGAAGAACTGAGCATTAACTGGGAGGGGTCCCTTGTGGAATACCATTTCACCTGAAGCTAAAAAGTTAGCATTATCAGAACAGTTAGACATGATGTCATATTGTGTTTCAGCAACTTTAAACAAAATTAAAAATCAGACAATGGTTATTAATTAATTAGAGGTAATATTGCTTTGATATAGACAAAATATTTCCTTTTCCCTTCCACAGATGCTGTGCAGTCGCAGTAAATGCAACGAGTCCTACTCAACGATAACCGACCCTCTACTCCACAGGATAAGGATTGTGACATTTTTCAGTTTCAGTTTGGTTCCACCATTTGTACTGCATGCTTGTGACGAGTACCTCCACCACATTTGAGTAAGCGCTTGGACTGCCATACCAACGAGCCTGGCTGCCGTTGCTGTCAGAGTTGCATGTTTGGTACCCTGTAGACCTGTGTTTGAATCTGGGCAGGGTGACTGCTCTCGCCTTTGTCCACATATGGTGTCAGAAGTGGGACGGCCGTGAGGTCATCTGAGCTGTGCCCAGAGTCCGGACCGTGTGAGGGACCCCATGGGTAACATTAATGATGGGATGTGTATAGTGTACTTTTCAGTAATACTGATCATATGTCATCATTTTACTGATTATATTTTATTTGAAGGTATTTTGGTCAAGATGTGATACATGCTGCTGTACCTTTTAATGTACAGGAATTTCTTTTTGTAATGTAAACAAAAATTAAAGTTTTTTAGTTGTCTGTATGTGTGTGTGTTGTAAAATACATTTTAAACAATTTTTTTTATTATGCTAAAAAGGCATTTTGCAAGATATTTTTAATGCATTAATGATGCATTATTCTCACTCTGAATGGTTTCATAAAGCAGCTTCCCAAGATATTAATAGTGGCTCTTGGAGTATACTAGTAATAAATTACTAATATCCTGAAATGCCAATAAAAATGTTCAGGGAACACATTTAAAATATATTTAAACTGTTCTTCAAGTATAGCACAAAATGGTATTTTAAGTTCAATTTAAAAAAGTATATTTAAATTACAGTAAAGGTACTTAAAATAGGTCCATTTTAACACAACTAAGTATATTAAAATATATTGCAATTATCTTAAAGTTGACTAAGTATTTCCAAAATAACACATTTAATATACACTTAGTATAGTACAATTAAAATAAGTGCATCCAAAAAAGTGCTACTTAAGTATATTTCTTTTTCACTTGGGGGAAACAGCTGACAGACGTGAGTTCAATACTTATTCGGCAAGTGTTTCCACCTCCCATTTAGCGCATTTACTCTTTTTCGACAAAGGCAAAAAACACCTCAACGAGCGTAAAAACTTTTTTGCGAAATTAAGGATTTTGTTTGGGAAAGCTGCCGTTTCCATCAACCTTTTCTAATGAGATAGTCTACTTCAAAATGCACATAAAAAACCACAGCTAAATTCCATTTAGAAAAGTATCCTATAAAGTAACTATCAGATCACATTGGCTGAAAAGGTTAAAGTTCATGGCCTGTCCTGTTGAAAAAAGATACATAAGCATTGGGCTAGGCTACTGCTATTTAAAGTTTTGTGACACAACAACAATTTCCTGCGGTGTTTCTGAGAGCCTTTGGACTGAATAATAAGATTACTGTCATTTTGTTGTTTCCACTGGTTCTGCTTTGTTATTACCATTGTAGGAAAGTGTTTAGGCCTACTGTGATGAGGGATGACATCCGTTTTCAGTGCAAAACAATGCAGGAGTCTTACTTATCAGTCTAGGCATAACGCTGGTTTCAGGGATGTGAGAGTCATTAGTAATAACCCTCCTTCCACCACAGCTTAGCTGGGAAACTCTCTCCGTAGAAGCACAAAGGGACTTGAAGACTAAAAACTGTCTGTCGTGAGCTTGCAGGCGCGCATGAAGATATTTTCGCTTAGGGGTGCAGCACTGTAGAAATGCACGCATGACACGACTGTGCTGGCACGCACTTACACACTTTCCTTCAGCACAGAGTGGTTACAAGCATGGTCGTATGAGGTCACCGAGGTCCGGACCTCCGTAATTACATGTATGTATAAAATCATTCGAATAAAAACCATTGATAGCACGATCAATGTAAATGGAAGCCATGCGGGCGCAGCTGACCGTCGCTACCCTCATTTCAACTTGAAGTACTGTTCCAAGCTCAGTGTCCACTCTTGGGAAAACACATGAAGCACATGAAAACCTTGTGCGTGCACCGCTGCTTGCGGGCAGAATTTTGGACGATACATTTTGTGAATTTCGGGGCGGGTGAAATAGGGTGAAGGGTCTCCCCATTAAGAGAGACGCTGTGCGCTTTTACGCACGAGGAGGCACAGCAGCATAACTTCATATTTAAGTCTCCCGACACAGGATCAATTAATATTTTGAGTTCCTCTACACATCCAAAAGGTCTGGCACACAGTCCAATTCAAAACTGTTTGGAGTAAAGCAGCCGGCCTCCAGATCAATCCTGAGCTCCATTAGTGCGGGTGTAAGGTTTTAGCACATACAGTGTCACAAATCTCATGTTTCAGCGGCATTCATTTGTTGTTGAATGTATAAAAATCTGTATGCTATTCATTTAATATTTATTTTCAAATAAAAGGTCATGAAAATATTGTCTTGAAAGATGTCTGTTTGTTAGGCCTACCAGTATCAACATATACCAGCTTGTGTCACTGACTGTGCTGCTAGTTGAAAGACGAGTGACGAGGAGGGCAGAGCCGAGTCTCCGGTGTCCAGCTGTCTGTCCCTGAAGCGTGACCAGTCCAGAGAGATTCCTCTTGAACAATTCAACACAAAGTAAGAGTTCTCCTTATTCTGTTAGCCTTGTGGAATAAATCAAGCGACCGGATGTTTTAGATGTGGGGCATAATAGATGCACGGTCAGAACGTCTTGATATTAGAGTGTGCAAATATTAGTGGCTCTCAAACTTTTTCTGCCATGCCTCCATTTGGAAGACAGAAACATTTGCAACAGAAAACAGACTTGTAATCACATAATATGACCATAAACACATGGGAGTTTCCAGATCAGACGCTTCATTATGCGGCTAAATTTTGTGCCAATTGAGTAATAATCTACAGAAGCGTCATATGGTGCGCCACTGCTTTCAGTGTCTGATGTGAACTTGTGTCACTGATTTTCTTGTTCTAAATATTACAGACTGAACCTTTAATAAAAAAGGTAATAATAAGGATCTACTGACAGAAATGCACTATAATATCCATAACTATGTTTTCAGTGGTGTATAAGGACATAATAACATAATGAACCAGTATGTTTTTAGAGAAACCGCCATGTTTCTACAGTAGCCCAAAAGGACAAACTGCTCTACAGAGCGCGTTTCGTCACTACGTTGAATACGTACGAAGTAAATCAGTAGTAGTCTTCTGGTTTGTTTGAAGTAAAAAGAGAAGTGAAATTTGGACAAATAAGAGGACCACATATTCAGCACAAGAGCCGACAAAGCGTGTCGGACACCTTAGCTGCTGCTCTGTGCTTGCAAAGGGAGGAGTGAGTGATGACTGATGATGCATTCAGTTGTGTTGGAATAATCTGATTTTTTTTCTCTCCTTGAATCTTTATTGCAAAAAGAGAAATAAAGCGGGAAATAAAGAATTATACAGAAGAGAAATAATAAAAACTTTGCCAGGGGTAGTCTATATTATATTAAGATATTAAAAGAGGAAAATTGTCTTGGCACATGCAGAGATTTTGGGAACTAAATGGAAAAGAAAGGCCTCTGCTTGATTAAATCAACTTTTACAAATCTCTACATTACAGTATCGTGCATTTCCAGTTTTTACTACATTTCTTCTGGTCCAAATGCAAGGATTCATGGAGTACGACATATAAGGACAGAATCGATATGTAAAATGTTATTTTTCTCTGGGACGTTCGCCCAGGTTTGGACAGGGCAGATCAAAAAGGGTTAATGTGTGAGGATGTTTGTGTTCCAGCAGTTGGATAATAGTATTGCCTCCAAATTTTGGGAGTGATTGATTGCTTTTATGTAAGAAAACGTAGACAAAGAGGAGGACATGTTCTGTGTATAAAAATGTGTAGATTCAAATTTGCTCAAAGGATCACCACCTCCTCTGTCTTTCTACCGTTTCATAAACACCATGCTGTGTGAAAGGTTCTGTCACTTCCTGTACTTTATCAATCAGAATTCTGACGATGTCATAATGTTGATGATGTCATAAACACCATGCTGTGTGAAAGGTTCTGTCACTTCCTGTACTTTATCAATCAGAATTCTGACGATGTCATAATGTTGATGATGTCAGAAACACCATTCTGAGGGGAATGTGATGTCACTGCCTGTACTTTATGACATCTTCAACATTCCAAAGATCAAAGTCACTGAGGGAACACATTTTAATACTTCAACTGTTCAATCTAACACCTGAATCATTTACAACTGAGCTTCGTGTACAGAGCCCAGAAAAAGAAACTTGTTGAAAAATGGATATGGACTTAGAAGCAGTCATTCAACAACTTGAAGGCATTAATATCCAACTGCAAAGGTATCCGAAACAAGATCAGAAAAAACAACTGGCAGAGCACCATGAAAATAGCCGAACTCAAAAAGATTTGGATGCAATGCCCATGGCTGTGAAAGTGGCAAAAGAAGCCATTTTAATAGCCAAGGAAGCTTTGGGAAAAGAACTTCAGGAGCTAAACCATATGCGACCTGACAAAGCCTGGGATGAGAAGTGTAAGAACATCAAGGCAGAGCACTTAGCAGCAAGCCAGCAAAATGGGGCACTGCAACAACAGATTCAGGAGCTCAGGAAAAAACTCCAAAATGAACCAGCTTTGGAGGAAATGTGTAAGGTCATGAAGGAGGAAACTGAGGTCGTGAGGCTCCAGAATTACAGCATACAAGAGGAGATCCAGGAGCTCAAAGAAAAGTGCAGAAATTTAAATGCTTTGGATGAAATGTATAATCAACTGAAAGCAGAGAATGTGGCGATTAGCCAGCAAAATGACAACCTGAGACAAGAGATTCAGGAGATAGCCAAAGATCTCCGTAATGAAAAGGCTCTGCAGGAAATGGTTGATCAAATGGAAGTGTCAACAGTGGCCATCAGCGAGCAGAACGCTGCACTGAGAGAACAACAGCAGAAGCTCTACAAAGATTTTGAAGATCAAAATATGTTCAGTGTCGTGTATGGGGAGAAGTTGCACGTCATGGAATTTATGCGCCAAGAAAATGAAAACCTCAAACTACTCATTCAGAGCCTTACAAGAAGGATCCAGAACAGAAAGCCATGAAGGACAAGTATAAAGCCCTGAAATCAGAAAAAAAAGATGTTTCTGCAAAACGAAATGAGCTTCTTAAAGAACTTCGTTCGCTCTACTCAAAGCGTGATAGCATGCCAGTCTATGAAGGCAAGTTTGGTCCACTGAGACAGGAGATTGAAGCCTTAAGAAGACACAACGATGAACTCCATCAAGAAATCAAACAGCGCATTGAGGAGATGGAAAACAAAACCGTCATAGACGAATGTATAAAGCAATGAAAGTAGAGAAAAAGAATCTAACTCAGCGAAATAACATCCTGAAAAAAGAAATTCAGAAGGTGGAGAAAAGGCTTGTAAAGGAACAAGCTTTGGTAGACAAGAATAATGTCATGAAAGAAGAAAATGAAGCCTTGAGCCAACAAAACCACACATTACAACTCGAGGTTGAAGAGCTCTACGCCAGACTACAAAGTGAACAAATGCTGGAGGTCATGAATAAATCGCTGACAATGGAAAAAGATGCCATGGGCCGAGGAAAGGACGTACTTCGACAAGAGGTCCAGGAGCTCAATGAAAAGTTGAACAGCAAAAAAGCTTTAGAAAGTGCGGGCAACGCGATGAAGGCTGAGAAAGATAACATCGACCAAGAGCCCTCCGCACATACGACGCTTAGCTCACCTGTGAGGCTGGGAAAAATCCAACCTCCCACAAAAAAGTGCTGGTTCAAATTCTGGGCCTGACTCTGATTTTGTCTGCGTTTCTGTGTGGACTTTGTATGTTTTACCCCGTGTCTGCGCAGATTCTCTCCGGGTGCTCCGGCTTCCCCTACATCATAAAACAATTCTAATTCTAAATTGGCCTAAAAAAAACAAACAGTACCTAAAAGCAGGGCAGCACGGTGGTGCAGTGGTTAGCACTGTCACCTCAGAGCAAGAAGGTCCAGGGTTCAAACCTTGGTCGTCTGCGTTTCTGTGTGGAGTTGTATGTTTTTCCCGTGTCTGCGTAGGTTCTCTCCGGGTGCTCCGGCTTCCCCTACATCATAAAACATATTTATAATATAGATTCTAAATTTGCCTAAAAAAAACAAACAATACCTAAAAGCAGGGCAGCACGGTGGTGCAGTGGTTAGCACTGTCACCTCAGAGCAAGAAGGTCCAGGGTTTAAACCTTGGTCGTCTGCGTTTCTGTGTGGAGTTTGTATGTTTCTCTCCTGGTGCTCCGGCTTCCCCCCACCATCCAAAGACATGCAGGTTAATTGGTGACTCTAAATTGTGCTTACATGTGAGTTTGTTTCTATGTGCCCTGTTATGCTGTTCAATTTTCTCCCCTCTTCACCACCTCTCCAGGTGTTCCATTTTCCTCCTTATATAATATGTACATTCGAAAATGACCTAAAAAAATAAAAAATAAAATAAAAAATTTGATTATTTCTGGTAATTTATTAAGAAATAGTTGGTAGTTTATAGTTGTTCCAATTTTGATGTGTTTTTGCTAAAAAAGATCACATTTTTCCCACAACCACTTCTCTGCACTGGCTCCCTGTATAATCCTGAATATAATTTAAAATCCTTGTGCTCACCTACAAAGCCCTTAATGGTCAGGCACCATCATATCTCATATATCATAGGGTATCAAGAACCGGTTCCAAGTTAAGAGAGTGCGTGTCCGAGGAAAGTTGGTATAAACATCTTAAAGATCTTAAGGTGTTATAAGTTACTTTCTATACAAATCCCACATTGGCTGTTGGAGCAATGATGATTTCACACAGGCAGAAGTGGATGGTACCTTCTGGCCTTGAGCTGCATTAGCATCCGGTGATCTAGCAATCTGTTCCTTTATAAAGTCTAGGTGCTTGTGCAGCTCCAGGCCATTGTCGTTCACCAGGTAGTCAAACATTTGTAGAGAGGCAGTCTCGTGCTGCAACAAAATGGCCTTGACGCTAGTAGCTCTTATCAGTTATAGGAAGTTTTGTGTGTCTGTAAACAACTATGTCTCTTTGTTCTGTTCAGTTAAATATGGTGTGCCTCAGGGGACGGTCTTAGGACCCATTTTGTTTTCCTTGTACCTGCTTCCCCTTGGACATATTATTCATAAACATGGCATTTCTTTTCATATTTATGCTGATGACACACAAATGTACTTGCCTGTCAGATCCACAGACCAGTTCACTTACCGACTGCCTTTGCGAAGTTAAAAAAATGGATGTCAAATAATTTCCTCCAGCTGAACTCAGACAAAACAGAAATCCTGGTCATTGGGTCCCAGCAGAAGGCAAAACAAATACTGCCATCTGCTGGTTCCCTAGTAAATCACATTAAGCCGGTGGCAAAGAACCTTGGTGTTTGGTTTGATAGTAATTTAAATTTCGAGCAGCACACCACAAAGCTTGTTCAATCATGTTTTTATCAACTTAGAAATATAGAATCTATGTTAACTCTTAAGGACACCGAGACCATTTTACACGCCTTCATCTCATCACGCCTGGATTATTGCAACAGCCTTTTCACCTGTTTAACCCAAAAATCTATTGATCGACTTCAGACTGTCCAGAACTCAGCTGCCAGGCTTTTAACCAGAACAAAGAAATATGACCACATTACTCCTATTTTAGCTTCATTACACTGGCTCCCAGTATGTTTTAGAATTGACTTAAAATTTTATTGATCACTTTTAAAGCTCTTCATGGTCTCTCGCCTTGTTATATTTCTGAACTTTTAGTCCCATACGCACCAGCACGTACCTTGAGATCCTCGGGCAGAGGTCTGCTGTCTGTTCCAGAGTCTCGACTGAAAACTAAAGGGGACAGAGCGTTTGCTGTCAGGGCCCCGAGGCTCTGGAACAGCCTGCCCGAGGAAATCAGGTCAGCTGAGTCAGTGAACTCTTTTAAGTCCCTTCTTAAAACATACTGCTACTCTTTGCTGTCACTTCAAGCCATCTGGTACCAAGAATTTTATAACTATATATCAGTTAACAAATTTAAAAGAAGAATGAAAAGAGGGTAAACTGTGTCAAGGAGGGAGTTTAGTTGGTGGGTATTTTGAAGACTACATCACCTATTTGAGAATAATGTGATGAGAGAATTTGTGTCTGACAGGGAGATCTTTCCAGCCTTCTAACGGGTTAATATCTACTGGACTCCAGATGATTTTAATTTAGATTTCAGTCGACTACATTATATAGTAGATAAAAGCACTCAAGCTCGAACAATCTGGGTGTTTAGTTGCATATTCTTGATTGCCAGCTCGTTTTTGAGATGAATCATAACAGCAGTTTGAAACCTCAGCACAACAGTGCTTTTGTTAGTCAGAGGAACTTAAATGGATTTGGATAATCTGCCTCTGCACTGCTAACATGGAGGAAAGAAACTAATGCTATTACAAGAAGTAATCTGCAAAAGATATTTTGGTTCACTCTTAGTTTGACACTTATGGCCGAAAGCAAAAGGACAAGAGAAATATAAATCACATAGTTTCTTACTTTCCAGTAAATGCCCAGATGTGCATCCCATCAAACATATGGGAAAATGGCCCATGTCCTGGACAGGGGTACATAAAAAACATATTGATTTGTTGTGTGTGAACTTCACACTAAGCTACTTGTGTTCTATTCCTATCTGGAAAACAGAGGATAATAAACACAGTTTTGCTTATATTCTCACTCATGCCCACACCCAGTGATAAAGAAGGTAAAACTTGAAACATGTAAGGACCTGTGCACCACTCACAGAGGTCATGGCAGAGCTGCACACAAAGGATGTCTCTGCGAGAGACGAGGAGTTCTGGCTGCCTCTCATTCAGAGTCTGTACAAGTCGTCCTGCCAAGTAACCCACCCTGTGCCAGCACACAACAAAACAACTCATTCCATACAAGATGTACAATGCAAAACACCACAAAACATCACAAACAAATAATTATATAAGAGATAAATAAGACTAAGACTTTATCTAACATTTGGAAATACAACCTCCTTTTGTTTCAGATGCTATTAACCTTTTTTATTGGTTACTGCTCTCAAGGATTCCTTTCAGTGAGTCAATTTGAACACAAAAGCTCTTCCAATTAACAAGAGCATCAGTTGAATAGAGTGAAGGAAGGTAATTCCACATCTGCTGTTCGACCATTAACACGGTCCTGGCTTTTATATATCCCGGCCTTTGACCTACATCCTTCCACTTCATTTTCTAGTCTCTGGAACTGAGGTGTGTCGATGATTTTGATGAGTGGATGGGATCAATAAACACCTGGCAGAAGACAGGACAACAAAGAGCTATGAAAACCATTCATAAATCAAAACAGAAGAGTGCCAATAAGTCCAGCCTCTGTGTTTATCTTTGGGTGGAAGGGTGGTCTCAACAAAGACACCAGGAGATATATACACACACACACACACATATAAGAATTAAACCAGAATGCAAAATAAAACAAGACAGATTTAAGTAAGAAACAGCGAGGTAAAATGCTGTTCCAGTCTTTGGGCCTGGACAGAAAAGGCTCGCTCACCTCTGGTCTTCAGCAGTGAGTCTTGCAAAGCTACAGGCCCACTGCTTGAGGAACTATGTGAAGGCTCGTGTGGACTTACAGTTCAGTAATATAGCTAAGTGCCTGGCCACAGAATGCTTTAAATTTGATCTATTCTATAATCTATTTGAGAACAAACCAGCCAGTGTAAAGAGCAGGATGAAACTAGAAACACAAATGCAAAGCTTCCACTTTTGCTAAGAGGTCTCTGAAAGACCCATAAGATTCACCCTCAAGGATCTAGCAACAAGTCTTTTTCTTCACTTCACACAATCATCTGCTTTAACTATTTTTTCCTCCAGGCTTGTAATCTTAATTTGTGAGCAGGGATACCGCAGCCCAACACCTGTGATTTTGTTGTGCTGGATAACAGAGCAAACATAATTGTGTTGATGTTGAATTATACAACACATAATAAAAACACAGCAGTGAAGTGACAGCTTAGCCACCAGAGCTACTACAGAGAGCTGTCACTGTGATATGCTAATAGAAGTAGTGCAAATGCAAATAAAGATTACCGTGATAATATAAAATACAACTTGAAGGTAACTAAATATATAAACAGACAATTGTACAAAAGGTTGACAACAGACTGTCTAGCAGCCTAATGACAGAATGCCGGTCAGCATTTGATTTCACCCCGCCATTGAAGAGAAGAGGCAAAACCCTCCCTCAGCAGCCATGTTTCCATCCAATTGTCATGCGAATTTCAAGCTGACTTTTGAAATGTCGCAAAAAAAGACAAAACCCCTGCTAATTAGGTGCGTTTCCATCAGCCGGTTTGGAGCGAATAAACCAGGCTACGACAAGCGTAGTCAGTAGTTGACGTTACACGTGGCTGTAATAAACAAGACATATGCGTTCCATACCAGAAACAAAACCAGCTGCATGGACCTGAGGACCAGAATCCAAAATCCAAAATAAGCAGGGAAACAGGGAGACACGACGAGAAGGCTGGCAACAAAGCAACACAGCAACAAGGCAACACAAGGCAACACAAGGCAACACAAGGCAACACAAGGCAACACAAGGCAACACAAGGCAACACTGGGTGACAATAAACAATGACCCAACAAAGACAAGACAGAAACACCAGGTATATACACACAGGGACTAACGAGCAGGGCGGGAGCAACACAGGTGAAAGACATGAGACTAACGAGACACAGGTAGGCAGAGAGAGAGAGAGAGAGAGAGCAGGGGAAAACAGAGACAGACATGCAGAGGGATCACTGGGGTAACAGACATGACAAGGGTTACCGAACACTAGACGAAAGACAAGACAGAACCCCAAAACCCAACAGACCAAAATAACGCTAACTAAACACAAAAGTGCAAAACACCGCATGGCAGACAGGCAGAGTGTGACAGGCACGCTGATACCAGACACGTTTCCGCGCGTAATGGGAACATCCGGCAAGACCCCAGGTCAAAAAGAAGTGCTCTTAAAGGCACTGAAAATATACTTGAAATTCACATAGTATGCTTGTAGTACATTCATACTTATAACATGCTTACTACTAGTATATTAAAGATATATTCTCCTGAGGTTTAACATACTTCTCAAAAGTATTCTTTGAATACATTGGTAATAAATATGTACTTAATTAAACTTTTAATAAACATGCTTAAATAAAAGTATGTTTTTTTACAACATTTTAGTCTATTTTTTTAAATATATTTATTTAACTCTTAGTAAATACTATTTAGGTGTATTTTGTGGAAGTCCATTGTTAAACAATTACACTTTTAGTGGGTTAAAAATATATTTATGCCAAATATGCTTCATTGTGTAGGCTACTGCAAAATATTGTAATTATTGCCACATGTTTCAGCCTGATTTCAAGAAGTATGATTTTTAAAACATATTTTTTTAACATTAAAATATATTTTTCAAAAGCATATTGTTTTTTTTTCTTTCTTTTAATTTTTTAAAATTAGGTAAATAGCTAGTTGAGATCAGAGACCTCTTAGGGTAACATGGTCCAGAAGGAAGCAGCACATGTCGTTAACTTAACAAACAACATATAGAAATAAGCATACTTTAAATCAAAATTCTGTTTGTAAACAGTAAACACATGTGTACACAGGGGCGAAGTGTGCCCTCCCGCCCAGCCTACTAGCGCAGTGCATTCAATTGGACCAATCAGAATCAATTTTCTAATCGACAACCCAATCACACAGCGTGAAAGTCCGCTTCACGAAAGTTAACGTGTGTACTGTCGTTGAGAGAGGGAATCTAGTTTTGGCCAGAAATAATTTTATTTCTCAGGTTTCTTTTGTTTTACTTTACCGACTCGGACTTGGAATGCTACATGCTTCTACATGATTCCTGCTTTCTTACAGTGCTACAGACGCTTTGCTGCTTGCTCTTGCCTCTGCATGCATTCTTTTGCTTAAACTCTCTTTTTTTCTGCTAGAAATCAGCAGCTCTTGGATACTTTTAAATCACTGGGACTGTCGGATAAAGTTGGCTCTTGCCATTTATTTATACACACTTTTATGATCTACGTGAGTGCGGCCTATCAATAACACTAGCCGCTACTGCAGTGACTGGAGTTATAGCTAATGCTAATTAGCAACAAAATGCCCCCCTTCTCCGACTTCTACAAACTTCTACAGAAAATTGCAGTGCTGGAAACCAAGATCCACAGGTTAGAAGTGAATGGACTATGTGGGAATGACACCACTTTACCGTGGACCCAAAACAGTGGACAAGAGCATGATAACACACGGCTTATTAGCAACAACAAGACTACCAAGAAGCAGGAGGCCTGGTACTGGGTATTAAATCTGAAAGTGGGAGTCCTCCCTGGAACGCACTGACTACCGTACAATATTTTTCCCATGGTGGTCCACCGGAAGGGGAGGGACTTAGGCTCTCTATAGTGCACAGTACAAATAGGCTACAGCTAAGAATAAAAGAAGCATTCACAAGCTCAATCACAAGATGTTGGAAGTTTAACTTTTGCATAGTTGCAGTGGTGCATGTATCGAATAGGCCTAAATACTTCTTAGTTAATTCTTGGCCAAATGTTCAAGACTAACAACGGAGTACCAGACCAACAGACTATAAACAATTTGTCAGGTAACCTGGCCCAGTGCCCTGTGGCAGGTGTTGTCTGTGGTGCTCATTATCTACAAGTACACAACCGCAGTAAAAACAATAAGGTTACTTCAGCGGACTGTCCATTCGCAGCTTAATCCAGGCAACCAAAGCAAAATAAACAATATAACCACATGAAAAATTGCACAGATAGCTGCAGTTCAGTAAAGTTCAGAGAGAGACGGAGGTGACATTTCACTCACCCTATTTGAAAAGGAAGGCCATTCTGCTGTCTTTGAAGTTTGGCGCTACCGGCCAGCCACTCTGTACGGATTAACGTTATAGTTTTCCTTACTGAACGTCCGAACCCCCTTTTTTCTCTCCACGCACAGCTCCAGTTCTGGCGTTGGTCTTCCATCAGATTTATTCTTAAATTGCTGCTGTAGTGGTAGTTTAGTGAAACTATTTATAACTTAAAACTCCAAATCTCCACCCTCCATAACTGCACCGGCTAAAATTGCTAACAGCTCTCGTTCTTCATCTGAATAACGTTGATCGCATGCTGTGATTGGATTGGCATGAAGCCAGCCAGCGGCTGGCTTCCCTTGGCATCATCCTGACTAATGACAGTTAGGCAGTGGCCTCATCTGATTAGTTAATCATTAAATAATTTTTCACAAAGGAATGCCAACTCTGCCTGGCCTCCTCGTGTAGTCAGACTGAAGGCCAGTCTACGGTGGTGCAAGATAGTGTTTTGCAACATAAACTTCTTGAAACTGAGCAACCTTGCTCTGTTTGGGACTGTGAGCTGCACTTTATTGGATGTGCTGAAGTAAAAATGTGGATTTATGGTGAGATTTCTGCCCGATCACAAGTGTTTTCTATTAGTTTCAGTTTCCACCTCCTTGTCAGACGTCCTAACATACAGTCCCAAACTGTTTCTGTCAGACGGTCTGAAGTAGTATGAATACTACCATATCAGTGGAGCAATACCGTAATGCACATTAGAGTAAATGGTAGGTAGACCTAAAAATTCTTTTAAATTCTCAATAAAATGATGTTAGTCTCATAATATTATGTATTTTTTACATTATTATATTTGAGAGATTTTTACTGTGCAGAAAGTAAAGAGGAGCTACGTGAAGTCCAGGAGTCTATAACTGAATTAAAATGAATTCATTTATCATAGGGGTGAAAACGTGCCAAGCTTTGTAAACAAGGAGACAACGTGAGAGTAGACTCCATCAGACCCACTTATTACCGTGTGGGCCCTAAAATATATATGGGGAGGACTGGACAAATATACTGACCAATACCTGTTGTTTTCTGGAAAACTTGATTTAGTCTGATAATTCTGTTGGACTCTGCTAGATCAGTATCCCAAAATCAAGTTGTATTTCAATTTGGATACTTCTGTTAGTACACTTCCCTGTAGTACACTGTGTACACTAGCGGGGGCGGAGTTAGACTGTCAGCGCTTCATCGTGGGCCCACCTGCTACAAAGACATATTTACCAAGTTTACATGACCCCAGACTCACTCCGAAAGTCTGTCTGCATCGCTGCTGTCAGAGCAGCCATTCTACTAAATGTTTTTGCTCACACCAGAAGCACTGCAGTGCGTCCATAGACTGAGTGCGTCCAGGAAGCGTCCCAGGGCCTTTACGAAACTAGACCCTCGCCACTTCCACTCCGACATGGAGTGAACTCTGGTCGGAGTCACCCTCCAGGCCAAATCGAGCTCCCTTAGGGTTTAAATATAGTGACAACTTTTGGACGAACTACCCTCTCTCCCCAGCATGAATAGGATCTGACGTTACCGCCGCACTCACTGCTATAAGACGTGTATCAAATAAACAGTGGTATTGAGATTCAGGATTGATGTTGAGGAAAAGTGTGCTTAAAAGTAAAGAAAGTATTTGTCATTCATTTTGTTTGTGTTCATGTCGAACTTGACTTTATATATTTACGAAAAATATTATATTCTTTTATGAAAAGATTGATATTCATTGAAAAGGAAAGCCTATATATTTGAACCTCTTTAACTTAGCCTATATATGAAAAATGTTACATTCACAAATACAACATTTCAATATAAAGCATATGGGCTACGTTGTTAACCTGTGAATGGTGACATGACAGAGTTTGAGTAGCTTTGAAATAAAAAAATCCTACATGTTAAGCCACAAAGTCACACCTTCAACAATAATGTAATATGTGATGGTAACTGGATCGAGTTCATCTTCCTGATCATTTGGTGGGTTCTGTGTTTGTTGCAATTTGTTTTCTAAAGTATGTCCAGGCCTGTCAGTGTGGTTCTGTCTTTATCCCTGCAGACATGCTGCAGCATTAAGACAGTGTGAGGGACGTGTGTGGACAGATTGATTCAGTGCTGCGTGTTGCTTGTTTTGTGGGACGTTTGATATGTTAAGAGGAAGAGAAGTCCTGCTCTGAGTCTGCTGGTTTGCATCAGATGTGAGAATATGTCATTAGTAGTTGCTGTTGGTATTCTGTGATGTGACAGAGGGAACAGGTTTTTCTTCTGAATTAATCCAACGAAGGTTAATGTCAAGGGCAACTGACAGTGAGAATCTTCATAGACTTCTGAATGAATGGCTTAATGTCCAAATAAAGCTCAGTGTCCATCTGACTGATGACTCCTCAGATTGTTACCTGGCAGTAAAGGCTGCTCTGTAGAAGACTGAACAATGTGCTCAGACTTTCTCATCTGTTTAGGGGAGTTTGGCCTTTAGTAAAAAGTGTTTGAGTATTGAGAGCTAGCTGCTTAATAACTCTGATAAAACTAAATATTAACCGATGGTTTGAGTTTGATAACAAGTCTAGCTGTTTAAATTTAAGCTTGTATATCACTGACTTAGTTAGCCTGTGTGGTTATCCATTTTCTTGTTGTGATGGTAGGCTTTCGGCCTGGTAATGCCACAATCTAGTCTCACTCTCTCTTAATGCATTGTGTCGCAGTGTGGTCAGGGAGCAGGTTAGGATTTTGGATGGTAGGCCTCGAGGATGATGCATAATTGTTGTGGTGGACTGTGGGAGCCCCTCTTCCCTTCACTGCATGTTGTGGTGTGTGTGGACCTTTAACTGAGCCTTATTGTGTGGGGTTTTATGTGTGTGACTTGCTGTCTTTAGGTGGTGGTGCACACCTGTGGGTGGTGGTGTCAGGGCATCCTGGTGGCAATTTTGCTTTTGTAACAGTTTGCTTTTATCCTTCAGCATCTCTGCAGCATTGGCCTTAACATCTTATTGGTTTATTGTTTGAGCTTGTGTTAATAAAACTGTCTAAAACCTGATCTTTAAATGTTCATGTTTCGTAAATCACCTTTCCAGTTGAAACGCATGTCTCTTGTAAGAAATGCTCTGTAAAAAATAAATCCCATGGGTTAAAATGAGAGATTATATCTCGGTTCCTAAGCTTGCTTATTTGCTTGTAGTGCTACGCTAACCTTTCTTCTAAAGGAGGACAGTAGTCAGAAAATGTTCCTTAGCACAGAATTAATTTATAAAAATGTATTATTTATAATATGCCTGAGCTCCTTCTCCTTGTGTGAAGTGATTGTTTTATAATGTGAAGACTCTTGGATCTGAACGCTCGACATGGGCCCACAAGTGTAGTTTTTTAACTAAATCTCCATCTGTCCACTGCAGAGGCTCTAACCACAACCTGGAGGAGGAACTAGAGTAAATGACTATTGGTATAATATAACCTTAACATTATTTACAGTAGGTTTTAGTCTTCACTAACCCACTGTGCTTGTAAATTATTTCTGGGCATATGTGAGTGAAAGCGTTGCACTGCAGAGCCCTGCTTCACTGTACTATTGTGCATAAAAGCTTACTGTATATGATATAAATGTGTATTAAAAGACAGAAGTTGACATCATCCTTATTTACAAAAACAGTGCCCAATTACAAGGTGTGGTTCCCATGAATCATGATGTAAATATCTGAAAGTGACAACAGGGCCCTTTTATATTGCTGGAGGAAGGAGTGGTGTTCTGCTTTGTCCTGCCAGTCCAGCATTTATCTGAACAGAGAGTGATGGTAGGTGATGGGGCCTTGATGCTATCATCAGTCCTCAAACCTGCACAGGCTCACACCCTCCAGGTACTGGGGAAAATCTGGGAGGTCCTGAGATGAGTACCAGGGAGAAAAACTAAATGACTCAACTTCACTTTTATTTTACTTTACACAAGTACAAACAGGACAGAGCACGGCCTTATCTGGTGGTTCATCAAACAGAATTAAACCCAAAAAAGCATTAAAAGATCTGAAAGCCCGGGAGCTATTAATGCTCACCAGGTTTCACACATAAGTCTGCCTAACTTATGAGAACTACAGGCTGCATTAAAATATTTAATCTACTTAACTAACATAATAAGTACATTACACTGGAAAAAATGCAAAGGAAAATAAACATTATTCAACTTTATAGATTTGTTTTGGAAGAGTTTTTGTTCTGACTCATAACAGCAGATGGTGGAAGCTGAGAGTTTTTAGCAGCTCCACAGAAAGAGAAGCTGGAGGAAGGTGAAGTTCTGCACACCCTTCAAGCTCAGTGATTTGCTTCCTCTGGTCGCAGTGCAGCCTTCTCTTATATATAAGCACAAGTCAAAAGGTCAAAAGCTTGTTGGCTGTTGGCGCCACAGAAGGACTCAAGGGGGCAGAGTGTCCTCTGCTGGTGGAGCTCACACACAGCATGAAGGCTTAAAAATCTTATACTGTATGTTATATGTGTTCAGAAACTAAAATATGTATTAAACAATAAACGTAAACTTAAATAAATAGGCTAACTGCGATCCTAAGATACATATAACATTAGTTAAATTGTCCTAATCTGAAGTTACAGGTCACCAATGGTCTTACAAGTGTTTAATTCTCCCTAACAGTTATTATTTTATTATTTATTGTTTTTATTTCAGTTAACTAAAGTGTTTTTTTTACACCCAGTGCTACTTTAGTTTTACTAAAAAAACGTTCTTTTAGTTTAGTTTTAGTCTAAAATCACCTTTCTAACTACATGGTACATGGGCTACTTTTATTTTGAAGGCTTTACCGGTTACTATCCCTTCCAAAAAAGGAATAGATCACGTGACTTCTGTTTTTGCTTTATAACGAGAAACGAATTGACTGAAGTTCACAGACTCTCTTCATTATTTGTTCCAAAAGGAATAACGATGAAATGAATGACCAAAAACGAAAAATGGGCCGTTGTAGTTGGTTTTTCGTTTTTTGATTCTGACACAGAAAACAGTTATTTCGTTTTTCGTTTTGAAACAAAAAACGAACAAACGGTATTTTCGTTTTTTATTACAAACGAATTACGGATTATCCACAGATACCCTGACCCGGATCTTACTCAATGTGGCGGAGCCCCCGCATGAGTGGAAGTATTTAGGGATAGGGAGTAGCAAGCAGTTTCGGAAAGGCCCCCAGTGTAAAGCAGCACAGCACATGTGAACCGTGCAGGAAGTCAGAAACAGCAGAGAAACAGTCAATTTTCTAAATAAAATACCCGTTACAGACTTCCGATTGGATATCCACAATAAACACTGTTAAATCAGACAAAAAAGAAAATGTTTTACCACGTAGCCTACTTAATCATAATAGAAGCATAAAAAGCAAGCACTAGTTAGTGTTGTGTCGTTCAAAGAACATTTCGTTCATTTGACCTAATCTTATATGTGACTCAGGAGGAACGGGTTGTCTCAGTGAGTAATTCGTTCATTTTCACGCATGCGTGAATAGTCTTGGACTCTTAGGTTCACTCGTTACACAGCAGCTGCAAGGAAACAGAATTAATTTGTTCAGGACTCTCAACTGTGGGTCTCTGGGTTTGAGTTGTTCATTTTTCATCTGACATCTCGGCTACTGTGGAGCAGGAATGAACTAACTGTTCAGCGCTCCCATGGGTCCTCCTGGGAGTCTGTCTTCACTCGGCAGGCTGACTTACTGGCAGCACCGGGGAATGAGAGGCAAGTCTGTTGTCAGGTAACAGTCACTGGACTGACATATATCTAATATCTATGTTAGGGACCAAACAGTCTGGCAATGAGGAGAACAGGAGTTTCTTTTTGAAAACAGGGTTTTTTATTTACCCCCAAAATGTTGAACAATAGAAACCAAAAACTTAACATCTAGGCCATATCTCTAGATATGAACTGAACAAACTGACCTCACTGAATTCTTCTTCTTCTTTGTTATTTAACACGGTTGGCATCCAACATTATTGGTGCATTACCACCACCTACTGTACTGGAGTGTGGGCCGGAGATAAATAAATAAATCATCAAAAAAAAACTGAAACAAACAAACAAACAAAAAATTGTACCTATATCCTTTCTGCCAGTCTTGTTTCCTTTAAGAATCGAAATAACAGTGTACTCATCTCTTTTAATGACTTCCCCAGCACTTCCCTAAGTGAATTCCCTTGCCCCCCCTTATCCCCTCTCTCATCTTTGCCCTTTCCCTCTCATATTTCTGACACTCCAAAAGCACATGTTCCACAGATTCAATATTATCACAAAATGTGCTTACCCATAATATGTAAGTACTTATTTAACCCACAGTGTCCTATTCTTAACCTAGTGAAGATGATTTCCTCCTTCCGTGCTATTTCAATCTATATACAGTTTCATTACCCTTCACCCCCACATGTGCTGGAACCCATGTAAACTTTACCCTTACCCCCATCTGACATATCTGTGAGTAAAGTTCATGTACTATGTCCTGTTTTGCATACTCTTCATAACTGCACTAGAGTCTGAGCATATGACGACTTTTGCTGGTTTAACTTCCTCTACCCACTGCAATGCCAACCAAACAGCCACCAACTCCACGGTGAATACGGATAAATTATCAGAGTCTCTTCTGCATCTTTACTCCCATCTTTGGTACACTGAAAGCAGATCCAGCTTGTCCAGACTCAGGGTCTTTAGACCCATCAGTGAATATGACCAAATAGTCACTATATTTGTCATTTATCCCATCACAAAATATCTGGCATACATCCACCCCCGCTCTACTCCTTGAGTGGCTATTTAAAATCTCTAGGTCCACACTAGTCTGCAAAAGGAGCCAAGGTGGTCTGACTGGCAGCGGAACTGTTGGGCAAAATTCCTTGCCTTTAAGTCCCATCTCTTTCCCTCTCTTTCCCAATAGCATCTCCCACCCATCCAAAACTGTGATTTTTAACCCTTTCATGCTCCCAGCATACCTGCATAACTGCTCTTGTGGGGTGAGACCTCCCCTGTCCTTGGAGGTTTGCCCAATAGTTGGCTGCCAGCTGTTCCCTTCTTAATTGCAGAGGCATCTCACCCATTTCTACCTGCATTGCCACTGCTGGTGACGTATGAAACGCTCCAGTGCATATTCTCAGCGCTTGTGTTTGTACAACATCCAACTTGGCCAATGTGGCTCTAGCTGCATCTCTGTATGCTATGCAACCATAATCTATTACTGATTTAATCAGTGCATCATATATCCCCTTCAGTCTTCCTAATGCTACCTCACCCAAACACGAAAACATAATATAACACATTTCATCTTCTCCTGGCGATGTCAAACCTGGTCTTGCAATTGCTCTCTCCATTTCTGCATTAGACATTGGAGCACTCAGTGCATCACCCACTTCTTCCCTTTTTTCCAAGACCCCAGGATACGCCTTCAATGTCATTTCCCTTCCTTTCTTCCACTCACCTTCCAGTTTGTCAGAGCTATGTATTGCCACAAAGGATTTAGCCATCATCTCTGCCTTCTCTTTGTCAGTGACTGCCTTCTCCCCCCCACTAACCAGTACCGGGTAGTCCCACTCCCTCCTTATTCTGCTCATCTTTTTAATCATCCCCCACACTTCTCCCACAGGTGTCGTTCTTCCTATTGAGCTGCAGAACCTGCGCCAATATTTCCTCTTTGCATGTGTGGCAGGTTGAGGGTTTTTCTCCCTCCCGCCACTATATGGCACTGCGCTGGTGCCTTGACAACCGGTACAAGTACAGGTGGTGATGCACCTGTGTCAGTCTCTCTCTTACCTGGACTGGGCCTTTTGGCTGTTGGTGACGGTGATCCGGCGTTGTGGTGTGCTGATGCGAGTGCTGTCACAGCTGTTATGGCCTGCAGTGCAACAGTTTAGCCGGTGGTTAATACCCCTAAACCTGCAGCGTCGCCGGGCGGCGTCCTGTATGCACGCGACACCCATCCTTTTATATTGGAGTAAATGCTCAAATTATGAGTACGTCTCAACAAACCTGAAAGCCCTGTTTCTACCTCTTATTACTTCCGTGCATTCCTGTGTCCACCATGGAACCACTTTCCTACTCCTTATCCCAGAATTCTTAGGAATAGTTTCATCCGCCACTTCTTTAATAATTTTTTGGAAAGTACTATACTCTCTGTCAGTCTCCATATCTCTACCCTCCCCAGCTAACCTTTCCTCGCATAGCTCCTTGAATTTGCCCCAATTAGCCTTACTAAAGACCCATCTCCCTCATCAGACTGTTTTTACACCCTCATTCTAATTGTGCATAATATAGGAAAATTATCACTCCCTACTGTCGACTCCTCCCATACCTCCCATTCACAAAACCTTGCTAGTTCATTAGATGTGATGTTGTCTGAGAATCTTCCTACCCACACCCCCACCACCACATACTCCAGCTCCTTCCCTAATCCTAGAATCCTATATTGCATCCCCTGTTTAATAAATGTAGCACATCCTCCCCCACCTCCAGTGCTTCTATCTCGACGGACATCCACATACCCCTGTATCACAAAATCCAGATTTTGTCTTCCCGCCAGGTCTCTTGAATACAAATAACATCTGGCTTCTGCACCATTTCATCAATAACTCGTTGAAACTCTTGTCCATTTGCAACCAGGCTTCGGGCATTCCAATGTATTAATAACACCATGATATATTTACCAACCCATGATTCCTGGCTAGACTGATGTTTGAGATCATCTCTCACTGTTTCCCATGTCAGCCCTGTTACATCCAAATGCCGTACTGCTGCCATCACTATCAGCTGTATTCTTTCTGTCTTTGACTTTACATCTGCAGTACCGTTAATCACACCAGCAATAAATGTCACTAACTTTCTAACATCCACTTGTATGATATTTCCCTCATTCTGCTTCACTTGCCTTGCTTCATGTCTTACATTATCCTCACCGCTACCCCCTGCTGTCTGGTTCTAAACCTTTTTAACCGCTTCTGCGTATGACACTTTCTGTCCCACTCTAATGTGTTGCACTTGCACCGCTTCCTTCATCATTGCACACCCTCCATAAGCCACGCTATGTGCACCCCCACAATTACAACATTTAGGTTGGACACCTTTCCCACACATGATTCCCTCCACATCTGGCACACCTTCTTATCTCTTTGCACATTACTGCTACATGTCCAAACCGCTGGCAGTTATAAGATCTAAGTGGTTTAGGCACGTACGGTCTCACAAAGTAGCTCATATATCCAATTGTTACTTTTCCTGGAAAGACCCCTCCCTCAAACTGTAACAAAACTGACAACATGTCTATCTTCCTTACCGCCATCTCTTGTTGTTTGTAATCTTTGTGCACTCATTAGAGTCCCCCTCTTATATTAATCTTAACTTCTTCCATCTCTACACACACCGGAATACCTGTAATCACCCCCTTACTCCATCTTTTCCCTCCCTGATCTTTTACAACACTTACTACCTGAAATTGTCCCACCGTTTCCAGCTTCAGTACCCGCTCTCTTTGAACCCTATCCTTACATGTAACCGCTGAACTACCATTTCGTAGGACCCTTGCTGTAACTATCTCACCTATTGGATTCTTTAATGCCGATGTTAATCTGACCGGATTTACACCTCCTACTCCGCCTTCCTCATGAAAATTGATAACTACTTTATACTCATCAATACCACAATCCTCTTGTGTAAATACCTCACTCTCCTCACCACTCATTTCCGAACCACTACTCGTTCCTAGTGTGTTGGCCTTCCTTTCTTAATCAGACTGTCATTTCCACTCTCTACCTGCTTTCCCTTTCCACCATTGCCCTTTCCTCGTCCTCCTCCACCTTCTTCCTCCATCTCCGGTCCAGTCACAGTACAGCCGTACCGAACCGCCGACACTCCTGTTGTCTTTGCAATTATTTCCGTTCAATCTCAATTTCCACAGTCCTCGGGTAGTTGTTCTGTTGGTAATCGACCACCGTTCGAGCGACCTCAGCTAAATGTGGAGCAACAGCTCCCACATATTGTTTCTGAGGTATCCAAGTAAGCAAAAAATAAAAAGCCTAAAGCTAATGTAACTTCAACCTCAGGTCTTACTGTACAGTGACAAAGGGTCTGCATGGCACAGGTGCTAGCTAACATTACTGTTCTTCAGGTAAGACAACAGGTAAGCATAAACCTCTGTTTTTTCTTATAGATAAACACAAGCCAAACTAAAACATACAACAGAAGTAGCATAAGAAAACTTACTGCTGTTATTGACATTATTCGAATGTTCATTTATTGAATTTAAATAGTGCTAAAAAAACTTCTTGTTCTCGTGCATCGTCACGTTTCATGACCCAAATGTATCATCACACCCCTAATCTGAGCCCTTCTGTCCCCACCACTTTTCAACACAAAGTGACCCGTTCCGCTCTGCACCAGCTCCTCTGTGGTAGGCCTACTCATTCTCTCCACTAATTAGAGAACTGTGGATTCATTGAAATTTAAAGGCATTTTCTCCCCCTGTTTATTATTTAAGTAGGCCTTAAGTGCAATTTATACTTCTGTGTCAAATCAACAGTGAAGGTGACGGCGTGGGCTACAGGGCTACGCAGAGGCTACGCCGTCGCCTGACGTGCACCTCCTCAAAGATGTAACTACACGTCGAGTCGACGTGGACCGTAAGCTCTGTGATTGGTCGGCTGGGTAGCCTCGCAATGCCTCCGAGCCGACCGGAAGTACCCCGCGCTTTAAAGTAACTTTTACTAGCGGCCAAAACGGCAGCTGTACACACAAGTATAAATGCATGGCTACGTGCACGCAAGTAGACCCTACGCAGGAGTATAAATGGGCCTTAATAAATACGGAGCGTTACATCGCGATG
This sequence comes from Micropterus salmoides, assembly GCF_014851395.1. NCBI lineage: Eukaryota > Metazoa > Chordata > Actinopteri > Centrarchiformes > Centrarchidae > Micropterus > Micropterus salmoides. The sequence continues at coordinate 61,867,229 of NW_024040040.1, read as the reverse complement.
CAGAGCTGCACTGAAAACGCAGAAAAGACAGATGCTGTGTTTACCTGTCAAGTGCAGTGAGAGATTTAAAAGTCGTCCCTTGTGATTTCGGGCATGTTCAAAGGTGTAACAGGGACACTGGGCTGCTTGTCATCATAGAAACAGATCATCAGATTGTGAAGTTTATTGCAGCTTCAGTAATATCGGCTGCCTTCCCTTCGACACACAGCTCCGCCGTTCACCGGAGCAAATGTCTCAAGCGTTGATGGGCTATTTTTTCGCGACTTGTAACAAATCAGACAGAGAATTGCGTCACTACTGAAGTAGCACTGATCACTCTGAAGGGGGATAAATTTTGTCCCCTCCGGGGATGAAAGTTATTCAGCAGAGGTAGGGATATATAAACCAGAATGGAGGAACCCCCCCCTCCGATTATTATTACTAAATATAGCCATTTTGCTACAATTAGGCTTCAGGTAACAGCTGACCTGACCTTTCTTTTCTCTGTCAGATGGAAGAATTTCGAAAGTTGTGTGGCGCTGTGGAGAGCCCCCAGCTGTAGTGCATGGATCATGTGTAAAATTCATCCAGCCGGAGGGACGATCACGAGCGGTTTACAGACTAGGGCCTACTACACAACCCATTGTAGGTACCGGAGAGGGAGTGGGCCTCTGGGGTGTACAGGGCCAGGGACAGGAGACCATGTGGCCAGTAACTAAAGTCATCCTTCTTTGTGACTGGAGTCTGACTCGAGTCCAAGTCATGTGATTAGAGTCTACACCTCTGATCTATATGTATCTGTTAATGGGTGTGGATGTAGATTGTTGTTTCTGTTGTGTTCATGTGGTACAGGAAAGGACAGAAGAAGACAAATATCCATCTTTTTCAGACGAGTATTAGCCTTTAGACAGTTTTGTGTGATGTAAAAGGACAATGGATTTTCCCTCTCGCCCAGTGTTCCTCTACCTCCACCTGGAGGTGCCTTTTAGTTAATGTGCCAAATGCATACATACAGCATATTGTGTGTGTGAGCGCACTTCCTCTTTCTGTATTAGCAACATGCATTTCTCATTAAGCATCTACAGCAACACTACTTCTGTTACTGCAGTGAAAAATGTAGTTTTACCTGTGCTGTTTTAAAATCATTTTATCTTTCAGGTGTCTATAAATAGAAACCTGCAACAGAGTGACTTACACCAACAGAGGCATCCAAAGGCTCACCAGTGGACATTTGTTGCATGGACGAGAGTGATGAAGAACACAGCATCCTCCCTTTTTGATTCCAATTTTTTTGGACTAACTGACATACAGGACTTCTCATGTTTTTGATCTACCTGCTGATTTAACAGACGTGAGGAGCAGCTATGAGTTTAACAGCAGCAGCGAGTGGATTTGTTGTCTTCCTTCTCTCAGTACAAGGTACTGTCCATCTTTATATTGTGTTAGCACACTTCAGAAAATCAGAGGAAGGTGGGTTTTAGTAAATAATCATTTTTGATTTGTGATGTTATGCAATGTGTTGCGACCCCTGCAACCCTAGACATTCATTTTTAAAAACTTTCGGAAAAAACTTTAAATTGAAGTTTTTACAAGACTACGACAGTTTTTTTTACACCAGCAGACTCTCGTTGCGTTTATACCTTACCAATGTAAATGTCATAAACTAAATTATATAAAATGATGATTATGAACAATGTTTAATGTTTAAAATTGATAAGTCAAATGCTTAAAAAATATTTGCCACAGTGTACCTTTATCTCATACCTGAACACAGTTATAATTTCAACTTCTACATTTAGAACAGACTTAGGAATCAGCCAAAATTAATTTTAAACCTTGTGGCGATTTCTGTCTCTAGAATAAGTCTGTAATGTTTTATATCACACCATACAGTATCATCCACACTCACACAGCAGCCTGACCACAGGAAGGAAAGAAGCCGAGCTCCACCCTTCTAATATTTAATCTAGAGCTTTTTTCATACTTTTCAGTTTCAGTATATTGCTGCTCTTCCTTCAGTGCAGCCTCTGTGTGATGTCCTGCCTCAGTGCACTTTGAGATTAACTGCAGAGATCATATGTACATATTTGACTGTTCCTTTGCGTCATACAGTCTATTCTCATAGCTTTGTTCACTTTGGAATAAACCAGATACAAGTTGTTTTACAGTATACTGGTATATCCATTTTTAAAACAAACCAAAAGAGAAGAAAGAATAAGTTGGTACAATGAGATTATCTTTATCTCACACTGACTTAAAGTGGGATGGCATGAGAGCCAAAGTAAGGAGTCATGTAGCTTCACACGCTGAAGCACCTCTAATACAAATGAAAGTCTGTCTCCTGATGTTGTTGAGTCTGACTGTAGTTTCTGATGTGCTCTGTGTTACAGTGATACAGGCTCAGAATGGCTGGGGAGTGACTTACACCTCTACTCAGATCTGTGCCTTAAAAGGATCAACAGTGGAAATAAGCTGCATCTACACATACCCATCCAGAATAAATGGCCGTGATACTACAGTTGAGGAAACATTCTGGTTCAACAGACTCAAGATACGCAGGTCGTTTGCAGTACAGTTGTTCTAACAACATCTGCACTCTGAGAATCACAGACCTGAGAGAGAGCGACTCAGCTGAGTACAAGTTCAGGTTCATAACAAACCAACAAGGTGGAAGCTTTACTGGTTCACCTGGAGTCACTTTGTGTGTCACAGGTAACACTTTTGTTGGAAACCATGTACGTTAGCTCCAACATGCTCAACATTTAGGAAACACTACAGTGAATCTCGGTGTGCCTGTTAAAATGATAGTTTAATCTAAAATTATATTTTTGTTTCTTTGCAGATACAGGTTTCCAGGTGCAGATGAGCAACTCAGAATCATGCATGTTGTACACGTGTACATGGTCACAGCTGAAGTGTCTCAGCAGCTGTCGTCTACCTGATCAAAACTCCTACATCTGGTACAAGAATGGGCAGAAAATTAAGGAAGAATCATCTTATTCAGACTACTTTTATCCTGCAGACAGCTATTCATGTGCCCTTAAAGGATGTGAAGATTTTCCTTCTCCATCAGTTTGTGAGTTCACTCCACAATCTTCTACTAATGTGACAAAGTTTTGAACATTTTAGCTGATGTTCTGTACCATGACTTCATTTATGTTTTAACATGAGCGACCCCATCCACAGGAATACAACCAGCTGTGAATTACTGCAGTAAAGACAATAGTTTTAATAATAATTATCAAATATATTTACATTTTTCAGGTGGCCACGGTCAAACCTGCAACAGAGTGACTTACACTGACAGAAGCATCTGTGCTGTCAAAGGCTCATCAGTGGACATTTCTTGTACTTACAACAGTTATGAAACTATCAGATCTAAATTCTGGTTCAGTCCTGAACGTAGTCTTCAGTGGCAGAATCCCTCACAGCCTGAGGACCTTAGTGAAGACTCCCAGTATGCAGGTCGTGTTCAGGTCCTTGAAACAGAGAGAGGACGCTCCACTCTGAGAATCACTGACCTGAGAGAGAGCGACTCAGCTGAGTATCACTTCAAATTCACAGCAGGAAGCTTTGAATGGAGGAGTAGTTTACCTGGTACAACTCTGACTGTCACAGGTACTGATGAACACAAACTGTAACAGCACATTTAAACTATCTGATGACAAGTGAATGTGTCAAAGAGTGATCCTGATGAGAAATAAATGTATGTGTGATTGTCATAATGTTCTGTTGGTTATATGTCTGTGTGTCATTCAGTTCTACATAAAGAACAAATATTTCTGTTCCTTCTTCACAGATCTCCAAGTGCAGGTGATCAGATCAACACTCTATAGTAATTATACTGAGGCAGATCTGCTTTGTCACAGCAGCTGTCGTCTTCCTGATCGTTCTTCCTACGTCTGGTTCAAGAACGGACAGAAAAGGGAAAGCGTGGAGACATCTTCTTATAAAGATCAGTTTTATCCTGGAGACATCATCTCCTGTGCTGTAAAAGGACATGAGGCCTTCCGCTCTCCTTCAGTGTGTGAGTTTACTCCACTGTGTCAGGAAAAAAACATGCATAAACACTGACATTACAATACAAATTACAATTTCAGACATAATGGTATTGGAGTCTCTTAGATCTTAATGTAGACAAGCAGCAGTTAATTACTCAAAAGAAAAACAATTACCAGTAGAAAAGCACATTTACACAAAGCTACATTTAATGTTTGATAGTTATAAAGTTATTGAGATAGTCCATTACTTCTAGGTAGGTAAGTTTATTATCACAATATTTATTATGTTATATAGTGAAATTGCGTTTGTAACTCCCTTCTGCTTCATAGCAAACAATATCCATTAATACAGAATCAAATATGAAAAATGGTAAACAGAAATAAACCATCATCAGTGGAGCAGTGCTGAGGATGAATCAGAGTTTAAGAGTCTGATAGCTGGGGGGAAAAGCTGCTCTGCAGTCTGGTGGTGCGGCAGCAGAAACTTCTATATCTCTTCCCAGAAGGCAGCAGGGTGAACAGGCTGTGACTGGGTGGGTACTGTCCTTTAGTATCCTTTGGGCTCTGCAGGCACCTCAGCGATATCACTGATGCTCAGGAGATGGGTACCAATGATCTTCTGAGCAGTTTTAATCAGCCGCTGCAGAGCCCTCCGGTCCTGGGCCGTGCACATCCCATACCAGTTAGTGATGTTTCCAGTCAGCGTGCTTTCTGTTGCTCCTCTGTAAAAGCTGACAAGAACTTGGCACAGGAATTTGGTCTTCTTAAGCTTCCTTTAGAAATACTGTCATTTCTGAGCTTTCTTCACCAGTGTGGAGATGTGAGACGAGCGTGTCAGGTTCTCTGTGATGCTGATTCCCAGAAACCTGAAACTATTCACCTGCTCTGCCTCAGCTCTACTAATGTAGACAGGAATGTGTGTCTTTATCTCCTTCTTCCTAAAATCAACGATCAGCTACTTGGTTTTTGCTGACGTTGAGCAGTAGGTTTTTCTCTGAGCACCACTCTGCAAGATTATGAATTTCTTCCTGATACGACGTCTCATCGTTGTTTGACTGGGGTCTGATTGTGAGAAAGTCCAGTATCCAGTTGCAGAGTGTTGTATTTAAACCCAGAGTGCTGAGTTTGCTGATCAGCTTCATGGTGAGATTGTGTTAAACGCTGAGCTGAAATCCACAAACAGCATTCTGATGTAGCTGTTGTTTTCCTCAAGGTGTGTGAGGGCTGAGTGGAGGGCAGTGGAGATGGCATCCTCTGTGGATCTGTTGGTTCTGAAAGCAAACTGGTGAGGGTCCAGGCTGGCTGGGCTGTTCTTTATGTGCTGAAGAACCAGTTTCTCAAAGCACTTCATCAGAATGGGGGTGAGAGCTACAGGGTGGTGGTCGTTTAGACTGGACACTGCAGACTTTTTAGGTACAGGAACGACGGTGGCTCTCTTGAAGCAGGTGGGAACCCTCTGCTGAGACAGTGAGCTGTTGAAAATGTCAGTAATGAAAACAACTAGCTGATTGGCTCAGGTTTTTAGTACACGGCCAGGAATGTTATCAGGCGCTTCTTCTTCTCTAGCTTGCTTTCCTCTCTTCCTTCTCCGGTGTTTCCTTCTTATTGGCTGTGAGTTTCCACCAGCAGGAGTCAAACCTGGACAGCTCCAGGATCAGCACTCTGGACAGCTGCTGTGACAAATACTAGAGAGAATCAAAAGAAAAGAGAGGTTTTAATAAAAATAGTCATCCATGATAACCTATTCTAATCTTTAAGTAATTCATGTTCATCTCTTCTCCAGATGCTCCAAAGCTTCCCTCTGTGTCAGTGAGTCCCTCTGCTGAGATAGTGGAGGGCAGTTCAGTGACTCTGACCTGCAGCAGTGATGCTAACCCAGCAGCTAAATACACCTGGTACAAGGAGAATGTAAATGTCAAACCTCTCATTAATAAACCACAGCTTGTCTTCAGCTCCATCCGGTCCTCTGGCTCTGGAGAGTATTACTGTGCAGCTGAGAACCAGCTGGGGAGAAGGACAACTGAATACATCATTAATGTGAAATGTGAGTGAAACAACTTATTAAATCTGTCCAGTCATTGCAGAAGATTTTACGGACCGTGCCTACATCCTTCATCTCTACTTTCTTCACATTAACAACTGTAATTCACTGAGCAGCTCCAGTGGATTTTAGGAGTTTTATGCAGTTTTTGTGATTGTGAACTGTCACACATCCATTTATCAGACCACCTTCAAAGTCTAAAATGCTGCTGCACACAGCTGTTCCCAGTTTATAATAAATACCAGATGTGCTACTGTAATAACACACCCTTAACCTAGATTAATCCTAACACATCTCCTCCAGATGCTCCAAAGACCTCCTCTGTGTCAGCGAGTCCCTCTGGTAAAATCATGGAGGGCAGTTCAGTCCTGTGCAGTGTTCAATTCAATTCAATTCAATTCAATTTTATTTATATAGCGCCAAATCACAACAACAGTTATCTCACAGCGCTTTTCATAAAAGAGCAGGTCTAGACCGTACTCTGTGAAGACCGTACTCTGTGACTCTGTGTTGTCAACGTAGAAGAGAGGCTGAACACATTATTAGCAGGAGGAACACAGAAACAGCAGCTGGAGCAAGACTCAGGAACATCTATCATCAGGGCTTCTCATCCTCTTTTGAGTTGAATTTAAATGAATAATTTGTGATTCATGTGGGAGGCCACCAAGTTTCTTCAGAAAGATGGGTCATGAAGACGACACCTGTGACCAAGTTTCACGTACAGGTCTATTAGTGGTTGTTGCTAGCTAGTTTTCTAAAGCAGGTGGATAAGTAACCACTGGGACATCAGAATAATGAATCAAAATAATTCTATTGCTCCTCTTAGCTCGTGGTAGTCTGTGCTTAAAAACAGGTCTGTAAACAAATATTGATAAGTTGTCTCTCTTTTGTCCTCCAGATGCTCCAAAGCTTCCCTCTGTGTCAGTGAGTCCCTCTGCTGAGATAGTGGAGGGCAGTTCAGTGACTCTGACCTGCAGCAGTGATGCTAACCCAGCAGCTAAATACACCTGGTACAAGGAGAACCAAACACTGATTCAGGGACCATAAGACATTTATCATTTCACCTCTATCAGCTCTAAGGACAGCGGGATCTACCACTGCAAGTCTGAGAATGAGTATGGCCAGATCAACTCCACATCTGTATCCATAGATGTCCAGTGTAAGTACAAAACATCAGCAAAGCACTTCGACATAAAATGTGTTTAATTACAGATAGTGGATGTAAATGTCTGCTAAATACTTTTCCTGGGTTCCTTGAGTTCACAAAAACAAGTATCACCTCATTTTCATTGTGCAAATCCTTTTGGATCAAATTCTCCTTTTAAGGAGACCCTCCCCAGTTTCCTGCAGCCTCTAAGCTGTTTGCCTACAGTAACCTTATAAATTTCATAGAAACACAAATGAAGATCACTTTACATTGAATTCAAATACACACATTAAAGGATGAACATAGTGCTACGTAATTATAATAGTGAGCACATCTGAACCTTAAATTCCCAGTTCCAAACAGTTCCTGATCATACATCGAGGAAGGCTTTCACTTCCTCCTTGTGAACATGTGGGTTCACAGGTCCAGCTTTACATTCTGTGTTACATTTTGCATGTCTATATGACCTTTACATTAATTTGGATAACCTTAGTGATTACAATCTCCCCAACTACTCTTTAGTCTCTCTCTCTCATGTGCAGCGTGTTCCCGAAAGTTCTTTGGCAAAGCGAAAGGAAGTTGTATCTAATGGATCCATATCTTGTTTTATGTGTTTAAAATGTCAAATGACCCACATTTCCCGTCTTTGTTTACTCAAAAGTGCTCCAATAAGTACTTTTCACAGCTGCTTCCCCTTACAGCTCGTGATTTCGTTGGCAACCAAATGAAAATGTGTTTTTGACAGTGACAATTAAGTATGTGAACTGTGTCGACAACATTTTATCAAACTAATCATTCCTTTAAACTTGTGACTGTTGACAATAGTTTTTCTGCACATAGGCCATAATTTATTACTACATGGATGGCACAATGTGAGAAACTATTGGATTTAAACTTTTGGCTTTGCTCCAAGCTTGTAGTGGCTATTATGAACATTTTATCTGTGCAGACAGAAATTAGACATCTGTGAGATCAACAATATTCTTTTTAAGACATAAGCTGCTGCTGGATAACAATATAATGTTGTGACTTATCTTCTAAGGGTCCTTTCACACCTGCAGTTCGTTTCATTTGGCCCAGACCAAGAAAGAAATTATCCAGACCTCATGTTAGCTTCAGCTAATTTTGAGACAGCAGTTTGCACAGAATGCGGACAGTAGATTTTGACCCTCATTTCTTACAGTGTAGTTGTGAATAAACAGGGGGCTGCAGGACCAGTGTGGAGAGGAGGAGTGACCGCAGGGACCAATGACTGTTTCAACATGCATAATATGGCAATCAAAGTATTATATTTAGAAAAACTTGACAGTCTGAACCTCTGGTTGGTCTATTTTGTGGAACAGTATTGTGTTCTCATTTGTAATGTAATGTTTGTAAGTTTAGTTATATAGAACCTTTAACATATAAAAAGTGCTTCAAAATAAAGTGCGACACAAGTGGTTTAGATATGTGTCATGTGAAATATAGACATGCTTTCTGTTCTGTGTTCATCCATTTTAAATATTGTTTATTGTTACACACTTAAAGCTTTATTGGATTGGGAGTAATCCACCTTGCAAATGTCTTGCCCATCGTGATATAGCAAAACATATTAACTGTTTTCACTCATTGTCATAGTTAGTCAATACACATTTTCTCTCTTACCATGATGGGAACCTGCAGCACAGCTTATCAAGTGGAGCAGAGGGATCAGAAATTATAACTAGCTATTTTGTGTTATAATTGTTTCTCTTTTCTGTCCCTCCCAGTAGGTGGCGCTCAAAACAGCAACCTTGTTTGCCTAAAACCTGTTGTATTTCTATATTTGTTTTCCAGATGCTCCAAAGCTTCCCTCTGTGTCAGTGAGTCCCTCTGCTGAGATAGTGGAGAACAGTACAGTGACTCTGACCTGCAGCAGTGATGCTAACCCAGCAGCTAATTATACCTGGTACAAGGAGAACCAAACACTGATTCAGGGACCAGAAGGCGTTTATCATTTCACCTCTATCAGCTCTAAGGACAGCGGGATCTACCACTGCAAGGCTGAGAATGAGTTGGGCCAGATCAACTCCACATCTGTATCCATAGATGTCCAGTGTAAGTACAAAACATCAGCAAATCACTTCGACATATAATGTGTTTAATTACAGATAATGGATGTAAACGTCTGATGAGCTCAGGCTAGAAACAATATCATGTTCTAAAGTAGCATCACAGGGGTTTAAAGGATCATTTCAGATTTTTTCAATTTTACCTTATTAATATATTCACATTTTATTTGTACATTAAAATAGTTTTTGGTGACTAATCCTTCCTCCTTTTCCTCCTTGAAGAGATATCTTCGTAGAGCAACATGCAAATAAAAGCTCAGCTTAAGATAATTTGAGGTTTCAGCAGAGTGTAACGAATCAACTGTAACTTCCAAAATTACAGTTGTTTTAGTACAAAATTCCCTTTGGTGTTTGTCCAGACAGAGATTCTTTGCTGAGCAGCAGCAGAAGGTTTAGCCCCATTGTTGTCCTAACGTTACTCTGTCATTCAGTCACGTTGCGTTTGTAGTGAACCTACGTATTTATTGGTTAATAAAATTATGAATATGAATATTTGGAAATATTAATTCATAAAACTCGTTTTGTGGCACCATCTAAAATTTTCTGTCCGCCCAAGGCTTTAGGACTCCTTGGGTATAGCTTTAATAATTACACAATCATTTTTGATCAGTTTAATCAGTCAGTCTGTCTCATATCAAAGTTGTGAATCCTCCGTCCAGTGACTTGGATTTAAACAGTACATACACACAGTTCCTGTGATTTAGGTGAAATTTATTAACTAACTAAAGTGAATACACAGTGAGGTTAAATATATCAAAGAAATAAAACAACGATGATTAAACAAACAGAATGCAATCAATTAAAATCATGGAGTTCAATGTGAATTTAGTGTCTAGAAAAAACACGCATTGCAAAACAGCATGAGGGTACAAATGCAGAAAGGACAGTGAGCATTGGTGAACACTGCAAAATTAACTTATTCAGGGATTCTTCTTTTCAACACAGTTTTTAACAAAACATAGTAAGAGAACTCTAATTGAAGTGGCAAGAACTACTAAGTAACTTAACAAATATTATTTAATTCAAACAAGGTGATAGGGAAGTTTATTAGAAATGTAAATGCTCTGTACTTGTATAGCGCCTTTCTAGTCTTTTCGACCACTCAAAGCGCTTTTACACTACATCTGCATTCACCAGTCATACACATTCATACACTGATCCTAAGTGCTTAAACAGAAACTAACATTCACACGCAACCCATTCACACACATTCACACGCTGGCGGAACAGACACTTCAACACGCAACCAGGGGGAACCAGGGATCGAACCGCTGACCTTCCGATAAACGGCCAACCCGCTCTATCTCCTGAGCCACAGCCGCAAGAAGACAATATTCATTTGTCCACACAAAAAGGAATTTGGGGCAGCGTCCTTCTCTGGCGTCTGGCTTTTCTCACCAGTTTCACAACTGGGTGTGAAAAGGGAGAGGGCATGTTAAGAGTCCAAATTAATGGCTCTTTGGTGGGGTAGAGCATCAAGACTGAAGAAGGGGGTCTTTGATGTCTGAGGTAATCTGAAAGGGGAACTTCGTTACCATGGTTACCCTGGAAGTGTTTAGATGTTGTTTAGTTTATGGCTGCTGAGGTCCTCACAGCCTGATTCAGGTTGAGGTTATTCTCTGGACAAGGTTAATATTGTCATTTTAACGGTCATGCATAGTCTGAGTCTGTTATCAGAGTCTGTTATGTCAACTCCACCAGAGGTGGTAGATTTTGATATAAAATAAATAAAATAACACTAGCTGGTTCACTACACGTTCCATACGCAAACCTTAAAGGGGCATTATGTAGTTTCCAGCGGCCACTAGCGGTGCGGTTCTAAGATTTCACTCAGACATGTTCAGGCTCTGTTCTATTTTCGCTATTGGGTTTACCTTTTCCAAGCGCCTGCGCAGCACTGAGAATTTTAGTCTATGCCCACCCACAGCGTGGGCCTCTCCTACGTCCGCACCTTGTAAATATACAATGGTGAGACCGAGCCATCAGCTTTTTCTTCAGCACTGAGTGCTCTATAGACCAGAATAGACCAGAACTTATACACACCCGGTACAGATATTTTTCTGACAAAGAAATCTGTGCCCGGCCGCAAGCTTGTGAATAATCACAGCATCAATGGCATGGTCCTTCTGTGCGTCCAGGGGTCCCCCCTTGGTTCACAGAAGCCAGGCTGTGTCAAATGAGCCCTTGAATCGGTCATTACACTTCATGCAGCCGGGTTAGCACTACACACCACCCTGCGTGTAGTGTTCTCTGCTCCACACATTACACACGCTGGCACGTGACTGACCACAGCATCACCGACGCAGTCCCTCCTCCTGCATCCAGAGGTGTGTGACAGGCTGTGTTGTGCGCTGTACATGTGTGATGTACGGCATCAAGTGACGAACAGCAAGGGCAGCAGAGTGGCTTCCCTTCAGGGCCACCAGGGCACCTCATCAGCAGGTCCGACCGCTTTCAGAGACGATACTCGGAGTGGCTCGCTTCCTGCTCGATGTACAGATGGATGGACAGCCTGATCCGCTGGGATCACAGGCTGCAGTTCGCCCCCCCCTCCTTCGCCGGGATTGTGGAGACTGTACTCTCCTCCTCGGCTCAGAACGCCGCCCTCTTGGCGGAGCTTCAGGAATAAGGGGTTCTACTCCCGCTACTTCCTGGTCAGGAAGAAGACGGGTGTTGAGAGGCCCATCCTGGACCTGTCACTGTTCAACAAGGCGATTATGGTGAGACCTTTTCGCATGTTAACAGTGAAACAGGTGATTGAGTGTGTGTGCCAGGGAGACTGGCTCTCCTCTATCGACCTGAAGGACGCGTACTTTCCAGTGTCTGTCATTCCTGGACACAGGAAGCTTCTGCGGTTTTCATTCCAGGGCGTCGAGACAGCCCTGGAGCCGCTGCGGCGGTCAGGCATCAGGATCCTGTTTTATCTAGACGACCTGCTGCTACTGGCGCCGCCCCTGAATGAAGCGGTGGTGCAGACGGTCCAGCTAGTCGCACACCTGTCTTACCTGGGCTTCACAGTGAACTGGAAGAAGAGTGCTCCTCTCCCCTCCCAGAGACTCACATACCTTGGCGTGGTACTGGTACAGCTCTCTCAGGAGAGTGTGGATGCTCTGGTGGAGCTGCTCCGCCATGTTGTCCCTCGAGCGGCGGTGGCAGCTGTGTCGGTCATGAGGCTTCTGGGCCTCATGTTGGCGGCTCACGTGGCTCACGTGGTCCCCCTGGGTCCCACTGGGCCTCCTCCATATGAGGAGGCTGCCACGCTGGTTCATCCGCCTGCGTGTTGACCTGGTGAGACAGAGGCCCCTGATCTGGCCTACTGGCGGGAGCCCCTTTCTCTTCGGTCGGGGCTCCCCTGGGCAGGGTCACGTCCTCCATCTCGGTCTTCACAGATGCCTCCCTAATGGGCTGGGGCGGGACCTGCCTTTCTCAGGTGGTGGGCGGTCTGTGGCAGGCCGCTCCTGGCTCTGACATCGGCCAAGAGTGTCAGCGATCTGGCTGCCCTCTCTGTGGCTCCGTCGTGTCTCAAGATTCAGGGCGATGGCAGCTTGGCTGCGCCCTAACCCAGCATTCATGCCTAAAAGCATTACGAACTCCTTTCGGTTGTCGGGGTCATCACCCTCTCGGGTTCTTTCCTTTCCCCCCCATGGGTCGGTTGAGGACGCCACGTACCACTTCCTCTGCCAAGTGCGAGCTCTGTCCTGTATCGAAGCATCCACACACAACAGGGAGTGGTCCAAGGGACTTCCCCTGTCGGTGCAGCGCCTGACTCATTGGCTGTGCAATGCCATTTCCCAGGCTTACGTGTCTGCCGGTGAATCTCCCCCAGATGGCATCAGAGCGCACTCCACGAGAGGCGTCTCCTCCTCAGTGGCGTTGCACGGTGGTTGCACCCAGTTTCCCGACTTACGCATGGGTCGGCCCTCGGCCTCCCATGCCGCGCCATCAGTGCTCGTGCGCACGCCGACACCACGGCACGGGCGACTGGGTGGCTCATAATGGCTCTGGGCAGGTGAGTTGCGCTTGGTGGTGCCGTATGGGCCAGTGAGGCGTCTTATCCTGCTTCGCCTCTAATCCAATAGCGATAGCCTTAGAAGGCGAAGCCTATACGAAATAGAACGGGGGTTACGTACTGTCACCCGGTTTCTATGAGTATAGGCGCAGCCCTCTAAGTTGAAGGCCTCACTGGACCTTGGTTCTCAGTGCTGAAGAAAAGGCATTTGGGAGCCGATGGCTGGGTCTCGCCGTTGTGTATATATACAAGGTGTGGACATAGGAGAGGCCCACTCTGTGGGTGGGCGTAGACTAAAATTCTCAGTGCCGCACAGGCGCGCGGAAGGGGTAAACCCAATAGCGATAGGCTTAGAGGGCTGTGCCTATACTCTTAGAATCCGGGTTACAGTACGTAACCCCCGTTATTTCAACGTTCCCACCGCAGAGGCAGATCAACCCCGGCACTGTAACGTTACTTCATTCAGCGCAGCGAGCCGCATATCAGCACAATCCTCCTGAAAAATTGACAGCAGCTATAGACAGGCAGGGAGAACAGACAGAGCTGGAAATTCAGGTACACTCCCACTGCAACGTTACATTAATAGTTTTATCAGCTGCAGGCTGAACTAATCCATGCTCCATGATCACGGTATATTTACTACATTTAGCCGACGTGCTACATCGTACACCTGCAGCTTTCAGTATCTATCTTTACCATATGTGAATCTTTCACTGAAGGCTCAGCAATGTGAGCACAGCTACATGTATTGGATGATAACGAAACGGTTAGTGATCTGGACTGGATATAAAAACGAGATTAGAGAGAGTTAGACCACAGTAAGTAACTTTACTGTAACTAGTGATAGTGCATGGCTCTTCCTCTGGGTTGTTGTGGCCGTTTTGTTGCAGTGTTTCATCATATGTGGGTCACGTTAGTTACAGTGACTGAGGTGGAGAAGCTGTGTATCTGAATAACATTATTGGTAAAACCCATAGACTGTATATAAAAACCACAATAAGCCTAAAGTGAACGTTACGAAGAAAACAGCGGCAGGTCCGAGCTACTGTAGCATTAGCTGGCTGCTCCTGGCTGCATCACTATAGGCTAACGTTAGTAAACTAGTCGCTCCACATTTGCTTTACATCCTATTTTGCAACTAAATCAACAGTGGTACACAGGAAAGTAACATGGGTCGTGTTAGTTGGTGAAGTAATATGCAAAGCTAACGTTACAGTATATAACTTTGCACCGGATAACATTAGCAACTGCTCGGAGTTAGCCTGCGAGCTAACATGACTTTCTCTTCTGTTTCTGCAGCTTCACTAATGCTCATTTTGTTCTTACTCGACATCATGTGAACCTGTTTGAGCTTCAGCACATAAACCTTTATTGTTGTTGTGTATCCTTACGTGGAGCCTGTGTTTTGCTGGGAGCCTGTTGTTTTATGGTGTTAGTGGACTGCATGTCATTAGCTGCCGTGTTGTTGCTGTAGCACGAGAGAGGCTCGGGAGTGTGCACAGGGCTGAATCTGACCCGGAGACCTCACATTGAAAGCAGAATAGTGACTGACGCAAGCAACGGAGAAAACAGGCATGTGCTTCATTTCTAACTGAGTTTTGAGCCCATTGACAATAAGGCAATGAAAATTTGATTAATTTAATTGAAAAACTTACATATAGCCCCTTTAAGGTTAAAATCAGAACATTAATTTTTACTTGTTTCCAGCAGTGGGTTGTATTCTTGTAGAGCCACCAATGTCCAATGTCTGCTGAGAAAGGTAAAATGTTTGCCCAGTGAGAAAATCTCAAAATTGTTTTGTTTCTATTTACATTCTCTCCCAGATGCTCCAAAGCTTCCCTCTGTGTCAGGGAGTCCCTCTGCTGAGATAGTGGAGAACAGTACAGTGACTCTGACCTGCAGCAGTGATGCTAACCCAGCAGCTACTTATACCTGGTACAAGGAGAATGAAGACTCACCAAAAGCATCAGGACAGAACTTCACCATCACTGACTTCAGAGCTGAACACAGTGGGAATTATTACTGTGAAGCCCAGAACAGAAGAGGACGTCATAACTCCACCTTACATCTGATTGCTGTGGCAGGTACGTTTCTACCTGGCTGATTAACAGAAGAGCATCACCTGGCAAACTAATTCATGATACAAATCCTACTAGTGAGGTCCAGAACAGTTTTTCTATAATAACTGTCTGTCTCCCTTTCTAGATAAAACAACAATGATAATAATTATCATCACGTTGACTCTGGTGGTTGTGATGCTGATCCCTCTGCTTCTGGTTTGTCTGTGGATGAGGTGAAACTATAAGAATAAATCAGTTCCATCACTGATCTTTTACTTTGAATATTTAGTTTCATAGTTTTGGAGTTATTTATCAAGCATTTGTTTTTGTTTTTTTTATTCAATTCAGAAAGAAAAAAACTCTGAGCTCCACTGCTGAACCAAATGAACCCATACAGACTATAGAGGTGAGAAAGCTGTTGGGCCACAGTGACAGAACTTACCAAAGGGTTATAATCTGTTGGCTTATTCATTTAATTATTTGTTCAATATAAAATAGAATAGTTCAAATTACATTTAAGAAGCCTTTGACATCTTGTTTTTTCTCCCCATCAGTTGGAGTCTGATCCTGTTTATACAAACATCTCAGCCTTGAAACAAAACTGTAAACAGAGGGTCTCACCTGGATGGAAACAGAGAGTACAACATTGAAGTAGTTCAGTGGACGATTTGGATACGTTTACTTTCAACTCCAAACATTTTTAGTTTTAGTTTTCATTTGCAGCAGCAGGTAGACGTCAGCAGCAGCATGTAGCACAAGATTAAAGTAGAATGTTTTTTTACCTGTGCAGGTACATTACATTAAGCTAAGAATTTAACTCAGGATATAAAATTGTATTAAAATTTTTAATGTAATAAATTGTTTTAAGAAATACGGAATGCCCTTTCACATCACATCTGTCCTGGCCGGAAAAGCCGATAAAGTCTGTTCAAAACAAACACGTCAAACTGGAAGCCAAGTATTTCACAGCATGTACAGTCTATGTTTAAACACTTACATCAAACAGAAGCCCAGCTCTATCATCTTTGCTAGTTGTATCATATATAAAAAGTGTTGCAGTGGCTGATTGAAATAAAAAGCCAGCTTCCACAACAACTCTGCAGTTTGATCATCATTTCAGTTTCCTTTCACTGCTGCAGAGGGCGACAGTGTGCAGGAAGTTTTAGATTTCAGCTTAAAAAAAACTCTATTATTATATTACTTATATTATATTAAACTATTATTCAGAAAGAAGTTTGTTGTTATCAGTAAAGAACAAAAATAAAATTTCAAATGATCTCTTTGACTTATTTTTCTCGAATATTAGTAGAGATTAGCAACACAACATCTCTGTAAGATTTACTTCTCTGATCATGAAAATATTTGTTAAAGCACAAACACACAGCCTACAGAAATCTATTTACGCATTACCCATCAGGGGAGCTACTGTCTTGTTAAGAAGAGCCGAGCTCCTCTGTAGTTTGCACCCTGCCTATAGTCTCCACCATCAAATTTCAGCAACAGGAAATAACGTTAAGTTTTTCTGGTGCCAAAATGTGTCTCGGTGCTGGTGAATTAAAGGACACCTATTAAACTGCTTTTCCAGTCCTATATTGTAGTTCTGTAACTCCTGTGTGGCAGCTTTGCATGATTCAAAGTTCAAAAAAATAATTCTTATACTGATTCTTCATGAAGGCCTTCATTTCAGCCTCTGTCTGAAACCATAGACTGTATATAAAAATGGACGTAGCATCCGTGACGTCACCCATTGGTTTCTGAAGAGCCCAGTCACCACGCGTCACTCCCGGATAACCAAAAATGGGCAAAGAGGCGGGTCGTAGGTGGAGCTGAGGTGACGTGTTGCTGAAACCACTCCCACCTAGCTCGACATGACCGAGTTAGCTCATGCTAAGGAGCTAATGCTACATGCTACTCTGCGGTGCTGTACAGTGGAGGTTGGATCCTGCAGCTTGTTGTTACCAGTTTACCGACATTACCAGCTACAGTCAAGGTAAGACACCGGAAAATATTAAAATAACTAACATATCTGTTATTGACATTATACTTCACAAGGTTTTAAATGCTTTTTAATATATAAATGTGGTAACGTTAAAGTTATTTTGCAACACTAAAGTTAGATTTCAAGCAAATCAATTTACATACCGTTGGTATGTAGCGTTTACGAGTCGTTTATTTGGACTTCACCTCAGTATGTTACTTGTAATAAACTAATAAGCTAGCTAGAGTCCTCAGTTACATGATGAAAGCTGTATAACTTGTAAAACGTTAGCCATGGCTGTTATCACGTTAATTAATTCCCCACACCGCTATTTTGAGTAACGCTGCTGCTGTCGGCAGGGCTGTGTGGGATTATTGTCTGGAATAGGACACTTGAGAGAGAAAGGCACTTTTTAAATTTGTCACAAGATTGTTGTTGAGGTTCTGGTGCCTCCACATCTGCGACTCAAAGCTTAAACTTTGAGTCTAAATTACTGTTGCTACCCATAGCTGCTGGACATTTGACAACTGATATAAAATTGTCTGTCTTAAAAGGACAACACAAACATTTAAATAGTCTCCCTTGTTCCATTTTCTCCCACTTACGTGACATAATAGTGCTGTCAACATTAACATTAACACTGAGGCATCTTTTAGAGGACCATCTCAAAAAATTTGAATACTGAGGAAAAGTTCATTGTAAGCATCAGAACCAGACTGTGAGAGTACAGGCCTCAGAAACCTTTGCAGGTGTTTTGAGTTAATTAGCTGATTAGAGAGGTCTTCTCCAGTTATTTCTGTATAATTTATAATACAGAAATGTATTTTCATTTTAAAATGTTTATACATTTTGAGATAGTGGAGTTTTTATTTCCATGAGCTGTAAACAGTAATCATCAAGATGAAAGCAAAAAGGGTTTGGAATGCGTCGCTTTGTGTAATGAATCTAGAATATATCAAAGATTCACTTTTTTTTTCAATTAAATTACATTAGAAAATTAACTTCACCACAATATTTTATTTATTAAAGAATCCTCTGTATTTACTTTATAATTTTTATCACCTGAAGAATTTATTACACATTTTCCTCCCAGTCACACTGTGGATCAGATGTCCCACCTGGTGCCAGAGAGCTGCAGAGACCTGGAAGCCTTGTTATTGTCGTGGAAGTCTGTATCTGTTGGCGTGGACTGACGTGGAAAGGCGTTCTCTCCTTCTGTTTACTTTGAGTTTAAAATATTGTCCATATTTGAATCATAGATCCATTTTAAAAAAAGATATGGTTTATGGTTCACTTTAAATTCTATATATATATTAGCACTCCCTGTCTTTACTACTTACTGAAAAGCTAATCGTATACCACAGAAAACATGAAAAATTAAAACTGAACTCTTGCTTAAGAACATCAGTCTAGTATAAGTTAAAAAGTGAAAATACTCCCAACATGTTTCACATGCAGTGTATTTCTGTGTGTGCAGGAGTATTTTTACTTTCTACCTTATACTTTAAGATAAATAAGGAGCCATACACCCAGTAACAGAGCCTGAAGTTTCTGAAGAGTGCCTTGTTTGCTGCTCTGATATAAGTCTAGTTTAAACACAGAAACAAAGAATGATCTGCAGAGTAATTAGGAATCCCACTAGGTGGTTTTTATTGTGACCTTGCAAACTCTGAGGTCTCAGAGCTGACCGAACGCACATGTAGTAAATAGGTGAGTCTATACAATGTAAACCACACAAGAGATTCTCAGAGGTCGCAGTAAATGACACCTCCTACAGGGCTTCAAAACTATTCAGTGTGCAGATAATTCTTTGTTTTTCACTACAGAGTAACTTCTCAGTCAATGTCACATTTGTCTCTTAAAGAAATGTCAAAATAAAACAGTATATAACATCAACCTTTCATTTTTTACTTTCTACTAACATATATGCAAAATGTTAGCCTATAAATAACATCTTAATATTTTCATTTACAGCTGTTAACTATAATACTATTTAAAATTAAAATATGAAACTGATGATGAATGAAGGATGATTTTATTATGTATAATTAGTTTGATACACTGTATAACAAAGTATTCCTAATACAAAAGCAATAGGTTATATATATATATATAAATAAATTAAACTCTTGTCTTGCATTCATGAAAACATCAATATTAAAAGGCTACAAAAGTAAAAGTAGTTTTGTATGACTTGAAATGTGTTGTAAGAGTTATTATAATGATAGAACCCAGTGTCATAATTTCACATCAGTAGTGTTCAGGTGTTGTGAGTAAAAAGAAAAGCAGGAGCTGAAGAGCTGGAAGCTGGAGCTGTTCTCTCCTGAGCTGGACACAGCTAATCACATCTGGAGGGTTCTGTAATCAGCTCCTCTGGCACCTGTAAAGACAACAATGGGTAGACAGTTAAGCAGCTTCTTCCAAAGAGCCATAAAGCAACTGAACTATGAGATCGCCTCATCATGATAACCTCTGGCATGTGGCAGTAATTAGGGGTGGCAATGTTTACTAATATGTGCAATATACAGTTTGCTGCTGGACACTGTGCAATAACTAGATCTTATTGAACGTTTATTGTAAGGATCTTATTTTATATTTCTTATTGAACTGTACTACCTATTTTGGCAAATTCTAACCCACCAAACAAACTCAGGCAGCTCACACACACCTAATTTCTCGCCTTAACTAAACCATCGCCCTAGTTACAGCCCAGCCACCTGGCATAACGAATTATGCATCCACCTCTTAAGATCCTTATCAGAAACGTCGCTGATCAAACGCAGTTATCACATCAGATTGTTTGCTGAATCTCAAGGAACGCTACATCTACTAAGTGTAATAACTTATTGATGACTCTAAACTGCCTTTAATATGTACTTCGAATCCATCATCCCCACTGATGAACCCCACAAAGAACAGTACAACGTTATCGTTTTCAAACAGTAACGTTACACTTGGAGGTGCACGACTCTCCTCGGGAGAGACAGCTAGCTCAAATAGTGGCATCGGTGCTCCTCGGTGTGACAGTTTCAGGCTCCCCCCTCGGCTCTCTACCTTTAAACCCTTCGTGTCCTTTGGGATCAGGTGCAGCCACTTACAATAGTATCTGACTAGTATCTAACTGAACAGTGATTCCGTTACAGGACGTAGAAAAATTTCACATCGCCCGTCAGTAAAAGTTACCATTAACATAACGGCAGCTAACTGAGAGCTGAGCCTTTACTTACAACTTCACACAGACGCCTTTTCTTCAAAGCATTATCACCCTAATGTCTAACACTAAGGTTAATCTAATAATGTTACATTTTGGCTTCTCCCTTCTTGCTGACTTGTCTTTGACTCATTAAAAGCTGCAGTTAGAACACACTAACTTACATAACGTTGCTTACACTAAGGGCTAATTCGCGTAACGAGCTAACGTTAAGCTAACAAGCTATATGCCGACAGCGATACCTGTTAAATGTTAACACATAAATAAAATACAGGAATTTCACTCACCAAGTTTAAGGCTTAATATAATTTAAACAGGTGAGTTATAAATTTTTTTTACCCCCCTCACAGTTGTCATGAAGGGCAAACTTAGCAAATGCACTAAAACCATTTTTTGAACCAGGCTGTAAACATGTTTTATTCTGCTGTAAAGTTGGGCATTTTAACATGTGGCAGTAATTAGGGGTGGCAATGTGAAATACACCGCAGACAGCCTCAAGTGGCCACTCGATGAATTGCAGTTTCAGATACTTCCTCATTGGTATCGGAAGTGAGAGCCGGAGGTTGCCGCTTGTCTGAAACAAGCTGTAGATGCTCCTGTCTCTTTAAGCCCCCCCCCCCCCCCCCCCCCCCCCCCCCTCTCAAAGCCCACTCTCTTCTGACTGGCCAAGACCTGAAGCATGCTACCAGGCTGTCGTTGTCACTGACACTACAGACAGACTGAAGTGTGATTTATACTTCTGTGTCAAATTGACAATCGTAGCCTGACGCGCACCTCCTCAGGAAGTGCCCCGTGCTTTGAAGTAACTTTTAGTAGCCTCCAATCCAGCGTCTGTAACACGGTGGATCAATATATTTGACAGTCACAACCCGAGTGAAATGACTCGTTTCACTATCAGAATGTGATCCATTCGTTCGATAACATTTGAAACGTGTATAACAGCCACACGTATTTTACCCCCATTCAAAATATCTTCTAACAAATGTAGACTAAGTGTTGTCAAATGACCTGTGACGGTTTTTAAGGTTGAATTTGTTTTATAGCAAGGCTGTACAAAAGACAAAATAAAACACTTCTGTAATGAATACGCCTGTGTCTTGTTTTCTTCATCTAAGTGAACGTTTCAAATAAAATACAGCCATACCTTTCTGAACCCAGGTATTAACACATACTTACTAATAACTCACGTTTAGTCACATAGAGGAATTCAAGTGGAGCACATATTTCTAAGTTCAGAGAATTTAAGAGAAAGGAAAAAAATGCACTTTTTAATGCAAAGAGAGAGATGAGGTTTGGGCACTGTGGGCTCTGATTGGTAAACATCCTGAAGGAAAATGCAAATGTGGAGATAAGGAAACATCTAAGCTTGTACTAGCCCATTGCAAAAAGTTCTCTCGTCAAAGGAGGAAAGTGTTCAGGGACTTGGGAGCAACTGAAGAAACTGGTTTTAATCTACACACTGAATTAGGACAGCTGGAACCAAATGAAGAAACTGATGGAACATCTACATAAGACTGGATTAAAAAGGCAAGGCAAGTTTATTTGTTAGAGCTCATTAAAACAGCAAGGCAATTGAAAACATGAGAGCATTAGAGGGAAAGAAAAAAAGACATTGAAATACAATTTTAAAAGGGTGAAAAAAAAAAGAAAATCAGATGATATAGACAAATTCATGAACAATGATGTGTACAGCAAACTGTGGAAGGCAGCATGCACGTGCAGAGGGGGGTGCTATGGGTGCTTGAGCACCTGCCCTTTTGCCCTTTGATGCCCAAAGTGCCCTTTTGTCAATGACAAATTTAATTAATTTTTAAATTTGTGAAGGTCCTTTTGTGAAGGCCTGCAAAATCAAACTATTAGTAAAAATAATTTTGTAGTAAATAAAATGACCCACATTATGACCTTTCACCTGATGACCTCATCCGTGAAGTCAAACCGTTAGTGATTCAGCAGCTCTGCCTGCAGGACACCTGCGATTCTGCAGGTAAGAGGGGTTTGCCTCAACGTGCTTGTTGTGGGTTGTTGGATGTATTTTACAAGAAAGATGCAAAGAGAGCAGCACAGTAGTTGTATATTGCTGCGTGTCGCCAGTAGAAGTAAGTTTATCTGCCGACTAACACTGTGCCGACAGCTAACGTTGCTTCTACACACAGATAAACTAAAGTTGCTCTGTTCACTTCGTTCTTGCTGTTTGAGGGAGAAAAGTTTCACGGGCGTCGTGAGGTCTGGTATTTTTTATATAATTTGACTAAAAACCTTTCACTTCAACTAGGATTATTATAGTAATTTAATTAAAAACATAGTGTATCTTAAAATAATTATAGCAACTTTGGTAAAACAGGTTTATTACTTATTCCCCCGAATTATAGCCTACTTATCAGCCCTTTTTCAAACGATCATTTAAATCAGAACAGTATTTGAATAGATAGCAAACCTATTATATGAACTAAATAACTGGAAATACATGTAATAATGTCAGTGTCAATATAAAATAAATAATATTCCTGACATTGAAGAAGAAATAGCCCTATTAGATTTCAGAAAAAGGTATGAAATGTTAATGTGAGAGGTAAATGCTGCTCTGTCATGGTTATTATGGGCCAACAGAAAGAACACACACATATATTTTTAGATTTATGATTAGTCACTCAAAATCCAATATATATCTCAGATTCACAATGCAACATATAAAATCATTATCACAATATTGCCCACACACACACACACCTGTCTATAGATTTGTCTCACTCTTACCCCTGCCTTGGCTAACCTAGTCCTTTCTCCCAGTACTGTTTCCTTCCCAGATTATTTCCCACACTTTTTTGAACCTGGTATCTTATTTCCTCTCCCTGCAGCTCTCGGTGTGCAGCAGTCTCTGTGAGCGTCTCCCTCTTATTTTCTCATAGCAGTCAGTCTAGGCAGCGGCTGCAGCTACAGCAGGTCAGTCATAGTGAGCCGGTCCCAAATACTTAAAGCAATCTTTACATCTTGTCATGGTCACATATTTGTTTCATCAGTTTATGTATCTTCTATGTTTGTTATAATAAATCTAGTCACAGATCACCTCCAGTAGTATCAGCAGCAACCAAAGCAGCAGCAACAACCCTAGCAATCCCTCAACAGCAACTGTTCCCTGTAAGTTATGTCAGCCCACCGTGTATTAAAGCTAGATCTGGGTATTCCCTGTGTTTCTTTTTCAAAACTGTGTCACAGCATTTGTTGATGTATCGATACAGAAGCATCTGTATACACATATAATCAAGGAATACATAACAATATATTTCTGTATCGATATTTTGAGGCCCTATTTAAATCTTTGTTCCATGTGCCCCTTTTATACTTTGAGCACCTGCCCTTCCAAAGGTCTCTGGAAGGCAGCAAAACGCCGTAGATGAGTCTGGACTACCAAATAAAAGAACTACAAATCCCACAATGCCGCAATGGGGCGGGCTTCACGTGATACGATCCGTCAGCTTCATGTGACCAGGAAACATGGCGGATGTAGAAGTAGCGAAGTCTTTGAGCGGACTGTTGAACGGAATAGCTCAGAAAGTATATTATAACAACACCGAAATCACAGAGGAGCTGCTGAAAGATGAGCTCTACCCCGAGCTGTCGGAGGAGGAGTTCAAGGCTCTGCATGAGAAAATGAAAGGCCTGCTAAAGGTAATAAAACACCTTCATCCTGGAAGTAACAAAGCAGAAATACGAGCCTTTTTCTATGAATGAAAACGAAGCAAACTAAAAACTATTTTATTTTTTAGTTGAGATAAGTGATAAGTTAATAAATGTCAACTGGCAATGTTTACTTTACATTTTGCAGAAGCTGTAGCTGAAGCGTCTCTGAAATTACAGCCTGAAAAATTAGTGACAGTGACTCATTTTTGTCTCTTATGTCAGCCTTAATGTCATTATAACCAAAGCAGGATTAGTAGTAACACAGGAATAGTTTCATGTAAAAAAATAAAAATAAAAATCACAGATGGAGTGAAAGAACAAGATGCTGCCAGAAGTAAAGTTTAACCAACAGTTGGTAAAATATTTTTATTTGTTAAGGTTTTCTGGTAAATATCAGGTAATAACCCATGTATGTAAATCCCAAATAGACTGTCTTTAATGTTAATCAAGCGATCAAACTGATGTGTTTCCAGTAATTAGTCTGCTCCTGTGTGTCTCCCCTGTTGCCAGCAGGGGGCACTATCATACCTGTTAATCAGGTTATCAGCCTGGCTCCAGTGCTGTTCACACTTCAGGTGTAAAATGATTAATGTAAATCACAATAATTTTTCCTTTATTTAATCAAGTAAAAGTGACACAATTAAATTAGAAACTTTCCAGGACACATGAAAATATTCTCACAACATAAGGAGAGGTAATAGAAAATGGTTGAACACTATTGCGAAAAAGCATACATTACAGTTAAAATGCACAGAGCACAAAGAGCAACAGTGAGATAATGTGCAGCTTGATTATTTTATATTAATATATTTGTGGAATATATATATAAAACAGCCAAACATACTAAAACTAAATGGTGATAACAGTCATTTTTGGTGTTGTTTACGGACAATGTTTTTTCTGAACTGAAGTTGTTGATTAAAGTTTGTGCTGACACTCATAACACTTATTTTCTGTATATATCTCTGTGCAATCTGGTTCATTTGGTTGCATTTGGTTCTACAATAAATATGAAGAAGAAGAACAAATTAACCAGCTGGCGTAGGCTGTAGGCCAGGCTGTACACAGCGATGCACAGGCATCATTATTTCTAACCACCATCCATGAGCAACATTTATAAATGAACATCAGGTTTGATTGGAATATAATGACAAACTACAGGCTGTGCTTGACCAATAAAGCAGCTTTTTTGTGTGGGAGTATAAAGGAGAGAGACAAACTGGATAAAGCCATAAAGTTCTTAAAATAACTCCAGCACAGAGAAAGCGCCAGTTTGGAAGGTCATTAAAATATTTCCAACTGATAAGAGCTGCAGATCAGCTGCAGGACTCACGCCTGTGTCGCCTGACCTTCAGAGGAACGTGATTTTAACAAGCTTCCTTACCTGTCCGGCTCTGCCAAGCTCCAGCTCCATCAGGGCAGGGTTCCTCCAAAGGTTCCTAGTTCCGTGGTATAGTTCCTTTGGTCGAAACACGGCTGTAGTTGGTAGAAAACAGTGACTGGCTTGTGTCATTTTGAAGAATAAATCCTCCTTTTCCTCCATTTCTCAGTCTATCGCCACGGCAGACATGGACCATGCCCAGCTGGAGGCCTTCCTCACGGCGCAGACCAAGAGGCAGGGCAGCAGCGGGGTGACTGCCGAACAGGCCGCTGCCCTCTCTCGCTTCTGGAAGAGCCAGCGGGTCCGGGTGAGGGAGAGCTTGCTGGCTCAGAGCCGCTGGGAGCCCGGCCTCAGGGGCCTCTCCTGGAGGGTGGACCTCCAGACTGCAGCCAGCCGGGGGGATGCGGCTCACAGCGGCCCGGTCGCCCTGATGGAGCTGGAGCTTGGCAGAGCCGGTCAGGTGAGACTCTGATGCTGATCCAGCTTCACACATTAATGCTGGGGACCGACCAGCTAGAGACAACTTCTGGAGAATTTTGCTCAAGAGAACAACAGCAGCAGTCAACATTAAACATTTACCTAAAAGGTCAGACAAATATGTAATAGAACTACTAACAGACTGAAATAAATGTGAGTTCTCTTTAACTGGGACACAGTTTCTCAGTTCCTCACTATATAAAGGTTTTACATAATCAAAACAGTAGTGTTCATTGGACAAAATATATACAAAACGAAAACTTAAAGATGTCAACATGGACACTAATGTTTCCTGTGTGCTCTGTGTACAGTGCAGCAATAGAAATGGAGAGGCTGGGAAATAAAGATAGAATTGATTGATCACTGCCATTGATGTGTCCACGATGGCGGCCCATTCAGTCCACCGAAAGAGCTTTTATGAAAAGTCCCTCTCTGTCCGAGCCGGCTGTCCCTGCCCACGTGAATGGCACAAAAATAAGTTACAGTTACAGCTTTTAAGAATTTTTTAACATCATTTTTATTGATTTGATTTATTGATTTTATTGATGGGCTCAAACAGCCATCGAGGAGACATTTGGTAGTGTTTGTGGACATTGCTGTCTTTCCTTTTATAATGGTTTGGTCTGGTGAAAGGTCTTTCTACCTCTAAGCCAAACAGCACAGGCATGCACTGGTTTTGGGTATGGCAGGATACTTGGCTCTGGATTGCTGGTCTCTTAATAAACCCAGGTCCCATGAGAAGGCTAAATTTACTCTATCTGGGTTTCTGGGCTGAAAACAGTTTCAGAGCCTCTCCCAGAGGATAATAGGCAGTGCTACTGTTAATGTGTGACCTTATTTGAAATGAATAGAGCAGGTCAGTAGTACTTCATGTGTATGGTAGAGATTGTTTGGGTTGTTGAATGCCTTTTGTATGAACAGTGTTTAGTCTTTACACATTATCAACTTCATCTTCAAATGTCAGACTGAAAGTCAATGTCTTCCTGTTTCTGCTGCACTAGATCCTAATTAGCTGCACAGGCTGTGTACCATCAAACTAGAATTGAAGAACCACCTCTAATTAATGTTGATTATTTTGGCCTGTAAAGGTAATCAGGTAAAATAATTTGAGTGAAAAACTGAATTTGGTTGCTTAAAGTTAACCATTTCTCGCAAACCCCGAGAGGATCCAGGCTGTAAAATGATTAGTGTCAACAACAAGCAGCAGCTGTTCATTCAAAGAATCCTCAGTTGTTTTGATTTTTGTGCCGTTAGCGTAGGAGTCAGTGTCACTGACCCGTTAAAGTTATTTTGAATTGATATAGTGAAAGTGAAGCTGAGGAGAGGCGGACAAACTTGCAAGCCACAAACAAGCCAAACCATTCTGTGCTGTTAAGCTGCAGCTTTCCCGTTTGATTTCAGTTGTTAGTTGTTGTAAGGAAAGTGCCTTTTTTGAGTACATTTATTCATTTGGCTGATGCTTTTATCCAAAGCGACTTCCAATTGCTATATATGTCAGAGGCCTCTGGAGCAACTTGGGGTTAAGTGTCTTGCTCAGGGGACCATTGGTGCGTCACAGTGGATTCCAACCCGGATCTCTCACACCAGCGGCATGTGTCTTATCCACTGCTCCATAATTTTTTTTTTTCACGGACCAAATAACAAGCTGGAAATGTTTCTGGATGTAACACAGGAGTTAAAACCGACTGGGAGTCGTCGCAAAGTAAATACGGCGTGTTATTTGCACGGTACAGTTAATAAAAATCCCAAATCAAAAACTCTGTCAGTAGCACCGTGTTTCTGCTTTGCATGACTTATGAGACCCAATCAGAGAACCGACTTTTGCTGCGTTCCAGGCAACTCGGAAGTGGGAAATTTCCAACCTCCAACTAGAAAAAGAACTCGGAGAAACGATATGTACCCCGACTTCCCGAGTAGCAGCCGAATGACGTCACACAACAATGGCTGCTCCCATGGAAGCACACAGTGTAAATGGTAAACCATAAACTAAAAGGCAAAGGAAAGTATTAACTTGAAATAATACATATTAGTATCAAATAGTAAAACTTGTTCTGCATGTAAATTAATGTAGAAATATAGAAATATTTTAGCAACGTTATTAGGTAGGTGGTTACAGTAAACAATCTCTGAATGTCATCTTCTCTGCCCAAAAGATATTCAGGAAAATGTTAAAAATGCCCAGAAATGTGAAAACATTTGGAAATATACCATGAAACTTTTGCTGACTTGAGGATTACCAACTGATGTAGCTAGAAGGATACACAGTTAACGGGTTACGTGTATAAATCACTTATTTTTAATAAAATGTCCATCCTTTACTGCAGCTGTGGCTCAGGAGATAGAGCAGGTTGCCCGTTAATCCGGAAGGTTTGCGCTTCAATCCCTGGCTCCAGGCTGCATGTTGAAGTATCCTTGGGCAAGATACTGAACCCAAATTGCCCATGGCAGCTGTTCCGCCAGCATGTGAATGTGTGTGAATGTTAGTTTCTGTTTGAGCACTTAGACTCAGTGTATGAATGCAGATGTAGTGTAAAAGTGCTTTGAGTGGTCGCAAAGACTAGAAAGGCGCTATACAAATACAGTGTTTACATTTGCTTTAAATATCACCAATTGCTGAGGGTTTAACTGTGCATAAACCTGCCAAAGAAAGTTTGCCACAGTCAGCCATGTTTGTTGTTTACATTTAGCGTCATGCACCACCCTGCAATTAAAACACTTTTTCAACTTGGAAATTTCCCAGATCCGACCGGTCTGGAACACAGTATTTATACCTGCCCTGTGACATCACACAGACACCTGAAACAAAACTGTCACCTTCCCAGCGCAGTGCCGTTAACCAGAAACACTGCAGCTCTGCCTTATTTTTACTCAGAAAGTGGCGAGAAATGATTCCATGAAATTATGTTCAATGTGACTTGTGATTTCAGTACATTCATGTACTTTAGTCATGAAATGTATCACACAGCCTAATGTCTGGAACACTTGCAAGAGAAAATTGAATCTGCAGAGCCCAAGATATCCTGACTTTTAGTCACTTGTAGCTCCAAAGACATCCTACGTTTCACATAACGCAACTCACTAGGGTTTTATATTATGCCTTTGCTGTGGCCTTGTTGCTCCAGTGCGACCTCTGACATATACAGTAGTTCTAAGTGTCTTTGGATAACAGTGTCAGCTAAATGAAGTTGCAGCTGAGTTTCTGTTTTTTTTTTTTTGTTTGTTTGTTTTTTTTAACGATGTTAAGCTACCGTCAGCAAAACTTAACACTTCTTTCTTATTTTTACATCAGAGGAAGGCTGCAAGACTTTAAACAAAACCATTCTGTAGAAGAGTTTAGATTTATTCATGGTGCAGCTTAACATCGTCCTGGGAAACGAAAGACATGCAGTTCAAGTGCTGTGGATATTCTTCAGGACCTATCACAACAAAGGGTAAACGTGGAGGAATTTTTGAGTTTTCACTAACTAGGGAGCTGGGGAAATAAATACAAACCCTGTTTCTAAAGCCTTTATTTACCACATAAAGGCCTGGTTCTCTCTGCCTCTGAGGTAAATAAAGGCCCCTAGTTGATATTTCACAGCATCCCGGTGGTTGTGTTCATTCTGATTATGGGTCATAGGAACTTGTGCTTGCCATTTCAATTGTAGAGATTCAGGAAACGTGGACAATAGCATAACTATGTATATCTGTAGGCAGCCATTTCAAACATTCGTCTCTGAGAACAACCAAGAGTAAATACAGTAAGTATCTCCTTGGATTAGCCGTTGTAGCTACCTGCCTGTTTGTTTAGAGGCTGTGTGCAGTTCATGTAGGTGAAGAGCATTTGTTTCATTCAGATATATTGTTGTGTTCTTTTGTTCTTGTATGATTTTTCATCCATCATGTCCAGTTCAGCTCCAGAGTTCAATCCACTTCCCAGCAGGAGGTTGAATCAATCAGTTAACTTGGTTGTCTTGGAGTCGCGCAGCACATTGGCTCCTCTGCAAGTCTCTCATCTTTTATTCCACTTCTAATTGTTTCCAACCATTGACTGTATAAAAGAAGCAAGCCACAGTCCTTCCAAATCAAAATGTGGGCTTCTGTTGTAGTAGAAAATACCCAAATCCATACTGATGACTTCGCCTGGTGCGGTCCGGTTAATGCGCTCAGACACCATAAACAATCTAAGACCTGGATCACGTAGGTGGATTTTATTTTCAGGCTGTGCTGTGGATGATTGGTGAGGTCTACGAATTGTTTACCTCATATAATGTTCTTCTATTTTTACGTTTATGATGGAGTTAAATGTTTGTCTGGAAAAATCATTTGAAATTACATTTTCATTGTTTGGTTTGTAAAATGCTATAGACGCTATGGGCCCAGATGTCCCAAAGAGATTATGCACTGTTGTCTGAGAGAACGTGTGTGTGTGTGTGTGTGTGTGTGTGTGTGTGTGTGTGTGTAAAACGTAGATATTTTGGGCATGTTGACCACCAGCAGAGGTCAGGGGTCAGCTTGCCTCATTCCTTGCTTAAGACATAATCGGCGACGCCTAAATTAACCCGGCTGTCTGGAGAGTTCATCCTGTTTGTCACTGGGCTGGTTTTTCTGCTATGGCTTCGGTTCTGTGCAGGAATGTTTTCTACCTGCGCCAAAAACAAAAGCTCCTCTACTGATCATGTTTTTACCTGCAGCACGGACACTCACATCAGCAGCAAGGAGCCCTCTAGACATTTCTACTTGTAGCAGCGACGCTTTAACCCAGTCGGCTGACTTCCTCAGTAATTCACACGTTGTAAGGAAAGCATTTTTATCCAGCCAACCATTCACCTCACCGATACCTACAATGAGTGGTGTCGCTATTAGCACCGGACTGTGAACAGCTGGTGATCGTTCCCTCTGGCTGGATGAATTTTACGCGTGATCCACGTACTACTGCAGCTGGGGGATCTCTGCAGCGCCACGCAACTTTCTAAATTCTTCCATCTCACGGAGAAAAGAAACAAAATTTGCTTTATTGGCATGAATATTAATACAACAGTATCGCCAAAGCTAAAGGAAAATACAACAAACAATTCAATTCAAATAGTTCATTGAATAAATAAAATATTTGTATTTCTATATATTGGATATAGAATCATCTAATATTGTTAATTTCTCTACGACTTCTTTCATTACGGCTGTGTCTCCTTCTGGCAACAATAACAGCAGCCATCTCTGCAACACCTGGCGGTTTGCACCTTCCTTTCCTACATATTAAATCCAGATGCTGTTGCACTCACAAGAAATCGCTTGTAGGCTTGTTAGATCACATTGCGTGCAGTAAATAAATGTGTTGGCATGTTACCCTCCCACTACTTTGCACAATGAAACTGGAACACCCCAAATTGCATATTCATTAAGTAGTACATGAACAACAGGTGCTATTTTGCACTTTTGATATACTTCATTCTGGGTGCACACTGTTAGTAGATCAGCTTACGTGTTATTTGATGGTGATATCAAGTTAGCACACGTTTTTACTCACCTTTAGGATATCTGGCCCATAGTCCACAATATTACATAGGCCAGATAAAACGGCAATGATTCCACGTTCTAGAAAAGAACCTGACTGAACTTAGTGCCGGTTTGGTCAGTGCTGATGGTCAGAGTCTGATAGCTTACACATACATCTGTACATGAGATTGCGCTGCACAGCAGAGCAGGTGGGCACGCCAACGCTGACAAACATTTGGCTTGCACTGCTCCATCGTGGCACCTGAAGCAGCAGCCTCAAACCATCATTATATGCTGCATTGAGCTTCTGCACACTGCTCTTTCTGTAGCACCTCCACAAATGGGCGGTATACATAGGGGCACAATATGCTTTAAAAAGGGTAGTCCTCACAGATACTGAGCACATACTAAATTTGCGAATCAACATATTAGCGCGTGCATACATCATACGACACTGTAGATCATCCATATAGACATTAAAAAGAAAAGGAGACAAAATACTTACCTGTCACCAGTAATTACTGATCAGTTACATAAGAAAGGAAATCTATTGATGTGTTGACTTAAACAACAGTACTAAAACTGGCCTGTTGTTGTGCTTATTCCCATTCACTGATCAGTAACTCGGTAATCAGTAAAATTAAGATGAGATCAAGATAAAGATGCGTGAACACTCCTATATTTGGGCTTATAAATATTTTAGAGGGTGGACTTAATTGTTTGGGAGTTTTATGGGCTTTTCATTCTGAAAGCTGGTGAGGAGTTGTCATTGTGATGTGTTCCTGATGGCCGTTTGTCCTTGAAGCGTCTGTCTTGTCCCTGTTCTCTCTGAATGTGAGCCAATCTGCAGGTCCCACGGCTCAGAGAAAGTAGGTCAGCAGACTAAAGCAGCATGCTGCCACTCCGCTGTATTATACTGTAGGATAAACATGAAATCATTAGTGCATCCAAATTAAATCTAATTATAGCCAACAGAAGGAACGTGTAACATTAACCAACAAGGTGACCTTAACTCTTAAATCCCTGCCGGTGGCGAGGGATGAGACGATGCCCTTCATCCGTGTGGAGGAACCTGCTTTTCTCGAACGTCAGACTGGAAATTAGGCCAACGTGTTTTCATTTTCATTTGATTTCCATTTGCATTAGTATGTTCTCTGATGAAATGATTAGTTGATTGATCCATTTGTTTATAAATAGAAAATGTATTACCGTTTATTTTAATCTTATTTATGATGCCAAACTTCTCCTGCTTCTCCCTATTTTATACTACTTATAAAAACTAAATTGAATATTTTAGGTTTTTGACTGTTTGTTGGACAAAACAAGCAATTTGAGGATGTTACTTTGGCCTCTTTGTGATGAGCATTAATATTTTACTATTTCCCCCCTCTATTTTCTGACAAATGTAGACAACAATTAACTGAGAAAATAATCTAGAGACTAATTGTTAATGGAAATGATCATTAGTTGCAGCTCTGTTATGTTACAACTATGTATTGGAATCCAAATCCAAAAGATTTTTTGTGTTTTATAAATATCACTGAAAGGGTAATTCACAGCTTCTCGCCACCTGATTCAGCTTGTCGTGCTCGGCCTAATACATCAGTCTGTCTGAGAACACACTACAGTACATCTTAATAAAGTTTTTATATCGCCGCACGCCTACACGTTCTGTAATGTCTCGTGCTCGGTGCTAAGGGATGTGCCTCTAACCGAGCAATAGGCGATGCATACAGACAATAGCTGTATCCGTGGTAACCAGGAGAAGGATCACGATGTCATGGTAAACAATTACAGGATACAATAATGAGGGCAGATCCAATACCCTCAGATTACAGCTGAACCAGACTTCATTCATTTTTAAGTAGCATGTAATTAACACAGTGCTGGTCAGTGGCAGGAGTTTGTTCTGCTCTATTCAAACTATCCAAGTTCTCAAAGTCTGACGCTGATAATGTTGTCTAGGGCTGAACAGTTTATTGAAATTGTTTTGAAATCACAATATGACCTACTGCAATTTTCAAATCACATGAGTTGCAATATTTGTTAAAGGCAGAGATTGTGTGTCAAAATGCCATTTTTAAATTGAATACTGTCGTGCTGCAGAGATGTGCTGACCTACGCGTCATATTCTACAGACTTAATAAAACATCTTTGTTTGATCCTTGCAGAAATCGCACCATAATTCTGTGTGCATTTTTCAGGAACAGGAAGTACTTTTAAAATAAAGTTGATGTCCTCATATGACATTGGGTTTATTTTACTATATAACACAATAATGTTACCGATGTGTAATATAGTAGACTGTTAATTTCAACAGAACATGGCTGTGCAAATTTGTAAACCGTGTACCCTAGAGGGCACAGGCAACTGCCCCCTAATGAGGACAAAAGGTCTAAGTTAAGCAGAATGAAGTGTACAGTGCAGGGAGTCCTAAACCTAAAGTTCCCATATGAGGACACTGGGTATAAGGAGGGTAATATCTTTTTCAATGAAAATGAGAATAAGCATCATTCCCCATAATATCACAGATTATATCGCAATTGTAATATCAGTCAAAATAATCACAATTATGTTCTATTTATTCAAATTGTTCCTAATGTTGACATGGAGTCAGTTAGTTAGCTACGACCTGAGCCCAATTGTTTTATTATATATTTGTTGGCACCATTAGAAATATATACCGAATTAGCTGTTAACATAAATGAACCATTATCACTGGAGCAGTGCTGAAACGGTCGTTTCTGAGCTTTCTTTCTTCACCAGCGTGGAGATGTGAGACGAGCGTGTCAGGTTCTCTGTGATGCTGATTCCCAGGAACCTGAAACTGTTCACCTGCTCTGCCTCAGCTCCACTAATGTAGACAGGAATGTGTGTCTTTATCTCCTTCTTCCTAAAATCAACGATCAGCTCCTTGGTTTTGCTGACGTTGAGCAGTAGGTTGTTCTCTGAGCACCACTCTGCAAGATTATGAATTTCCTCCCGATATGAAGTCTCATCGTTGTTTCAAATCTGGCCGATGATGTTGGTGTCATCTGCAAACTTCACAACAGTTCTCTTCATGTCGGGGGATGCAGTCGTGGGTGTACAGCGGGAACTGGAGGGGGCTGAGCACTGAGCTGAAATCCACAAACAGCATTCTGATGTAGCTGTTGTTTTCCTCAAGGTGTGTGAGGGCTGAGTGGAGGGCAGTGGAGATGGCATCCTCTGTGGATCTGTTGGTTCTGAAAGCAAACTGGTGAGGGTCCAGGCTGGCTGGGCTGTTCTTTAGGTGCTGAAGAACCAGTTTCTCACAGCACTTCATCAGAATGGGGGTGAGAGCTACAGGGTGGTGGTCCGTTCAGACTGGACACTGCAGACTTTTTAGGCACAGGAACGATGGTGGCAAGATTAGAAAGGCTCTTATTCAAGTACAGACTATTTACTTCAAATCTTCCATGAGCTGTCTGTCACACCCACTGCTGCAGCTCCAACTGCCAACTGGGCTGATAAGTGGGCCAAACTGCAGTTTTGTTTTTAAGCACCATCTTGAACAAATCCCTTTACTCCCTTTAACCCTCTGTCTTACTGTCATTTTGATAGCTACAGTACAACAAAAGCCTCGTCTCTCTCAGGAACAAAATGTTTGACTGGCCAACCATCTGACACTGACATCACTAGGGCCACATCGCTATCAAAGCTAACAAACTGAATGTCTGTACTCTAAATGGGAGTGTGAATGTGTTGTAATATAATGTCTCTCTCTCTCAGGACTCAGAGTTTGTGTGTCTGGAGTTTGATGAAGCCAAAGTCAACCAGGTGCTGAAGAAGATGGCTGATATCCAGGAGAGCATCGACAGAATCGTCCACCGCACCTAAAACTCAAACAGCAGAGAAACAATGGGGCGTGGCTCTGACTGAGAGACGACCGACCAACTCCAGCTCTCTACTCACACACAAGTGGGAGTGGTTCAGATCTGTATATGCCAGAAGGGATCCAATGTGGCTTCTGCACCTGCCTACAGACTCAGAAACGAAATAGTGTACAAGATATGATCACCACACACATGCATTTAGACATGTTCAAATCTGCCATAATTGAAAGTGCTGGACTGTTTTATTACATCAGAGCGACCCTTTTGCTGTCCTCCTCTGAAAGAATGAATGTTCCTCTCTGATCACAGCGGCAAAAAAATGCAGCACTGGCCTTTTAAGATAAGGGGACGATAAAGTCATTGAATAAAGGTTTTCAGAGTCTTTGCAATTAAGAAGTTTAAAGCAGGATTTTTGGATTGTGCAATGGAGCAAAAATCTTTCAAATGAACACAGCAGTTTGATGTCAGAGGTTTGACTAGGATGATATAACTTTCAATGTGTTCAGGGAGCGATTGTAGATAATCGAAGCATACTACTGATACCTAAAATGTTAGCAAGGTAACATTAGCATTTAGCTCATGTAAAGCTTACAAAGTCCAGTTTAGACTGATAAAGGCTGGCCTGTTACTGGCATCGAGAGGCCTTATCAGGCAGCTGAAAAGTGTTTAGAGCTTCCTGTTCCTTTAAGACAGAGGTGTCATCATCCAGTCCTGAGCCCACCTGGTGTCAGGTAGACGTACAGGTGAGGCATGGCCCATCAGTCTTTAAGAGGAACAAAAGCCTGCAGGACATCAGCACAGCCTATCATTATATATCATTTTAGTGGTGCTAATTAGCAGAGTTTCAGGAGCGTGACCACACATCAGCCACGTCATCGCCAGCATTTCCATAAATACCCACACGTATCCTGCATCCGTCCCCTACCACCCCTTTCTCTGTCCTGCCTCCTGATCTTCTTCCTCTTCCATAGGGTTATAAGGGGGACCGTCGTGCCCGGGTGCTACGGCGGATTTCCCTATCGTAGCTTCCCCACAGCGCTTTCGAATGTCTCTTCGGCAACCGCAAGCCATACATCTTCTGTTTCGATCATCAGTAAATCATTTAATCACACCTGTTGATTGTGTGGTCCTTATAGGGAAAACCCGATTACCCAGTTAGTAAACACTTTCCACATCTATCCAGTGGGGTACACCACTTCCTGTAAGTGAATACTTATTGTGCATGTTGGTAAATAAATAAATAGTGAAATAGCTTCTTTTTCTGTGACTGTGTTCAGGTAGGAGGCTTCATCAGATCAGAGGTGGATTACGCTGATGTGCAATAAAAGCAGATAGCGACTTAATAAAAAAACTCAGTAAAGTTTGTACCATATAAACCCGGTGCAGGTCACATTTCTGCTTTGGAGCCACAGGATTGCACTTTTAACCCAACAAGTTTATGCTCTGACATTACTGTGGTGTAATATACTGTATATAACAATGTTCTTTTACACAGAGTTGTGCCCGTTAATATTAAAGGCAGTGACTGAGTCATAATGTAAAATCAGATGGGTTTTTTTCAGTTCTCCATGGTGTCTCAAATACTGAAACAAAGCTATATTGTTTCACGGCCATAAATACAACAATGATATCTTTATCAAGCCCTAAAATATAAACAGGCTTTGTCAGTGCTTTCAGGGTAAAACATCAGGGTGTGGAGATACTGGCCACTTTATAAAAAAAGTTTTTTCATGTTTGTCATAATTGCTTTCTACTGAAACCTCAGTAGACTTAGAAGGTCTACTGAGGTTCGAACTTTGCTGCTAGTTTCAGAATGACTTTTCACTGTTACGAGATAACTGAAGCATAAAGTGTTTCTAAGACTACATTCACACTGCAGGTTTTAATGCAAACATCTGATCTATTGTCAAGCTTGGTGTTTGTTTTTGTTAAAAAAGTAAAACATTTCACTCATCTAACTCATGCAGAGGTAAATAAAGGAAGAGGTGGCTGACTGCTACTGCAGCGAGTGGATGAGAAGTTTTTATTCATATAGCTTCAAATGACAAATCTGTCTTCACTGTTTCTACAACATAAGAAAAACTTCACCAAATGCACATAAAAATTATAATGAGGGTGGGAAGATATATTAAATGTTGCAGTGGATGTGAGATGTGAACTGAAAGAAAGAAACAAATCTTATTCATAATCAAATATTAACAGAAATGTTAATGGAGGTTGGTGCGGATAGAGATAGAAGGGCAGACATTCATGCTGTTAGATCCCTAAATTCGCCCCTGCTCGAGTCCTCACCAAGACCAAAAAGGTGGATCACATCACTCCAGTTCTGAGGTCTTTACATTGGCTTCCTGTATGTCAAAGAATTGATTTCAAAATCCTGCTGTTAGTTTATAAAGCACTAAATGGTTTAGGGCCAAAATACATTTCTGATCTTCTGCTTCATTATGAACCATCCAGACCTCCTGTCTGGTCGTCTGGGGCAGGTCTGCTTTCTGTCCCCAGAGTCAAAACTAAACAAGGAGAAGCAGCGTTCAGTTATTATGCTCCGTATATCTGGAACTCCCAGATAACTGCAGGTCTGCTGAAACTGTCAGTTCTTTTAAATTAAGACTGAAGACTTTAATTTTTACCATTGCTTTTAATTAAATATTTACATGGTGAGAAATGAGTAGGTAATTGGGTGAAAAGATAATGAGAGTGAGATTGAACAGAGTGAAGGAAGTGGTCTTAAATCTCACGCCTGAGTGATTTGCAGGAACCTCTGTCCATCTGTAAACGTGCAGGTGGCCTGCTGACAGACATGTCCTGGTTTCTCTGTAGTGTCCGAGGGTTTTTGGAGTTTGGAGTGGACCCAAAGATTGCTGTGGACCCGAGTACAGACTAGCTAGAGAGAGTAGATTAAGTACACTTCTCTGTTTATTCTTTTTTCAGAATAATTGTAACTCAATTATTGGCTCAACCCCTCAGCCTGTTTTTATTTTCCATTTAAAGCTTTTAACCCTGATTGTACACTGCACTGTAACTTTTACTGTCCTGTTTTACCCTGATTTAATGTGATTGTTTAAAATTTTGTTGTTGAAATGTGCTATACAAATAAACATGCCTTGCCTTGCCTGCAGGTAACACAGCCACACAGTTCGGACAGCTGAGAGCTGCTGAAGGCGCCCATTCAACCTGAGGGAGGAGTCACTGCGCGCGCAAAACCCAGGAGAGGTGCGTCTCCACAGTACGTTCCTTCTTTTGTCCACTCATGTGAACAGAGGATGTGTGACTTTTGTGTTTATGTCGGAGGTTTGAGGATTAACGATCAATCGAGTTCACATTTTGTGGATAAGTGCGCGCCAAGCTCTCCAAAACGCGCCGCCTGGAGGATGAGGGAGGCGCTTTAGTTCAGGTGCAGAAGCTGCTGCCTGTTGATCACAGCTGGACTTCCTTTTATTTCACAACCAGGGCGAAAGGAGCCAAAGCGAAGGGTTTCTTTTGCCACAGAATAAACCGACACGTCTCAGCTTTAAACGGTAGGTTTAATGAGTTTAATCGCGAAGGAGATCTAAAAGTACAGAAAGTGCAGTTTGACTTTGTGCTTGTAGACACTGGATACTGTAACCTGGATGACGTGTTGAAGTGAACGAGCGTTTATTATCATCTAAAACATTGGAGGAAAGTGCTCTGGACATCATAGGAATATCACAGGAACAATTATTAAGCTTCCTAAACAATCAACTTCCTATGACTCAGCAAATTAGATATCCACTAAAATATCAACGCCATGGATTACTCAGTGTTAATACAAGTTGTAGTGAAAATCAAAAGGTAGAAAATATGTTTCATGACTTAACATATAAGTCCCTTGTGCTCTTCTTAGTGCTTGAACTTTAATAGGAAGGAATAGACTTGATCTCATGTGGACAAGTCAGAGGTGGTGTGTTACTGTAACTGACGCAATTGTGGTGACTGTAAAACATTTGCATTGTTGTCCAAGTGAAATTAACTCTGAAGGAATGATAAAAAATTATGATGAAGATAACTAAAATATAGGAAATTTTCTGAGCAATCAAATTCCTAATCATAAATACTTTCTTGATCCCTGAGGGGGACTTGTTGAGTTACAGTTGCTCACTTTGCCAAAAAAAAGGCATTAAAGAAATAAAAATAATAATAGTTAGCAAGCAGTACTGATAATGTGTAGAGATTGCAGTATTTGGACAGAGTAAATCAGAGTATTGACATTAGTTAAATATTGTAACAGCGAATATTGCACAAAAGTCAAATATAGCACTTACAATGTCAAGATAAAGACTAAAGAGTACAGTGTCTGACACACTGTGGGAGGAGTTAAAGAGTTTGATGGCCACAGGCAGGGATGACTTTCTTCTAACCATAAACTACAGTGGTTAGTGTTGCGACACACAATCTGGATGAGAAATTGGCACGAATCCATTTTCTCCTTTTTAAAAAGCTGTGAAAACAACAAAGACACTCCGATGCATATACCTCAATAACAGCTCTGTAGATCAAGACATGAGCTGAAAGGACTTGCTGTAACAGTTATCAGATCACTATCGCTATGCGCACAGGGTCAGGTGCTGTAATCACTATCACTATGCACACAGGGGTCAGGTGCTGTAATCACTATCACTATGCACACAGGGGTCAGGTGCTGTAATCACTATCACTATGCACACAGGGTCAGGTGCTGTAATATAATCTTACTGGTTATTCATGGAGCACTAATCTAAACACGTGTTACAAAGTAAATACAACAGGCAGTAAATAACATTTGCCCTTAAATGAAAGTTTCTTGTCTCCTTGACATTTTGCAGGTCTAGTTTAGCCTCTATGTGATTTTTCATGCATCAGTCTGAAGGCATGTAGAATCATCAACCAGAGGTGGGTGTAATGAAGTACATTTACTCAAGGATTGTACATAAGTACAATTTTGAGGTACTTGTACCTTTCTTGAGTATTTCCATTTTATGATACTTAATACTTCTACTCCGCTGCACTTTGTAAGCCAATATTGTAGGGGGGAATGGGGTAAGTTGTCACATGTGTAAGTTATCACACTGTTTATAACTCCAACACTAGAGGCTCAATCTCAAAAATCAAATAGCCACTTTGTGTGACTTTTTGTTCTTTGTGATCAACCTCCTGTTCACATGTGGTCATGGTCACGCTAATCTGCAGAGAGCACAATTTTCCTATTATTTCACCTCCAAAAGTAAAACATTCGCACTTTACATTTTATGCTATACAACTTTGTTAGATATGAATATTCAAAATCATAATTTTGCATTAAGTAGAGGAGACAATAACGTCTTTTTATAGCTAACCTCTAGATTTAGCCAACATTAGCAAACATGTTATGTGGATAGACACATGCATGTGTCAACAAGGATAGTAGACAGCATAATACACCTGGTATTTATTTGTAATTGCAATGAGAAAATGTGTTTTTGAAGAAAGGAAGGAATGAAGGAAGGAAGGCGGTTTGAAATTATCAACGAAAGACAGAGCATGGCAGCACACCACCTGACATTTGGGCTGTCACAACATCAGATTTTCACTACAGAATTATCATGGCCAAAA
The DNA here is from genome assembly GCF_014851395.1 of Micropterus salmoides. Lineage (NCBI taxonomy): Eukaryota > Metazoa > Chordata > Actinopteri > Centrarchiformes > Centrarchidae > Micropterus > Micropterus salmoides. The sequence goes on along the minus strand of NW_024040040.1, from coordinate 61,826,259 downwards.
GAATTCACGATAATGATATTATGGAGCTGACCCCTGAATCCATGGCTCTCTCTCTTGTTTCTTTGATGATGTCAAAATACTGTCAATTCATGATAACTTAGCTTTATTAACTTAACAACACAACTAGCTAAGACCTTACTGTAACCTAAATGTTTCCGGTGTCAGGGTTAACAAAAAACAAACTGCAACTTACTCTCTGCCGTAGCGACATCTGCAGGATGTGAAGGCAAATTTGGGTGAACAGGATTGTGTTTTTTTCCCCCATTTTGTGGTCACTATTCAGGGCACGTCCTGCAGACTGGGATGTCTACCAACACCCTGTCTTTTTTACAGGATCCGAAAAACTCCCTCCCTGGTGAGCTAACTTTTTTCGGGTGTGGGTAGAGTGTCTCACTCTCGTCTGACATGATGGAATTTGCGTGTGTAGCATAGACCGTATAAAACAAGGTCAGTAGTTGCCAAAGTGTGGTACTACCTTGATAGCTATTTACTATGGCTTATTCTTTAATCAAAAATCATCCCAAATCAAGGCAAGTGGCTTCAACAGAGAATGTTGATGCTTTCCACAACAATGCCGAAAATGTGCAGTTTTACTGTATCGGTGGGGTCCGGGGAGGTCCAGAAACCAGTCAGTATCTGGTGTGACCACCATTTGCCTCACACATCTCCTTCACATAGAGTTGATCAGGTTGTTGATTGTGGCCTGTGGAATGTTGGTCCAGTCCTCTTCAATGGCTGTGCGAAGTTGCGGTCAGGTCGAGACCCCGATGAGCTCCACGAGCATGCAGATGAGCTTCCCTGAGACGGTTCCTGACAGTTTGTGCAGAAATTCTTTGGTTATGCAAACCGATTGTTGCAGCAGCTGTCCGGGTGGCTGGAGGTGAAGATGCTGGATGTGGAGGTCCTGGGCTGGTGTGGTTACACGAGGTCTGCGGTTGTGAGGCCGGTTGGATGTACTGACAAATTCTGTGAAACGCCTTTGGAGACGGCTTATGGTAGAGAAATGAACATTCAGTTCATGGGCAACAGCTCTGGTGGACATTCCTGCATGATCAATGGGGGCAAAAACCACAATGTTGCGTTTATAATTTTGTTCTGTGTATAAAGTATTCTAAGGAGAAGCCCTGTTAACTCCTTCTGGATAATCCCAAATCTCATCTGTCCATTGATGGACTCAATTATGTCAAAGAATTATTCTGGCATAATTATTCTGTTGTTCCAACCCCACTGTTCACATCGGTTCCAAACATTAGACAGTAGGAGTATTGTGTTCTTATTTGTTGACTATCCAGAGTGACAACTTACCCGATGCAGTGCACAGTCTTTATTCAACAGTCTACAACTCTGTAATTAGATAAGATATGAATTGTATTAAATACAAAATTTCCCAAGACTTCCTTCTTTCATTTGGCATGACCAGTAAATGTTGACAGTGTGAATGTGTGACATTATACCTCTCTACTACTTTTTACTAGGGCTGAAGCTAACGATGATTTTAGTACTCGAAGCTTCTATAGATTATTTCAACGATTCATTGATGGCGCCGTTTAAGAAGTACTTTTGCTTGGCGGCGGCAACAACAAACGCACATGTGCACATTTTCAGCTGAGGTCTGCGGCTTACTTTGGCTAGCCTTCAACTTAACAATCAATCATGATTTCAGTTAAATGCTAAAGTTACTGTTACTGTTAGCTTGTCTGTGATCCGCTGGCAGAACACCGGGTGCTTTCTGATCAGGCGCCGTCGTGCTTTTGGTAGGCGACATAAGTTTCGTTTTACAGTGGATGGACTGCAACATTCCAGACTTGTTGTTTTCTTTAGCTTGAAATAATCCCATACTTTGGACATTTTCTTCCCTCGCTTTTTTCTCTCTCTTCCTCCACTTTGCAAACAGCTCCATCATAATCACGTCGCGTACCGCGAAGTGCGACAGTAATAAAAATCGATTTAATTGATGAATTGTTTCAGCCCTACTTTTTACTCTACATTTATTTGACCGTTTTTAGTTCCTAGTTACTTTTCAGATTATTAATACAATATATACATTGACTAATAAGTTATGATGTATTGTTATGGTTTAAGCTACATGGCAGTATATAAAATAGTTGAAGTAAAATTTCACCTTACACACAATGTATCACTAATTATAATCCATAAATCATATAATATATCTTAATATCAAATGGGCCATTCAGCATAATGAGTACTTTTGGTACGTTAAGTATATTATAATGCTAATACTTACATACTTTTACTCAAGTAATATTTAGAATGCAGTACTTGTACTTTATAGAGTATTTTTACAATTTGGTATTACTGCTTGTCTTACGCCACTGTTACAACTAACATTCTTGTAGTCTCTGTATAATAATTACAGAGAGTTTAATCAGTTCTGTTCATTCAGCTTCTTCCTGGTGTCACTGTGTTAAACTCCAGATGGCTCCAGAAATAACATGCCGGATCTTCTCGGAGACGTCCTTCTCCGCCCTGCAGCACACCCCTATGAGACCAGGAGAGGTCTGAGTCTCCACCAGACCCAACGGATCAATCATCTTCACACCAGTCTCAGGTAATATATGTCTGACAATACATGACAAGGTGTCCAGCCCATTCTCATCTTAGGGCATCAAATACCGACGCTTTGACAAAGCAACACACAAGGTACCCTTCAGAGTCCATATGAGACACCTAAGGCTTTCAACTAACTCCACTGTAAACCATCTGCGTCACCTAGTATAGTCACCAAGTAGTTTTGGTGCCAAAACCTAACCAAAACGATGATCTTTTCCTAAACCTAACAACCAAAACCATGATCCTTTCCTAAACCTAACCATCAAAACCATGATCATTTCCTAAACCTAACCACCAAAACCATGATCCTTTCCTAAACCTAACCACCAAAACCATGATCATTTCCTAAACCTAACCACCAAAACCATGATCATTTCCTAAACATAACCACCAAAACCATGATCCTTTCCTAAACCTAACCACCAAAACCATGATCATTTCCTAAACCTAACCACCAAAACCATGATCATTTCCTAAACATAACCACCAAAACCATGATCCTTTCCTAAACCTAACCACCAAAACCATGATCCTTTCCTAAACCTAACCACCAAAACCATGATCATTTCCTAAACCTAACCACCAAAACCATGATCATTTCCTAAACCTAACCACCAAAACCATGATCCTTTCCTAAACCTAACCACCAAAACCATGATCCTTTCCTAAACCTAACCACCAAAACCATGATCCTTTCCTAAACCTAACCACCAAAACCATGATCATTTCCTAAACATAACCACCAAAACCATGATTATTTCCTAAACCTAACCACCAAAACCATGATTATGTCCTAAACATAACCACCAAAACCATGATCATTTCCTAAACCTAACCACCAAAACCATGATCCTTTCCTAAACCTAACCACCAAAACCATGATCCTTTCCTAAACCTAACCACCAAAACCATGATCCTTTCCTAAACCTAACCACCAAAACCATGATCATTTCCTAAACCTAACCACCAAAACCATGATCATTTCCTAAACCTAACCACCAAAACCATGATCATTTCCTAAACCTAACCACCAAAACCATGATCATTTCCTAAACCTAACCACCAAAACCACGATTATTTCCTAAACCTAACCACCAAAACCATGATCATTTCCTAAACCTAACCACCAAAACCACGATTATTTCCTAAACCTAACCACCAAAACCATGATCGTTTCCTAAACCTAACCACCAAAACCATGATCGTTTCCTAAACCTAACCACCAAAACCATGATCGTTTCCTAAACCTAACCACCAAAACCATGATCGTTTCCTAAACCTAACCACCAAAACCATGATCCTTTCTTAAACCTAACCACCAAAACCATGATCCTTTCTTAAACCTAACCACCAAAACCATGATTATTTCCTAAACCTAACCACCAAAACCATGATCATTTCCTAAACCTAACCACCAAAACCATGATCATTTCCTAAACCTAACCACCAAAACCATGATCATTTCCTAAACCTAACCACCAAAACCATGATCCTTTCCTAAACCTAACCACCAAAACCATGATTATTTCCTAAACCTAACCACCAAAACCATGATCATTTCCTAAACCTAACCACCAAAACCATGATCATTTCCTAAACCTAACCACCAAAACCATGATCCTTTCCTAAACCTAACCACCAAAACCATGATCATTTCCTAAACCTAACCACCAAAACCATGATCCTTTCCTAAACTAAACTACCAAAACCATGATCATTTCCTAAACTAAACTACCAAAACCATGATCTTTTCGTAAACCCAACCAAGTAACTAAACAAACTGCTACCATTTCACATCTTAAAAAGGCATTTCATACGGACGCTGAAGGGTACCTCATGCATCAAATACAAAGCATCTGCATTTGACGTCCCGGGAAGAGAACGTATATGTCAGTATCATATATTAGAAACTCTGCAATACAGTTTAACAGTACCACAAACTACAGCCTCTAAAATTACCATAAAATTGAATAAAAAACTCTTTCAAACAGTTTCAACAACAATTGAACATCATGAAGGAGGATTTGTTGCTGCATTTCTTTTAGCTAATGACTATTGTTATGTTTACCTTCAGTAGCTACTCGTGGATTGAACACTAGACTGAAAGCCAACACCCTATGTTACGTTAAACTATTAACTAGTAGCACCATGGAGACTTTTGGTCCAACTAAATGAGGAGAACATAAAGGAGAGCACGATTATGATGTTTTTGTATGTAACTTTCCTGTGCGTCAGTAAAAATAAGCCATGCTGTATTTGCTGTATTTCTTAGCTTAGTGAAAATTGATAAATACATATGAATTTATCTTATCTGAACAAATAGGTTTGTGACTTAGTAGTGCTAAGGTGCTACAACAGTGACATCAAGTGGTATATCTATTAATGTGAAAGGTGTACATTTTCTACATGTATTTAAGTTAAACTAACTGAAAAACCTTATTTGCGCTGCAACCTCATGTTGAAAAAGTTGTGTGCTCTATTGTTTGTGCAGTCAGTACACAATGATGAAGACTGCTGCCAGTAAACTGGCATCATGTGCACGGCTGAATTGGAAATGTGTGATTCGCGTCTGTCATTGTTGAAGGGAGAGGAGAAGGAGAGGGAGGAAAAAATGTTCATGGGCTCATTCTTGCAGGATTAGAGGTAAAAATGCGGCCCTTATGCAGCCGGTCTGAGCTCTGAAACCAAACGAGGGGAAATCCATTGAACTTCCAGATTCTTCCAGTCTTTTTCTTGCTAAAGGCTTCAGGGTCAACCAAGCTGTCTCTATGTTTCCAAATGTCCCTTTATATCCCGGCTTTGTTGTAAGTCTGACCGCTGAGGCCACAATACTGCAGATTTGTGCCTGTTTCGTGTTGATTTTTAAAATGTATTTGTTGTCCTTTATGTAGATGCAGAGCAGAGGCAACATGCCTGTGGCCCGCAGAAAAGTGAGGATGCTCTGTGTGATGATGATGCTCAACATCTTCGTCTGCGTTCTGATGGGCGTGTCGTGGAATCTCCGGCATAACAAAAGTGACAGCCAGAAGATTAAAATCCCATCCAAGAGATTTTGGCACCAACATGAACTGAGCAAAACTTTCTGGAACAAGGAGCAGCAGCGCTTGGACCTCCTTCATAACCCCATTGTCAACTCTTTCATCTCCAGCGACTCTCTCGTTGAGCTGCCGGATTGGTTGAATGACACCGGGCCCCTCAACCCCTGTGAACCAGACTACAGAGTCCCCACACAAATCTTGGACTACAACTCCCTGCCGCAGCGCTTCCAGGATTTTCTTTTGTACATGCGCTGCAGGACATACCCCATGCTCATAAATCAACTCCATATCTGTGATGAGAAACCCTTCCTGCTGCTGGCGGTCAAGTCACTCATCCCGCATTTTGACCGGCGGCAGGCCATTCGTGAAACGTGGGGACGGGCGGGCGTCATAGCCAATCAGACTGTGGTTACAGTGTTCTTGCTTGGCAACACCTTGGCGGTGGACCACTTCCCAGACCTTGTGGGGATGCTGGGCCACGAGGCGGCGCTTCACAAAGACCTCCTCCAATGGGACTACAGGGACACCTTCTTCAACCTCACCCTGAAGGAGGTCCTCTTCCTGGAGTGGTTCAGCCAAAACTGTCCCCACGCTAAGTACATCCTCAAGGGTGATGATGATGTCTTCGTCAACACCTTACGAGTAATTGACCACCTGGAAGGCCTATCAGAAGTCAAGGCCAAAGATTTGTTCATAGGTGACGTTATCAGTAACGCATATCCACACAGAGACCGGAAACTCAAGTACTTTATCCCAGAGAGTGTGTTTGAAGGGCAGTACCCGCCTTACGCAGGAGGCGGAGGGTATCTGTTCTCTGGGGAGTTGGCACTACGCCTCTACAATATATCTCAGCAAGTAGTCTTTTATCCCATTGACGATGTTTATACGGGGATGTGTCTGAAAAAGCTGGGCCTGGTTCCTGAGGTGCACAGTGGCTTCAAGACTTTTGACATTGAGGAGAAGAACAGGTACAACCCCTGCATCCACAGGGGCTTGATGCTGGTTCACAGCAGGACGCCACAGGAGATGTTGACGATCTGGCCGTGGATTACACACCCTGAGCTGGACTGCCAGTGAACACCTTCACTCATCTTTGTTCAATGTTTGCTTGCAAGTTTGACTGTAAATCCTCAAGTCCGAACCTCAGAACCTCTGTGTTAGTAAAGTCATCAAAATTTTTGAGTCAACTTTATTTGTTGTTTTCTTTTCCACAAGCTGTGTTATAAAGTCATTATTGAGCCATGGTCTCTTTTCTGTTGTTTGTTAATATCGGGGGTTTTTTTGTTTTCGTAGAAAAATTTAAAATATCTTAAATCCTGAATGCTTAACAGTTTGATTTTACCTCGGTTCAAAATTGGTTTTGTAACAACAATTCATTCATATATTTCATATCCCTTAATATAATGGATTTTGATGAAGGATCACCCCTTGAGGAAGTAGATCCGTTCAAATATCTAGGACTCTGTATTGACACTTATTGATTATGCTGAAATTGTCTATCGCAACACGTCTTGACATTTTCTCTATAGGGACAAAAGTACTGGGACCCCTACACATTACTTATAAGACATCTCACTGTAAGTCACTAATGTTGGACGAGAGGGTCTGGCTCGCAATCTCCGTTCTAGTTCATCCCAAAGGTGTGCGAGAGGGTTGAGGTCAGGGCTCTGTGCGGACCAGTGAAGTTCTTCCACACCAAACTGGAAAAACCATTTCTTTATGGAGCTGGCTTTGTGCACGTGGGCGTTGTTTACATTGAAACAGGAAAAGACCAAACACAAACTGTTGGAAGAACTGTTATCTAGAATTAAAGACCACACCATGAAAACAGCTCCCTCTCAAAAGTACTGGAACAGGGGTGTCCCATTACTTCCACAGTGGATCTTAGGCCTTAATGTTTTCTCTGTAGATTTGTTTTGGGTCCATATAGAACTCAAATTTGTTTCAAGGGTTCAGTTCATCTTCAAATGTTAATTTAATTTAATCGTCCTTCCTATTTGAAACAGTTTTTGGTTTTACATAGATCTTCATATCCACTCGGACATATCCGACATTCCTTAATTCCCAGAACTTTCAAAGTGAAAGTCAGACGCAGGTCGTTCCAGCTCCATCCAACTGGAATAATCTTTTTAGAGATCTGCTACCTACCATTCCTCTGCTTCAGGAGATCTTTATGTTCCCTTTTAATTTTCACTTTATATTAAAGACAAACCGCTTCAAATACTTAATATCCAGCGGGAGGAAGCTTCAGCATAGCAATTATATTTTTCTACAGTAAAATGACTACTGTGGTTCCTAAATCTGCAGCATTGCTTTCGCGTCCATGAGCCAAAAGCACACAAACCAAGGGGATACCCTCTGATCTTTAAGTTACAGAACAAAATGCCTTACTGACGACACACATTTCCACAAACCCTTTTAACTAAAATTTTTACATTTGTACAGTAGTTCCAAAACGTGTTAATTGTTTTTAACGTCCCAGCTGGGATGTTGCTGCTGTTACCGGGCATTCAACCTGTGTATATACGTATATTTGTATAATTGTTTGTGAGCGATAAAATGAGTTCACATGCAAAAACAGATTTTCAAGGGCAAACTTTTGAGTAAGGCTGAGTCATGTCCTCTTTTCTGTCATTTGTTAATATTGTTTTGGTTATTACAAGTCTTTCTCATTAGTAAAGCTAAAAAAAATCTCTTGTGTTTGTTTCTTGTATTTATTTTTGTCTTTTATAGATAAAGTTCTGATCTACATTAAATTGATTTGACTCTATTTTTGATTATTTTGTACAGTACAAATGAAAAGTAAGCAAATGCTTTACAATATTTTTCTCTTAATGTAAAACACCTTTAGTTTCATTTATATGGTTATAGACCTTTTTTTTGTCTTATTTTAGGCTATAACAACTGACAATTTCTTCTTTCTGTAAAGGAATGAATGCGGAAATAGTTAGCCAGTACATCTACATCATTTCTAAGTGTAAAAATAAAGAGTAAACTTGAGCTTTAAGCTGAGGAGAAGAATGAGAAGACTGACTGTAAGATACAACGGGGCCCTCTGGTGGACATATCTCATACCAACATCCAGCAAAAGGAAACTCAATCAGCTACTTGATGAAGTTCACCTGCTCAGACAGGAAAGCAAAACAGCAGTTTAACTGAAGCTTTGAGGGCCAACTTATTTTTTTCACAAATGTAAGTCGTTTAACAGACAAAGCTTTGGTAGTAAAATGCAGCGAAAGAACAACTTTAAAAGTGTGCTGCTCATATTTCTGATGATATTTGGTATATTTTGGAAACACTGTGACTCACAGGTAAACTGCTGTCCTCTCTGTGAAAACAATTAGTTTTTTTACTTTAGAATTTGTGCATTATAATTCTGTGTGTTGCTTTCTTGTTGTTTGCAGGTGAACAGAGAAGAAGCCAACACGCTTCCAGGTGAGACTCAGCTGAAAGTGTGGGGCTTTTGGGGTTTTGAATGTGAATGTGTGGCTTTACTCTTCCTCTCTGTGCATTTTGAAAATCAACATTCAGCTTCAGGTTATGAGCAGACCTGTAAAGGTAAAGAAACAGACTCTGCAAAAACACGTCTCCACGGTGACAATGTTCGCAGAAACTGGTTAAACTTTTAGAAAAACATCAATGCAATCAGCTGAAAGGCCCCAAACCTTATCTCAGTGTTTACTAATCCACGCATGAAGTTTGGCATTAAAGTTGATCACGGTGATCTCTCCCTCCCCCTTGTCACCTGTTTTGAAAAATCTAAAAACCAATGGCCTGGTGAGAATGCAAATAAAGAAATGGAGGCAATTTATAGGCATTAATAAATATAACAGTATTTAAAATTTTTACTTGTAAGTAAAGCTCAATAAAACAAAAGCGTAACAGAGAAGTAAAGAACAGGAACATTGTTGAGCTTTGTGACACTTTTACAAGCATTGCTTCACCTTTTTTTCCTCGTTTCCCCACATGTCTTGATTTCATGTGAAGCTGTACTTTGACTTCTCCATTCACTCTGGTTTTCATTAAAAACTAGTGCCCTGTTCTTCATTTGGTCAGATGAGTAACATTACCCTGACTTGCAGTTCGCTTGCATGACATGTTCCTTCAACACCATGAACACACTCTGTAGTTTATTCTGACTCAATCCCACATTTACCGTCCTGCTGCCACAAATACTCACTACAGCACCACATGTGGATCCATCCACCTCCAAAATTTCCTCCTGTTTGGTTTATTTATTTAGGTCTTCAGTAGGACCCAATGGGCTTGAACTGAGAGCCACAGACAGAGTAAGGAAGTCAGATTCATGAAGTATTGAGAGCAACACACTGTTGGTTTTGTTATTTTCACGGGATTTGTTGACATTTAAAAAAAACATCCTTTTTAAAAAGTCTAATGAAGGCACTGTGTTTTGCATGGTATGAACTTCAAACTCAAAGAACAAACAATGAGCAAAAAACGGGGAGGAGAATGTGAATTTAGTCACTTCCTGCATGTAAAATGTTGCAGTTTTTAACTTTTATACTTGAAAATCTGAATAGTTTTTAAAACCATTCCCGTACCACAAACTCAAGTCTCTTCAAGTTGAGTTTCACGCTGCACTGAAATGAAAGCACTGACTACCTGGAGGGTTACAAATAAACCTAAACATTGGAGATGCTTTGGGAAATGGTTGGTAATTTAAAAAACGCCTCACATGTGTTTGAAGTGAACTGGAACATGTACTGCACTGTTGTTTACCTAAACCTGGTCTGTTTCTTCCTCAGATGATCAGGGGGGTGACAACGGCGCGTTCTTCGCCCTGCGGAGCTGCCACCAGCTGCTGCAGGGCGACAGCGGCGCCTTTTTCTCCCCCGACTACCTTTGCTCCAACCCACCTCTGTGGTGCAACTGGACAATCCAGGTGGATCCTAGAAAGAGGATCCATCTCCACCTGGAGGACATGACCCCAGATGACACCTGCCACCTCAAACAGGACCAGGTCCACGTGGATGAGCCCACTGGACGCTTTAGGGGTCACAAGGTCCTGCAGAAGTGCTGGCACGAGGCCAAGTACACCTCCTTCTCCAACACACTGCATGTGGTGCTGCTGATCGGCGGCTGGCCCAGCCCGCTCTACAGGGGCTTCTATGGCCGCTACCAAGCGTTTGGGCCGCCGGTGCTTTACAAACCACAGGAAGGATTCAAAGAGCAAAACAGGAAGTCAGAACCTCTTGGCCACATGGACTTAAATGAATTTGACCCCGTTCTGAATGGTGCTCCGTCACCTGCAAATTCTGATCTCATGTATGAGTATTATGATCAGCCTTCAGCCGTGATGCCTGAGCTGCCCTGGGAGCCAGAGGAGACCACAGACAGTGAGGTGGGTGGACACAAGGCAAAACCCTCAGCTCTCATGGTGTCTTGCTCCTTTTCATATACCTGACCTGATCATTAATAATCACCTCTACTGTTGCATGATGATAAATGCTGAAACATAGTGTAACAGTAGCACAAGAAGTGAGAAGTTATGGCAATAATACACCAACATGAAGTTTAAATGATCAATCATGAGCTACAGGTACCTGACCAAGTATTTCTAGGATCAGATTTGATGACTTTGTTTAATAAATCACATCATCCAGTGTAATCATACCTCTTTTTCCAGTATTTATCTGCATTTTGTTCTTCTGTTAGTAGCCCAGATAAGTAGTATGTACTTTGAAATTCTTCCATCTTCACTCAGGTGGGTGAAAACCATCATCCAGCCTTGGAGAACCACAACGACGCCTACCAGTTCACAGCCGTGCCAACAGTGCCAGCACCCACACAGGGGACCTCTCGATGGGAAAAACGTGCCGTTCAAACCCCTTCAGGCCAGTCAAACTCGACCGTCCATCCTGAGTATACACAACAGCAACATGGCACTGAAAACCAGGAGCTCCAGCCCACCAGGAGCACCCAGACTGCAGAACAAAGCAATGTTGAGGAAGCTTCAGTCCCAACAGAGGAAGCTGCTGTTCCAGAGGATGAAGGCAGCATACACAGCCTGTCGGAGGGGGAGAAGGCTGCCGATGGTTCAGAACAAGCTGCAGAGGGTGAGAACAGGACGGAGGTCAGCGAGGGCGAACGAGAGGGCGCTGAGCAGACCCATCCTCACCCCAATATGTTGGAGCCGCTGTCGGAACACAGAAGGAACCGTGAGTACACGAGTGTTTTTAGTAGGTTAACCTTTTCACATGAACCGCTGATACTTGGCCAGACGTGCTGTCGGATATTTAATTTAATAATTCTGCTTGTTGATGCAGGAAACTTTGGATCCAGTTCACACTGTGATCTCAAACACAGCCAAACTGGATATTTAACGTCTGCATGCTTTTTAAAATAGATGCAAAAATGTTAATTAGTTAAACTTCACAGGCAATATTTTTATTTATACAGTTTAAGGTTACAGAGACGGATTTCTGTAAATGTGCCAGTTTAGCCAGCTTGGCTAGTGTTCGACTGTAGTCCCTGGGCAGGTGTTATCACAACTACATAAAATACACTATCCATTTCACAAGAACACGGAAAATACTTTTTTAAAAAGAATTTATGAACAATTAAAAAAAAAAAAAAACATGAAACAAAACACTCTTCAGGTGTTTTTGAATAAGTCAGAGATGGCACACTTGATTGTCTTAACTATGGTTTTAAAATGATATACATTTTCAGTGTCACTGTAAATTTGCAAAACAAAAAGAGCTTTTTCTTAACTGTTCTTTCTAAAGACAATCTTAAATGATCCATTTACAAACTGCAACTAAATAAACGGACAACAAAATCAGTGTGTGTGTTGACAGCCCGTAGAGCCCCAGCTGTCCTGCCATACCTGATGTGATTTTGAATTCTTCCTCAGCAGAAACATTTATCTTAAATATGTTTGACTTTGTTTCTCTCTTGTAGTCAACGTTAGAAATCACTCTGAAATTCCACATCTTCCTGGCGGTGAGTGTTTGACTTAAAAATGTATAACTTCACAGGACGTAAAAATGTCTTTTCTATTTCTTTTCTGGGATGACATTTGTATTACACAACACATCAGACGCATTATATGCTGAACTGACTAAATCATTGGTATCCAAATGAGACACATGATGTTGGGATCAAATTTTAATATGAATGTATTTTATATTTTCACTTGATCAGATGTAAGACAGATTTATTTACATGGTGCCAAAATGCTGCTCAGACTGTAGTGTTGCTTTAGCATCATTGTACTGTTGATGCTTTATTTTGGTACTTCACGATTTTGGTCCCTGACAGATCCCCTGTTTGAAGTGGCTGTTGAAGTGAATCTGAGTGAGGATTTGAAAGAGTCCTGGGACAACCTGGTCAGGTCACTGCTGCTGTCAGTAAAATCTCTGGTATGTTCTTGACGACAGAGCAAACACATTAAGATATTAAGATTTATCAGAAAGAAACGACAGCGTCGGCGATACCTGAAGTGAAGTTGTGTCTCTGTAGATCAGCAAGCAGCTGGAGGCTCTGCACACACCGCTGTCCATGTCTTCTAAAAGAATAAAAAGGTTGGTGCGCAAGAGTTTCACAAAACTGCTGAAATACAAGCTGCAGTGGAAGTTTGAATATGTTTGGAATAGAGCGCGCACACAGTGATGAAATCAGTCTCCTAAAACAAATGAAAGTGAGGTTTTACAGATCTTGATGGGTCGTTCGCGTCCATGCTTTCCTTCATTTGCATCTTCCTCCCACTAAAGAGAGATGCAAGAAAAGTTTTTTTCTGAAATGAAACTCCCTTTTCTATCAGTTTCTAGCGTAAATGTTTAGGTAAAAATTGGAAATGATTCTAGAGCAGCTAGTGTGTGTGGGGGGGGGGGGACAATCTGAACTCGAGGGCCACTGACTGGCTTGTTCAGGACTGTCTGTCGACATGCTGTGATGCATCCTGGTTATATGTGTGCAGGCTGAGTGCTGGCGTGCTGTACATCCTCTGGTTGCAGATCGGACAGGGGCCTGGAGGTCCGCATGTCCACAGGGCCGTCCACTCCGAGTTGCAGGGCCTCATCTCCAGGGACATCAGCGTCAGAGGAAACGACAAGCACGCTGTCATCACCTCTGTGTCGACTGCAGGTACAGCGGGGCTCAAGCCTCCAGTACGAAACAGAGAGAAAATGTTACTGTGGAGCGTTTTAGTACTTAAATTAACACTGCCAACATTAATGTGTTCACGCACAGCGTGAAAGAAGTATTCAGTTCCTTTAATTAAGTAATCGTACTAATACTCCACTACAATTAAAAGTACTGCATTGAAAATCTTATTTAGGTGTTCCTGTCTGTGTTTCTGGATTAATATTCCCGCTGCAATAATGTGGATGTTGCATTTTACTGCTGTAGATGTTTAAGGTTGAGCTCATTTTAACTTTTATATTCTGTTGGGTAGTTTAATCTACAGCAATACATCATATTTTACAAGATCATAATGTGGATGTAGCATCACCATCCTGTGAGAACCGCATAAGCTCAGGAAAAATTTTCATCCAAGAGGGGCTTTAAATAGTTAATGAAGCTGAAGGAGGAGGATTTTCTCAGCCAATAAAGGAACACTTCATTCATCCTTTAGTTTAGCACAAACATCTGGAGATGCCTGGTTTGCACTGCCAAGAAAGGAGATGAAAAATTGTATTTTGGAAAATAGTAACTAAAGGGGTAAGATAAATGTAGCGCAATACAATATTTGCCTTCTGTAGTGGAGTAGAAATGGCAAAACCTCTTCAATAGTCAAGTTAAAGTACAAGTATTTCAAATTTTTACTTGGGTATTAAAGTACTTGAGTAAATGTGCTCATTCATTCCAAGTCTCATTGTGAAAGTCCACAAGACTGAATACAAAACGGCTTGAAAATACAATCATATTCTAGTTCTCCATATCTTTTCACATAGTCCCAAATCACAAATTTGTCTGAGAGGGCTTTACAATCTGAACACACGATACTCTCTAATCTTACACCAGTGATTTGAATAAGAAAAAAACTCAACATAAACTGTCAGGGGGGAAAATGGGAGATACCATCCCCCAAAACTGTGTAAAGGTGGACAAGAAATCCTTCAGAATCCATTGGCCTTGATCAGCTTTTGCGCTTTGAAAATGTGATCCAGTAATCAGATGAAGTGGAAACTAATGAACAGGCCACTGTAAAGGGTAAATAATGGAAACTTGCTGGAAACTGTGTGTCAGTGCTCTGCATCCACATGGTCTCTCACCCATAATGCCATGGTTATGTCCTCACATTAACTCTAGTCATGTGACCCCTGACCTTCTGTTATGTTAGTTGAAATAAAACCTTAAATAAAGAGCACAACATTTTTTTTAACTAAAATGATTTAAAATGGCATATTGTAGGACACATTTTTTGTTAATGTTACCTTTTTAAAACGTATTTCACATGTCTTTTTCATATTTTAATAGTTGTATGTACTCAAATATTCATGATTTTATTCCAGAACACCCAAAATAAACATTTCAAAAGAACATGTCCCTGAAACATCTACTGTACACATTAAAACAGAGATGGTAGTAAATTTGAAGAACAGGAAATAATTTTTTCCTCAAATTCCTTTAAATTTGTTGTAGTAGCCTACTAAGATATTCTGCAAACTAACACACAGAGGGAACTGAACCCCAATAGAGGAGATTAAAACATGATCTTCGTGTCTCTCGTCTCCCTTTGTGTGTATTTCAGATGTAAACGAGTGTCAGACACACCTGGTGCTGTGTGACCTTAACGCAGACTGTGTGAACCGGTTTGGTTCGTACTCGTGCCGCTGCAGGCCGGGCTTCCAGGACAAATCCCGCCAGGGATCAGGAGGAACTGTGTGTGTTGATGTGCACGCTGCAGGTATGCAGGTTAACAAACTCCCAGCCATACTGCTTTATTTAGACTAAACCAAATGCAAAGATCCAGAGGCGACCAACTGCTGACTTCCTGTTGTTTGCCTGCAGGTTGCAGCTCAGGCCTGTCTGCTGAGAGTAAAGGCGTCTACGTGCTTTTCTTCCTGCTCAGCTCCCTCATCCTGATGCTGCTGGCGGCGGCCGCCTTGCTGTACCACCGTCACCACCGGGGGGCCTTCTTGGTTCGCTGCCACAGCGACTGCAGCATGTCTCCTCCTGACCTCAACAACAACAACAACCACCATCACGATGACATCTACTCCACCCCAGCTGACTCTGACCTGCCCCCTCCACCCCCACCTGTCCGGGGCTTTAGGGAGGACTGGCCCCAGATTAAGGAGCGCCGCCCGGCCATGGACCTCCCGCTGCTGCGCTTCAGCCCGCTGCTGCCGCCGGACGGGTACAGGGAGCCACAGGAGGGCGGGAAGATGTGAACAGACGGTGGACTTTGGAGCTGTGGTGCTCCAGTCTCTTTTCATTTAGTTTGTTTTTGTCTTATACCGTTGTCCACTACTTGTAACCTGTTGAATTAAAGTTACAACACAACAGCATTTGTCTTTGTGTTGTTGCAGTTTTGTGCCTGAATCCATAAGGCCTCTAATAAATATCTTTTACACATTTTATTCAGGATTTTACATGATTCTGCCAAGTGATTCTCTGGCTCAAGGACTCTCCAGCGGGACACATGGCCTATTGTGGACCTGTGACCTCTCACTTTCAAACTGGCCACGCTGCATCGCTGTGTGCAGGGAGTGAAGTGTAGTCTGTGCTGGCCCACCTAGTCCAGACCCCTTTAATAGGCTTACAGGAGCTAATCCAGGGCGGTGTGCTGTCACATGTGGAGTCTGCTGACCTTACTCTGCTTTATTGCAGGGTGCTTGTTCCCCCTGTCTTTCCATCTATAGTTTCTATTGAACTGTAACACATTCAACTGGGGGGGGGGAATCCTGCTCTGTTTTTCCAAATTAATGACATAATTAGCTCAGAATGACGAGATAAATTAATCGAGATAATCCTGCGAGAAGCTCACCTGCATGGAGTATGCCACGTCTGCTGATGCTAATCAGCCTGACTTAACATCAGTGCTAGGCCTTTGATTTCTGCGGGTCGCAATAAAAAATAGGCTATTTAACTTCTGGTTAGACTTAATAAAAAGAATTAAACTAGTGTTTAACGCTGGGAAATTGGTCAGTTTGATTAGGTTTAGGCAACAAAACTCCTTGGTTTGGTTTAGGAGAGGATCGTGAGTTGAGTTAACAATTAGCCTACATTTGGTAAGTTGCGTAGCATAATTATCAAGAATTTGTTAAAAACTGACGCCAAGGGGCAGTGGTGGTCCGGGGCACCACTGCCAATTGGTGGCACCCCTGTCGAGGGGCATATGCATAAAATGCTATATATACTGTATAATAATCCTTATTTGTAGAGCACTTTTCAAAAACAAGTTACAAAGTGCTTTAACAAGTGTAAAGAATAATACAAAAAAAAAGATAAGAGCATGAAAATTTAATATAAAATTAGTAAAATACAATAAAATAAAAGGGATAAAATAAAGTCAAATAAGATCGGGAAAAGCTCTCCTATAAAAGTATGTTTTAAGAAGGGACTTAAAAGAGTTCACTGACTCAGCCGACCTGATTTCCTCGGGCAGGCTGTTCCAGAGCCTCGGGGCCCTGACAGCAAACGCTCTGTCCCCTTTAGTTTTCAGTCGAGACTCTGGAACAGACAACAGACCTCTGCCCGAGGATCTCAAGGTACGTGCTGGTGTGTATGGGACTAAAAGTTCAGAAATATAACAAGGCGAGAGACCATGAAGAGCTTTAAAAGTGATCAATAGAATTTTAAAGTCAATTCTAAAACATACTGGGAGCCAGTGTAATGAAGCTAAAATAGGAGTAATGTGGTCATATTTCTTTGTTCTGGTTAAAAGCCTGGCAGCTGAGTTCTGGACAGTCTGGAGTCGATCAATAGATTTTTGGGTTAAACAGGTGAAAAGGCTGTTGCAATAATCCAGGCGTGATGAGATGAAGGCGTGTAAAATGGTCTCGGTGTCCTTAAAAGTTAACATAGATCGAATTTTGCTATATTTCTAAGTTGATAAAAACATGATTGAACAAGCTTTGTGGTGTGCTGCTCGAAATTTAAATTACTATCAAACCAAACACCAAGGTTCTTTGCCACAGGCTTAATGTGATTTACTAGGGAACCAGCAGATGGCAGTATTTGATTTGCCATCTGCTGGGACCCGATGACCAGGATTTCTGTTTTGTCTGAGTTCAGCTGGAGGAAATTATTTGACATCCATTTTTTAACTTCACAAAGGCAGTTGTTAAGTGAACTCAGCATTCCAGGGTCTGTGGATCTGACGGGCAAGTATATTTGTGTGTCATCAGCATAAATATGAAAAGAAATGCCATGTTTATGGATAATATGTCCAAGGGGAAGCAGATACAAGGAAAACAAAATGGGTCCTAAGACCGACCCCTGAGGCACACCATATTTAACTGGACAGAATGAAGAGACATAGTTGTTTACAGACACGCAAAACTTCCTATTTGACAGGTAGGATGAAAACCATTCTAGAGCAGTACCAGAGATCCCCACCCAGTGCCTCAGTCTGTCTAACATGATGTTGTGATCAATGGTGTCAAAAGCAGCGCTAAGGTCCAGGAGTACAAGGACTGAGCACATACCTTCATCAGCAGACATTAAAAGGTCATTGGTGACTTTAAGCAGGGCAGTCTCAGTGCTGTGGTACTTCCTAAAACCAGACTGAAACTTTTCAAATATTTTGTTATTTTCCAGTACAGTGAGCAGCTGTTTGGACACAATTCTTTCTATAATCTTTGCAATAAAAGGCAGTTTTGAAATTGGTCTAAAATTTTGTGGGAGGGAGGGATCTAAACCAGGTTTCTTTAAAAGTGGGTTCACGCAAGCCGTTTTAAAATAATCAGGGACACAACCAGTAGATAGGGAGCTGTTGAAAACAGAGATCAAATGGGGCCCAACAGAATCTATTACTTTTAGTAAAAATTTTGTAGGTATTATATCAAGTGGGCTGGAGGACACTCTCATTTGTGATATTGTTTTTAAAAGCTCAGACAAGTCGGATAAAACTGGTTAAAACTCTGTTGTTGCTGGTGAGGAACCTCTGAGTAAGAGGCCGCGGGGGTAATAGAGGCTCTGATTGACACCACCTTATTGGTAAAATAAGATAAAAACAATTCACAGTCATCATTACTTCCAGCTGAGGCACAAGGAGGGGTTGGGTTTACCAGCTGATCCACAGTCTTAAACAGAAACCTGGGATTGTGTTTATGTGTAGTAATGAGTTCAGAAAAATAGTGTGTTCTCGCATCCTTAACCATGTTATTGTAGTTAATTAATAAATCCTTCAGACTGAGGTAATGGACTTGGAGACTGGATTTTTTCCATCTGCGCTCTGCTTTCCTGCATTCCCTTTTTAGGCTGCGAATGCTGTCATTTATCCAGGGTTGTTTACTAGCTTTAGACGTAGGCCTAACCTTTAGAGGAGCAGTAATATTTAGTGACGACAAGCAGATATGATTGAAGTGATCAACCAGATTGTTGGTGTTGGAATCAGACAGGTGTTGGCTTTGGCTCTGAAAGACTGCGCAAAACTTTGAAACACTTTGTTCATTAAAGATGCGACAACACACGGAGCTTGGTGAGGCGGCATGAGTAACAGGCGAATCGCAGCTAAAAACAATACATCTGTGGTCAGATATGGTCATGTCCACTAATTCCACAGAGGAAATGCTGACACCCAGGGTAAAAACCAAGTCCAGTGTATGACCACGGTTATGTGTTTGCCCTTTGACATGTTGTTTGAAGTTAAAAGAAGTGGCCATATTTAAAAAGTCAGTTGCATTAACATTGTTGGGGTCATCAACATGAATATTAAAATCACCACAAAGAACAATTCTGTCATAATTTAAAACCACAGTAGATAAAAATTCAGGAAGTTCTGATAAAAATCCTCCAGGCGGTTTTGGGGGGCGATAAATTATAACAAATATGATAGGTTGCAGCCCTCCAACTTTAAGAGTGAGAACTTCAAAGGAGCTAAATTCATCACAGCGTACTTGATGACATTTAAAATTTTTCCTATACACGCTCACTAGCCCACCACCACGACCACTGACCCTCGGTTGACTAAAGCAATCATATTGAGGCGGACACAGTTCAGCTAGCTGGCTATAGTCATTCATCTGCAACCAGGATTCAGTTAAAAACATAAAATCTAGATTTGCAGACAAGATAAAATCATTTAAGATAAAAGTCTTACTTGAAAGTGATCTCACATTGAAGAGAGCCATTTTAAATGAGTTTGTTCTGGGTGCTGGAGTTGGTGCAGTTGTCCTAATCCTTAAGAGATTACTAATATTTCTGTGTGGGATGTGCACATTTCGGTTTACTGGTCTATGCGTGATGATGACAGGAATAGAAGTCTGTGGAACAGCGCTGGGAGCAGACGGCTTTACATGCCAGCAGGTGGAGACAGTTGTTTGTGGCAGTGAGGCAGAGATCTGTTCAGTGAGCGGTGGTGTATCCTGGTGTGCTGCATGAATGATGAGTCATTCACGTAAGTCACGTGTGGACCGCACCACATGCTGTATGTGCGCAGCTAACATTTCTGAGCCCCGTTTGTTTGGGTGAAGTCCGTCTGTCTTAAAAAGAGACATTCTTTGCCAGAAAATATTAAAATTATCCACATAAAACACACGGTGAGCCCTGCAGGCGGACTGGAGCCAGTCGTGGAGGCCAAGGAGTCTACTGAAGCGGCTAGCACCGCGACCAACTGTGGGAATGGGACCAGAGATAAAAACGGACTTTCCGCACTGCTTTAAAAAGTTAAGAAGACGGTTAAAATCTAATTTTGTCAGCTCAGACTGCCGAAGAGCTGTGTCATTTGTTCCGACATGGACTATCACTCTTGTGATGGAGGACGGGAGCGACGGCATCAGGTCCTGGAGTCTTTTTAAAATGACAGCCGTGGTGGCACCGGGGAAGCAGCGAGTGGTAGCGTTAAAGAAACGGAGGTTTCTGGTTATGGAGTCACCAATTATTAGTGTGGTTGGGGAGAAAAGAGGACGAGGAGATGCTGGTTGTGGGGATCCAGAGCAGGACTGAGCAGAATCTGCTTCAACACTGCGTGCGGACTGAGGATGGAGTGTGTGAGCTGTTGAGTGTTGTGTTGGAGTAGCAGTAACAGACCTGAGAGAAGGGCTACCCGACGGTGCAGGGTACAGACGGCCTCCGGAGCGTCTGAGCACAGCCTCCTTCAGGATCCTACGTCGGGAAGCGGAGGTTTTTGACCGGGATGACGGCCGCCGATCAAGTCCGGCGGCAGACCGGCGGCCCAGTGCAGGAGATGTAGCCGGTGGCGGAGATGCAACAGTGTCGGCAGGCACTGTGCGCCGAAAGAGATCCGTATCAGGGAGACTCGAAGCCGCAGGTGCATCAGCTGGATGGACCGGAGTGTCGTTAGACAAGGCTGCATAGCGGTTGGAGAGGCCAATGTCCGGAGGAGAGGCAGCCCCATCCGAGCCTCTCTTGCAGCCACGGACCACCACTTCAGCCCAGGTTGACTGATGCTTCGGAGTCGAGCAGGATGAAAGCCTGGGAAGGGTAGAGGGGTCCCAAAACACGGTGTCCTGGATGTTAGCGGTTGCGCTAAGAGAAACAATCTGTTTGGCTTGTACTGAAGCTACATCCATAAAGCCAGTCAGCAGGGAATCTTTCTCTTTGAGTTCCTCTGAAAGTCGTCGGATGTCTTCCATAAGCTCAGCAATCTTCTTGTTCGCTTTCTTAAGGAGTGAGCAGTCCTCATGGGGCAGAGTTCTCTCGGCTTGCATAGTCACCGGAGATTTGTTGTGATCAGTAGCATTGATCGCGTTTTTACGGTCATCTATCTTAAAATCCATGTCGGATGACTAAAATCCTTAACCCACGTAAAACTTAAATAAAGTTAAGTTAAATAAAAGGATATAAAAAATGTAACGAAAAAAGTGGATTAAAACTGGATAAGAGTCCGGTTCAAGACGGAGCTTCCGACAGGTGGCTACAGACGCCAACGCATGCGCAGAGTGCAGATTACGTCAGATTATGTATTATGTAATCACTCAGTTTGAGCTAAAAGGGGAATAGCAGCATACAAGTCTTGTCATATTACCCACTGCTCACTATATAGTGAGCTCGACATTTTATAGGGCTGTCCAAATGTATAGCAATAATTATTATACCCCATATAGTTCACTCAATGTATCCCAGAATGCATTTTGAAAAGCTCTATATACCCTCATGCATTGCGCTAATAGAAAAAAACAGTCCACCAACTGATTGTCCGACAGCAATGATGTTATTAATGGTGCCGAAAAAACGATCGGAGTAGTGTCCAAAAGTGTTAATAATGTGAGTGAGTGAGCTCACTATATAGTCCTCTACATACAACTCCCAACATAAAGAGTAAGGAGTAGTGAATGAGTGGGGATTTCGGACACAGCCTGTGTCACTTTAAGAGGGTAACCTCTGACCCTGAGGTCTGACAGACTATGATGTTTATTTTAAGAGAGGCCTCCGATTCGTCCATGTAGATGGATATATTTTCTACGATTGTGACTGGTCCAGGGGAGGGACTAACAGGCAGAGCAGATCGGAGTTACAGGTCAGTGTTCCTCCAGAGTGTGTTTTTCCCTGGAGGTAACTTAGCGACAAGCTGCAGAAGAAAGAAAAGTAGCCTGGCTAGTTTATAATAAGTCTGTCACAGTGCTACACAATTTTGTGAATTGTACTGTGTGAGAGCTGTACTAGTGTGCAGATAGCTACAGGTTAACACCATTGTTAACAGCAAGCGTCGAACAGACAGTGTCCCACTGACAGCGCCGTGGGTTACCAGATAAGCACCTCTGGTTTCGAGGAAGACCATCGTGTGCCTGTTTTCATCATCTTTCTGAAAGGATTGCAAAACATGAGAACAGCGGAAGTCATCTGGACAATGCTGTAAAACTGGGCTTAAAGTTACTTGGAAGGGTAAACCTCGCTGCGCAACAGGTGGAGGAAAACAGCTACAAGTTCAGTGACAGTTGGATTATAACATTTATTAAACTACATGGAAAATCTTAAACAGCACTGCAGTCCACCGCAAAGAGTCGGTGAACTCTCTGAAAAACTTCAGAGTCATCCAGAAGATTGCCCAGCGGAAAACCCGCTGTGCCGCCTTTCTCCTCAAGTGAGCCTCAGCTCTGGTAATTGAAAGCATCTTTTATCATCCTGATTCTGCGGCTGCATGGACATTAGACAATTCGTTTACAATAACTGTAAAATAATAAACCAAAGTATATCACTCTGTGATTCCTGGGGGCGTCACTGGGGGCGTCACTGCCAAGAGGTCTGGAACAAGCATCCAACTGTGACTATTTGGAAGTGAGAAGTGAGGGGTCAGGGGCCATGTTTGCTTCCACGAAATCAACTTACTTTCTTCATGGCTCCATCCATGGAGTTTTACAGCTCAGAGAATCAACCACACATTACCTGATACCCGTACATATGTACCTGACATTACACGACCTGACCAAGATAAAGCTAAAAGGAGAAAAAATATTGGACTGACATTCAAGTGTGATGATCATGTCACTCTGTGACATTGTGAATTGTGTGAAAAAAACATTACAACTTTGTTACATTCCCCCACTGCACAGCACCCACCATGTTACCAGCTTACAAAGTACATTCATTCAAGTACTGTACTGAAGCACAAATTTGTCGTCACTATATGAGGGAAATATTGTACTCTTAACAACATTTATGTGAAAGCTTTAGATACTTTTGAAGTTAAGATTTTTAATACAAAACATATGAGTTAGATATTTATACCACTTACTCATGGTTCAGTATATAAAATATAATAATAGAACACCACAGGTGCCGTTGAGAAGATACTTTAAGTATGTGTTAGTAACATTTTGTAATGCAGTATGTTTACTTGTAATGGAGTATTTTATAGTGTGGTAAAACTTACTATGAATCTTACTAACACTATAAAAAGCATCAGAATACTTCCACCACTGTAGTTGCCAGAGGTCTCCTGTGTACCACATTTCAGCCCAAAGAGAGAAACACAAAAACAAGATGTCCTTCCATAAATTAAAACCAATGATATAAAAATAATATCCACAGCGTGAGGAGGGAGGGATGGCAGTTATGGGAATCCTTCCTTCCTTCCTCTGCTGGGAGTCTGAGGTTGAGGGGGGCGCTCCTCCTTCATTTCTCCCCATCCAACGAGCCACGCTGAGCTTCACCTGCCGGGCAGCATCCTCCACCCATAATCCCCTGCTCCCCACAGCTGTTGTTGCTGAAATCCATGAAGGTGTGGGTGTCTGTGTGATGGGGTTCACTTGCAAAATCCTGTCTTTTTTTTCACGAAATAAATACAATTAAATAGTTAAATCCATTAAAAATTAAGTACTTATTAGTTTCCCTTAAGTCTTGTATTTAGACTGTTTAAGTTGTCTTTGTATTCATTACTATTCATGCTAGTAAATGTCTGAATTGTCTGAATGTCTAAAAGGACTTGCTCATTAAATCTGTGTACTTACTTTACTGTCAGTGTTTTAGCTCTATGAAAGATTTTCTGCAACCAAAATAAGCTAAAATGGCTGTAAAGACATTAATGGTGCATGTTGATGTTGCAGAATAAATAAAACACAAACTACAAAAAGTTTCATCAAATCACAAAAAAGTTTTGTTCTTATAAGCAGGCTTCAGTATGCTTAAAAACACTTCTCTTTATAACTCTTTATAAATAATATCTATTTTTTTTTTATTTGAGTGTTGCTTGTGAATACTCAGTGTTATAATAATAATAATAATCTTTATTTATAGAGCACTTTTCAAAAACCAATTACAAGGTGCTTTCATGTGTAAAAACCATAAAACACATAAAAACAATTACATGCTAAAAACAAGAAAACACTTATAAGACTAGAATGCACATTTAAAATAAATGTAAAATATATTTTAAAAAAGTAAAATAAAAATAGAATCAAATAAGATCGGGAAAGGCTCTCCTATAAAAGTATGTTTTAAGAAGGGACTTAAAAGAGTTCACTGACTCAGCCGACCTGATTTCCTCGGGCAGGCTGTTCCAGAGCCTCGGGGCCCTGACAGCAAACGCTCTGTCCCCTTTAGTTTTCAGTCGAGACTCTGGAACAGACAACAGACCTCTGCCCGAGGATCTCAAGGTACGTGCTGGTGCGTATGGGACTAAAAGGTCAGAAATATAACAAGGCGAGAGGCCATGAAGAGCTTTAAAAGTGATCAATAGAATTTTAAAGTCAATTCTAAAACATACTGGGAGCCAGTGTAATGAAGCTAAAATAGGAGTAATGTGGTCATATTTCTTTGTTCTGGTTAAAAGCCTGGCAGCTGAGTTCTGGACAGTCTGGAGTCGATCAATAGATTTTTGGGTTAAAAAGGTGAAAAGGCTGTTGCAATAATCCAGGCGTGATGAGATGAAGGCGTGTAAAATGGTCTCGGTGTCCTTAAAAGTTAACATAGATTGAATTTTTGCTATATTTCTAAGTTGATAAAAACATGATTGAACAAGCTTTGTGGTGTGCTGCTCAAAATTTAAATTACTATCAAACCAAACACCAAGGTTCTTTGCCACAGGCTTAATGTGATTTACTAGGGAACCAGCAGATGGCAGTATTTGATTTGCCATCTGCTGGGACCCAATGACCAGGATTTCTGTTTTGTCATACTTGAGCTGGAGGAAATTATTTGACATCCAATTTTTGACTTCACAGAGGCAGTCGGTAAGTGAAGTCAGCATGCCAGGGTCTGTGGATCTGACCAGCAAATAAATCTGTGTGTCATCAGCGTAAATATGAAAACAAACACCAAGTGTTTTTGTGGAGGTGTGGTTCGGCTATGTTGTAACCCACTGCGGAACTTCAACTTCATCTTGAACTCAAACTTCCCCGTGGCTAGCTACAATGGCATGTGTGAAGCCTTCTGAGACAAACTCTTAAGAAACGTAATGTGGTTGTAGTGGCAATTGTACCACAAAAAAAGTCACTTGAGGGAATTTGAAGTCTTCTCCAATGCTTAAGTGGTGCAAAAAAATCTGATCTGCCATGGCATGCAGATAACCCTTTATTTTAAGCAGATTAATGACCTACAAAACCTGGGTGCTTGCATGACTGATGTAAAACGAACTTGTACGTATGCAAAAACAATAAACAAGGTATTAAAGGTAGGACATGACAAAATCCATCACTAATATGCACACATGCATGCATGCACGGTTGAAAAACTGTGTGGCTTCCTCAGATCCTAATTCCCCCCTGGTTGTTCACCTGTGACTCCCTCATATAGCTTACGTAACCACTGTGGTTCCTGCCTATGCCCCCTGATGTAGCAGTGGAGGAGCGTCATCCCTATACAACAAACGCACAACATACAGCACACATCAAAATTGGCTACAACTGTGGTCAATAGAATCAAAATGGCTTATCGCTGGGAGTATAAATGGTCTGTAAATTCAATGACCTACCAGTTTACATTTTCTCCAGTGAGCAGCACAAAGACTAAAACTCACAGAGTTTCTAAAATGGAAAGGGTTAATCCTCTGGGGAGCATAAATATGCTCGGTTAATTTTATTGCAGTATGCACATTTAAATTTATCTTGTGCACAACTGAACATGTTGAGGAAAGGTCAAAGGGTCACCAAAAGTATTCTGAATGATCTTCTGGTGATCAGGAATATCCTCTGCAGATCTCCTGCAGACCTGTTAATACAGTAAACTCAGCTGAGTGGTCGGAGGTCATGAATGTCCTCTTGGATGCCTTGATTCTATTACTGTACTCAACTGAGCTTTTTAATTGGTTCATCTCAGTCACAGTATGTCCTCCATTGTGTGTGTGTGTGTCTGTGTTTGTGTACCTACGTTTGGCCCGTTGTGACAGAACAGCTGAGGAACGCTGACCTTGCATCTCCCGTCAGGATGAGCTGGTCAGTAATCCCATCAGTGTTTAATAACCTGATCCCGGTGTTATTGGCTTCATTATATCAGAGGAATCAGGCTCCGGTTTTCTTCTTATGGCACAGTGTGTTGGAATTGGCTGCCCGGGAACTTATTTTTCTATTAGCCGAGCCGTGTGAAGTGTGATTGGGGCGTTGAGCTGCAGGTTGGTGGAGGGGCTGCTCGGCCTGATAAGACGACTGTCAGAGAGTCTGCTCAGCACATCGTCTCTCTGCGCCGATTTGGTGAAGATATGAAGCAGAAGACTGACCGGCACACCAGCCTGCAGCTAGTTACAGTCCCTCAGCTATCCCTGATGGTTATAATGTAAGGATGTTAAGATGATTTTGTTATAATACCTGGGGCTTAAAAAAAATGGGATTAAAACAAATGCAAATATCCAGTCAGGTGTTCTATTTAATAAATAATGGGGAGGTAGTTCATTAAAGCACATTATACATACATTCACAGACAGATAGACACAATGCAACTGTTGTGTATAACTCAGAGCTCTAACTCGAAGTTATATCATTATTTTGATTCTAGTCAATGCACAACGAGCTTTGTTTGCTTGAACTTATTCCAAAATATTGGTGTGAACTAATGATTGTTTTTGTAGTTGACTAATCTGTTAATTGTTTATTCAATTAGTCGACTAGTCACGATTATTTTTGTCACCTCCTAACACACACACACAGCCTAACTAGCTTTTTAACGTATTTTTCAAAAGTGCTTATAGATTTAAGGCAATATCTCAGTGGAGAATGTTCTGTAGGCTACATCACAAGTCAGATGTTCCTTGATGTATTTTAAACCATTACTCATTACTAATAACTTTTTTAAAGCTGGGTCTCTGACATTGTCAGCGTTGCTGTGAGACGAGTGAGAGGATGTGCTGCGCGAATGCACCACGGCGCTGATCTGCAATCAAATAAGATTTTAAATAGGCCTGGGTAAAATAAAATACAAAATCAAAATCAGTATGTGGAGGTCAGCACTGATAATGTGGCGGGCCGCCAAAAATATATGAACATATAGGAAACACTGCCTTTCCTCTGTTGTTTCTGGTGCAGTGGTCTATGTAACTGCGACCAGAGGGCTCTGCGGGCGCGACTGGCCGGCCGGCTGGCTGGCACGCTAATCCCTGTGGAGCTTCTCAACCCTGAAAATGTATGAGCACATTTTCAATTCACCATAAACTTTGGTAAAACTGCCATGTTGATTTCTCACCTCAAAACCGACCTAAAGTGTAGGCTATTTAGTGATTAAATAGCGTACAAAACTTGTAAAAACAAAAGCCGCTCTGCTGTTCGCCTCTTTCTACTTTACTTCGTTCTTGCATGAAAGCTTCTTCTTCGTGAGTAGTCTTACAGTCATGGCAGACAGTGGAAGCGACACTGCCCCCAGCACTTCCTGTAGTGCATTCCAGTTACAAATAAACAACCAGAAATGTTCCTAAAATCAAGATTGCTATCTCTGCCTTAAACGGCATCTATGTAACGATGTGTCGATAGTCGAGGTCGTTGCTTACGTCGACTAATCGTTGCAGCCCTAGTGTTTTTGTGGAGTTTGTGGTTCGGCTATGTTGTAGCCCACTGCGGAACTTCAACTTCATCTTGAATTCAAACGTCCCCGTGGGGCAGTTGTTTTTGCAGCAAGATATAAAGGACAGACATATATAAAAGACTGACTTTCACTATTGGAAGCTACAATGGCTATGTGCGTAGGCTTCGGAGACAAACTCCTTGCTCCTTGGTCCTCCGTGCCTGTGTTCCCCAGCGGCCACCTCTCCCTCATCTCCACTCCGTCAGCCCCTTTTTTCATAATAAAACCAGTTTCAATCTGAGCATTGCGTTTGGGTCTGCTCTGTCCAACTCATAACAGAATGAACTACAAAATGTGTTTCGTTATGCAGCCTTGTGCTTTATAATGACTAATAAACTACCTTGTACTCCGCCTTTCAGCTGTGATGGGCCCCAAGACATCGGTATGGACCTAGAGGTGGGCACTACCTCCCCTGAGAAGGAAATTGAATTGAGTGGTGAGAAACAAGACGAAGTCGAAGTAAAAGTAGAAAACAATGATGGAGCTCCTGCTTCTTTCAAACACTTTTCACCAATAAAGTAAATTAATGTAATTACAAAACAAGAACATAAGAAGACTGAGGTTACCTTCACAGGTAAAGGTAACTTCAGGTAGGTTTTTCATTAACTTGGGCAAACTGAAATACAACCTTTTTGAGAATATTGTTGTTTACACCAAATTGGGAAGATATTTGTTTATCCTCATGGATCCCAATTAGCTTCTACCATAGCAGTTGCTAATTGTCCCACATAATAAAAAATGTCTAAATAAAACACTGATACAATAAAATATAAGTTGGATAAAATGTGCATGTCCTTTACTGTGTTTAAAGGATTTGAAAATGGCTAAAGAACCATAACTTTAATTCTGATTTATGTGATGAACAGCGTCTTAAGAAGCTTATGGAAGTGACAGTTTAAGCTGGCGTGTGTTGATTTCATCAGCTATAATGGCTCCTGCTGTCCACTTTACTCAACTGTAGTTCATCAGTGTTAATGCTGAGCGTTTGATGACAACCAACTGTCATCAAATTCCATGAAAATACCAAAACCAACAACATGTTAGTCCGTCTGTCAACAGTTTCTGACTTCCTGTCTGTAACTCCAAGCCCATTGTTTCTAAGGGTGGGGGGGGGGGGGGGATCGATACAGCATAGTATTGCGATATTTTGCTTGGCAATATTGTACATGAATTTTACTTTTTGGGACTATAATAATAAAATCAATTGCTGTTTCAGTCCACAGGAAAAATATTTTTTTCTTGAGGACACAATTTGAAGTTGGAAAAAAGGTAATAAATTGCAATACATCGCAATAAGTTTAAATGAATTTAATATTGTTTCGTAATGTATCGTATGATTATATCATACTGTGGGGCCTCTAGTGATTTCCACCCCTAATTGTTTCCCACTTAAGACGTAAATATATTGGTGGGTGGTGATGGTGCATAAACAAGATGCTTGCCTTTGGTGTGTGAGACCTGGGTTCGATTCCCACTGTGAGACATCCACCATTGTGTCCCTGAGCAAGACACTTACGGTGTATGTGGGATTGAGTCAAAATAAACTACTGTGTGTGTTCATGGTGATGAAGGAACATGTCACACAGTGAGGCTCACTTTTTGGACAACATTGGGGCTCTTATAGAATTAATATTACACTCTAGTTTTGCATTTAGCAGTCTGATCACAGGATACTTGCTTCTTTAGTTTTGACAATCTGGCAGGAAGACAAAGGCCTCTCCACCACAAAGACAAGTGAAAATGTCCAGAGGTCCTGCTAAAGTCTCTGCTGCCTCCAGTGAGTGGAATAACAGAACGGAACTCTCCAACGTCAAACTCCACCTCCCTGAACTTGATTTAGGAGAGGCTGAAAACGTGGAAGAAAAGAACGTCAGAAATAATAAAGAGGCTAAAATTAATGCACAGGAAGACAAACCAAATAGCCAAATAAGGACGAACAAAAGCAAGCAAGACATCCGGGTGTACTGGAGAATCTGCCACGAAACAACAACAAAAAGGTAATCCAGAATAATAAACTGGGGGACTTTGAAGATCTCGCAGTGGTGACAGATGAACTCATAGAAAAAGTTAGAGGGGGGAAAAAACATGAGTGTTCGTAGAAGGATTTTAAACTTGGTGGTCGATGAGTTAGTACACAAGCACAGCAGGAAGAAGAACGCCAGAACTTACAGGAGAGAGCTAGAGGAGAGCGAAGATTTTTACCCAAGTAAGATCCTCCTATAAATACTAAAAACAACCCTTTTCACTTTATTTCTTCAATTCTTTTTCACCTCCCCTCTGATAATGTGCTGTTTTAACATGCTGGGAGGAAAAGCACCAGAAAAAAGAGGCACTGAGAATGAAAGAGGAGAAACGCTTTGACCACGGCGTTGGCGTTTCTAACTCTTCACAAGTGTTTGGAAATGAGTGTGACAGTGAATGCCTCACACCTTGAGAAACAACTGCACCAAGCATAAACCCCACATCCATCTCCACACTGAAAACCCAGCAGCACTTACTTTTACCGGTTAAACATCAAATCAATAATGCATTTTTAGGAATGTCAGTGCTTATTATTTTGTTGTAGACTGCAAAGACTCAGTTCTTCATAATAACTGTAATTAATAACCACAAATGATGACGTCAGCTGAAAGACACATTTAGAGAGATTACAGCGTCAGGGCTGTTCGGGTGTTACAGCAGCTGTCAGTAAACAAAGAAGAGTCATTTTTTCTGATTTGAATGGAAAATGTTGAGGTCTTCTCCACAACGTCTCCGGGCTTCAGATTGAAGCGTGGGGACAGAAGATGTGTCAAGAGGATGTGAGAGACCCTCGTCCCCACCTCAACATCCCATCACCCCACCTCTTCACCTCCTGTGTACTCTGAGCAGCTGGGGATCAATAAGGTGACATCTGTCACCGCCTGTAGGCAGCAGAGGAAGCTTCATTGGACTTCTGTGTCTGTTTTCCTGCTTACAGGACTGAAACAAGACCTTCACTGATCACTTCACCTACATTTCCTTTAAACGACATCCTCAATCTTAGAAACAATGGATGATTTAATGTGTTTATGTTGTGGCTACAAATTTTATTTATTCAACTTGTTTCTGAGAAATCATGTTTTGTGAATTAGTTTGGCTGACAGATCTAAATACTGCCATACCCATGAGCCTCAGCCGCCATTGTAATGGACAAGGAGCCGGTCAGAGGCGTAAATCAGAGTAGCTTCAAAACGTTTCGTCATAAATGTGCGAATAAAACACGCAAACATTTAAAACTGATTTGATTTAAGCTGCAGATTGTAAAATCTGTTTCTTCAGCATATAACGCTATTTTATGTGCACAGATTTGGACCATTACCTTTGTATAAAAGAGTGTCATGCTGCACATTTATACTCCCCAGATTAACCCCAGTGAATTTAATCACTAAAGCCATGTTTCCTTATCTAAGGCCCCGTGTCCACCAAAGCGTTTTTTGACAGCTGAAAACGCCACCTGCTCTTCTGAAAACGGCTAGCTGGGAGCGCTAGGGTGCGTTTTGGAGGCGCAGTGTTTTTTTAGAGACGCTGTGGTTGCTATGATACATAATTTCCGTGGAGGCGATGTGCTGCAAGTAGGGTAGCCTACTTAATTTTACTGAATGTAAAAATGTCACCACAAAGTACGTAGGCCTACTTGCTCTGGCCCTTGCTCTGCATAAAGAGAAGGCTGAAACATGAGAGCACAGACTCTCCGTACGTGGGTTCATGAGATTTTCCGCCCCTCCTGCACTGTGATTGGACGGCTGGGTAGTTAAACATTTTTCAGCTCTCGGCGACCGGAAAAAACGCCCAGCGCCTCGTCACGCTCCTGCCATTTTTACCAGCTTGGAAAAACGCGGCACTCCCTTTGGAATGAATAGAAAAAAGACGCTGGTGGACACGGCCCTAATTGTCAAGCGAATTTTAAGCGTACTTTTGAAATGTCGCAAAAAAGAAAAAAAATTATAATAGCAAATCTGTGCCTTTCCATCAGCTGGTTTGGAGCGAATAAACCAGGCTACGGCAAGCGTAGTTACGTCAGTAGCCCGACGTTACACACGGCTGTAATAAACAAGACGTATGGTTTCCAAACCAGAAACAAAACCAGTCGCATGATCCTGATGGCCATTGATCTTAGAAAAGTGGAGAGGGGTCCTCAGGAATGTGTGTCAAGCTTCTTGGGGACGCTAATGGTGCATTGGACTAGATTTTTGGAATATTTGTGGATCAATCCATCTGAGCTTTTATTGTTTTCCTGTTTTTGTAGTAAGTGCACGTTTAGTGGCATCTTATTGTTACACAGACTGGACAGTTAAAAGAAGGTAGTGTGGTCAGTCCAACGGCAGAAATATGGCGTGAAAAGGCCCAAAGTTTTATTTGCAGCCACATTAATTCTCTGGGCAACAGCCTGAAATACCACAAACAATGCAAATCTCTCTTTTTAGCAGATACTGGAATATGTGTCAGTGACATGAGGAGCTTGTTTTTGGTTTCATCACAGTTACAGAGACAATAGACTGAGCTCAAACCTAGCCATGATGCAGGGAACAGTAATCCCATTCAGCTGCGTAGTAGTCCTGCACTCCTTCCCATAAAGCATGTCACCAGGAGCAGCACTACCACCGAGACACGGTGCCAAAAAATAAAAAGCCAGAGCTGCTGTGAGCCGGATTATCCTACAGGGGGCAGTGCGTAGCCTCTGCCTCTCTCCCCATCTCCCTCCTCAGGCTTTAATCATTCGTCAGGCATAATAAGAGAAGCATTTATAGTCATATCCCAGTAATAAAGGAGGTGTCTCTTTGTCCCTTTTCATTCAACACATTGTCACAACCCAGAGCCTTAATCCTCCAAACTGACGGACAGTTGCATCTTGGGAAAAGAGCTGCATGCCATTGTTTGAGTGAGTCAAATCTGTTAAGCCCTAATTCTTTTGTGGGCATTTGCATACTCGGAAGTATTCTTTTACTGAGGGGCCAAATCCTCCTTGTGTGTGATGCGAGGCATTTTTAGTATCATTTGTGAAGTATCTACATGCACTATTAGCGCTGCATAATACCCACATATAATACGGCGGAATAATCTTGCAGATAAGACGGGTTTTTCTAAAGTGTAGCATTACGTCGGGATGAAACGCTGCAATTTCAAGCAGATTCAAACAGGCTCAAATGTCATCAGAAATGTCAAGTGCCTCTGCAGTGGCAGGATACCAGAATGGCTTTTTTTTATCTTTTTCATCACCCGCCTGATTCCTTAAATTTACCTCCCAGTTGAAAGGCCTGGCTTGGCTCAGACTGCTGCGATGTAATGGGTCTGCTGCCATAATAAAGACGGTTACCTCTGACTCACCTGGCCTCTCACTTCCTCTCTTATTTTCTCTTTCTTCCCACTTCTTTTCGTCTCGCTCTTTCCATTTCTTTTCCTTCTACCCCTCTTCACCTCCGCCTCTCCCACTCGCTCTCGTCCTCGTTTGATTATAGCAGGATGGCTTTCTCTCTTCCAACAGAGTTTCTCTGACTCACTGAGAAACTGTTTGTTATCTGTCTGTGGTGTTCTTCACAGTGTGGTTCACACATTCACATCCTCTGCAGGCCTTTTCTCTGCTGCTGTCTGGAGTCCCGTCTGCAAAAGCTCTGATAAGATTGTTGAGTTGAGATGGCAGATGGAGAGTCAGTGTATTCTGTTAAAGCAAAACCTTTAGCTTCCCAAAATGTCGACCTTCTGTCTGACTAACACATTACATTACACTGACTTTTATCATCTGAATTTGTAAAAGAGTGGGAAATCTACATAAAGGTGAAAGTCTGATCATCATTTATTTTCCAGGATTTGGTTTTCTGACAAAATAGCATGTGAATGAAAGACTCCAGAACGGCAGGCCTGGATGATGTATCCTCCAATCAGCACATAAAATCTTTAGACAGGTGACTATAAAATCTTCCTGAAAATATAATGAATTTATCTTCGGACTGGGGCTGATCTTTTTGTGGCTGCTGGGCTGATAAAGTCTACGAACATGTAGAGGTAGTGAGGAAATTCCAGATGCTTTTTTTTTGGAGACTGTCCTCAACAGAGGAATGACAGCATTGGTTGATTGTTTAAATGCATAACACTACGCGTGTTTAGGTTTGTCTGACATGCAGCTTCTTGTGGTCACTATTGTCTTCCAAAAGCAAAAAGCGGAAGAAGTGTAACGTTGTTTTACAGCAGGTGGCTGGTGGATGCGTGTCTGACTGGCTACTTCCACACTACGATGTTTTCCTGATCTTTTTAGCTGAGTATCAGAACGGATCTCGGTCTATAATAAAATGACTGAAAACGCACGTAAAGTGGCCGTTCACTGGGAATGCACATGCTGATGTAAACAGGAAGCAGATTGTCTACTCCGTAGTTGCAGAAGCTTTGGCTAAAGAAGACAGTACTACAAGAGACAAACGCAGAACAACTATGGGGAACAACCTCAGCTGAGATTTCTTTGCATGGACCGACAACAAGGTGGAATTGTTACTGAAAGTAACACGGGAGTACAAAGAGACTGTTATCACAAAGCAATAAAGTGTATAAGTGTTATTTACACAGTACAAAATATTTTAATAAAAATACCTAAACTAAAACTCAGTAGCATCGTGTGTCTGCTTTGCATGACTGATAAGATCCAATCAGGAAGCCAAATGTGAGCGTCTGCATAATTGTTTGCCTCCATTTTTGCCTGTCTGCACTTATACTCTACTCTGGAATTTTAAAACTGTTTTAGTCTGGACGGGAGTTGCAAAAGTAGCATAAGCTTTTAAAAAACAAAAACGTAGTATTGTGGATGTAGCCTTTGATACAGGAGACTTAACCTTAGAGGTGGCAGATCAGAATACACACACGTGTTGTCTAGAAAATTCCTTAAGTCATTCTGCATTAGAAGCAAAAGTTATTGACCCAATTTGGAGACATCTGCCCTGCTAACTCAAGGATGGTGGTGTGTATCACCTGGTCAATCTTTTTGACAAAATAGTTTGATCCAGAGGAAGATATCTTGTTAATTATGGGGCAAATTACCATCACATCACATTTGGTGTGGATATTCATAGTCCCCACAGGATGAACCCCAACGTTATTTTTATTATATTTTTATATTATCTTATTATTTGTGAGCATACATGTATTAAGGCGGAATAATTCTGATCATGTAACAGTGTCTGAAACACCTTTTCTGATGGAGAATAAATGGGAGGCTCCGTCTGACAATTCTTGTACCTTTCCAAAATCCCAACAATCGAGCCCACATTAGTCAGGTCTGTGGAGGTGTTAATGTCTCTCATACTCTCTTTTTCATTCCGTACAATTTATTACATCGACACCAAAAAGACATGAAACATACAGAATTGTTGCAGACAGATGAAATACAGGCTGGTTTTTCAGCCCTCCATTCCATTTCTAAGCAGACTGAAGCCTTTACTGTCTACTTTCATCCATTTCTTCCAGTAGACTTTGATAACATTGTACTGAACAAGTTGAATTCCAACGAGAGATGGACGATGCGTCACCACTTCCCCTAACTGCACAAAAATTATGTCAAATATCCTGGATACAGATGATGCCATCTTGCGCTGGTGATGTCATTTGGAGCCAGAGTCTGCACAGTAGTGATCGGGGTTGGAGGCGTGGTACTGAGCTCCCGTCCATACACCCAGCTGACTCAATCACGAGCAGGGCTCAGCTGTCAATCATGACATGAAACCCCCTTTTTATAGAATCAAATAACTAATTAAAACCAAACTTGTCCGACAAATGAACACTCCAACATATGTCAGTGTTATCATAACTATTTAACATGATGGAAACCAATGCATTTGAAAAATGCATTTCAAATTTTATTGTTTAGTTTGGCCCATGTCACATCCCTTATCAGGGTAGTCAGCTACCAGGGGATGATGGAGACAATTCTCTGGGGGGCTATCATGTCATCCATCTTTAGATACACTCTATGGTCAATAAACAACAAGACAGGATGCAAACAAACCCCCCTGGTTAGCCAAACTTATTTGGAAGAGAAAACAAAAGCGAACAGTGAAAGTATCAGTCAAACTGTCTGTTGAAAAGGTCGCACTACAGCAATATGACCTAAGCTGTAATAAACTGGAATTATCCTTTAAGATTTATAGTCAGGGTGTGAGTGAGCCTTTATCTGTATTTCATGTAAAGTACATGTACAGTATGTACGCAGCCTTGGCTCTACATTCAGATTCAGTGTCTTTGTCGTGAAGGATGTTTCACCATCATCACTTTTCTCTCCCGTTCTTTCCAATGTCACACAGTTAGAAAGAGCCGGAAGGAATTTGCAGCCGCTCTACATCTGTTCTCTGGCTGCTGTTTGTCTGTTTATTTTGTTCTTTCCTCCTGTGTATTTAAGCATCAATTTCTGCCGGCAAGGGACACATGAAAAGAGCCATGGCACGAACAGAAAACAAGCCCTCAGAGACGAGGAGGAGGAGGAGGATGAAATGACAACACGAGGAAGGAAACAAGCCCAGGAATAAGCTGCGATTAAACCGAAAAACAATCAAACCGCAGAGATGAGAAGAAGAAGAAAGAAAAAAACACAGCGACACACACAACAATGAAAGCAAATAAAACAGGCATACAGGGAATGCAGTGTGTTTGTGAATAGACCC
The DNA here is from genome assembly GCF_014851395.1 of Micropterus salmoides. Classification (NCBI taxonomy): domain Eukaryota; kingdom Metazoa; phylum Chordata; class Actinopteri; order Centrarchiformes; family Centrarchidae; genus Micropterus; species Micropterus salmoides. The sequence continues at coordinate 61,789,409 of NW_024040040.1, read as the reverse complement.
CGGTGAGGGCAAATTACACTGAGTGCCAGTTCTGGATGCCTGGCATCAAAGGAGAGTGGAAGAGTTTTTTTGGAAATGGGAACCGTTTCTCTGTCTAAATGACACCATTGGATATCTCTGAAAGGGAAACTGGGAAAAGGGAAAGCAGCAGTGCTGTTAACACATTAACACATTTATCTTACCTTGACACTACATGTGAGAAGGAAGGCCACGTCCTCACTGATGCATACAGACAGACAGACAAATATCATATATGTGTTCCAAAGTATTCAGATTCATTGGTTTAGCTCATTTTAAGAAGGATGAACATGAACCTTCCTGAACCTACAAACACATAATCGCTGGGCTGTCGTTGGTCTTCGAGTCTTCGGGGGGAAGCAGAAACAAGTTGGCTTATCAACAGTGTTGGGAGTAACGCGTTATAAAAGTAACGCTGTTACAGTAATGTACTGCTTTTTGCTGTAACGCAGTAATATAAAATCATAAAGAAAAATCGGTAATATACGCGTTACAGTCTCAATAATGCTGTTATGCTGCTGTACCTCGTGCATAAATGTGCACAGCGGCTTTCTTATGGCCCATTTATACTCCTGCGTAGGGGCTACACACGTAGCCAGGCATTTAGACTTGTGCGTCGGTGTCCGTCATTTTGCAATTACACCCCCAAACACTAGGCGGTAGCGCTACAGTGTCCACTGTGTTGACTTTTGCCGGGTGAGCAGGCTAACTTCCGGTTTAGCCCTCCGCTAATGTGAATGGGGGTATATACGGGCGGCTGGTGTAGCCTTTTCAAATGTTACCGACCAAGTGAATCACATTCTGATAGTGAAACGAGTCATTTCGGGTTGTGACGGTCAAATATATTGATCCTCCATGTTCCGGCCGCTGTTTAGGCCAATAAAAGCTCGGCTCGGAGGCATTGCGAGGCTCAACGCGTGGTGGTTGTTACATTTTTGAGAAGGTGCACGTCAGGCTACACCGTAGGTGATAGTGATTTCACCCCCAAGTTAAGATGGTTGACTTGCTAGCAAACAGTTTTTTATTTACACACCCAGCAGTTGTGGAGCAAAATTATCATTCATTTGGAGTCATGTTTCTGATGACACAAAGTCCAATATTGTCACTTTCTTAGCTCTATTTCTGGTCTCCACCAGCTCCTGAGGAAAATATCTGGATCTTTAGCTGCTAAATGCTCCACTATATTCACCCAAGCCACTGTCGTCAGTGATGGTAAAAGTGACTCTTGACAGACTCGAATCTTCAAATCTCGTTCATTAAAATTAACTAATCTTTTTTAGTCATTTCGTTTATTTGAACTAGGCTGATTATTGCGGCGCTGCAGCCCTCTAGTGGGTGATGTAAAAAAACAGTGCAGTTTTGCTTTAATTGACAAAGTATAATGCACAAATTCACCCCCTGATCATTTTCTGTCATCTCTTTATTAAAGGCCCATGGGGCCACAAACAAATTCAAACCATGTAAAAAAACACAGAAATATGTTGTCATTGTAAATATGATGAAGCGATACGTTAGCCGTGACGATGTTGGCTTACGTGTCAGCCCCGTGGCGAGTGTAGTCTCACCGTTGTACAGTCCCACAGACAATGGGTTGCGGGAATAACCTGTGTTGGTTCCGGGTGCTTGATTAGAGAATTAAAGTGTTGGGGGACCTAGAGGGGCATTTGGCTTATTTCGGGAAAAGGGTGATATTTGTCACCTTTTTCGTTGTCATGATTCTCTGTTCGGTGATAAGCCCACACAAACCACACTTTTTTGTGGTCTTTTCTTCCACTTGGTCTGACCACCTAGACAATCTGCAGGAAGTATTTCGTCGCCTGGAGAGGGCTTCCTTGACCCTTAATCTGGCGAAATGTGAGTTTGGAAAGGCAGTGGTCACCTATTTAGGGAAACAAGTGGGGCAGGGGCAGGTGTGCCCCCTGGTGGCTAAAGATCAGGCCATTCTGGATTTTCCCGTTCCAGAAACGCGGAGGCAGCTCCATCAGTTCTTGGGAATGTGTGGTTATTATCGTGGATTCTGCAAAAATTTCGCTAGTGTTGTTTTGCCACTCACTGATTTGTCCAGCCCGTCTCGCCCTTTTGTTTGGGATGCTGTGTGTCAAGACTCATTTGTTTCTGCAAAAGCTCTCTTGTGCAGTGCCCCTGTGTTGGCTGCCCCAGATTTTGTACGTCCTTTTAAGTTGGAGATGGACGCCAGTGGATACGGCGCAGGAGCTGTGCTTTTGCAGAAGGATGACTGAGGTGTTGATCATCCTGTGTGCTATTTTTCTAAGAAATTTTGCAAATTTCAGGTGAATTATAGCACAATTGCACTTGCACTACTGTGGGCGTTTATGTTGGTTCAACTGCAAGCCCCGTTCTGGTCTTTACGGACCACAATCCCCTAGTGTTTCTATCCCGTATGCGCAACAACAATCACCGTCTGATGCGTTGGTCATTGTTGTTACAGGATTTTAATATTGACATTCACCATATAAAGGGGTCGGACAATGTTGTGGCTGATGCATTATCTCGGGTGGGAGTCTAAGGAATCGAACATTTCTTTAGGGGGAAGAAATGTTGAGGGGGTCTTATGACCTGGATTCATATTGGTTTGGATGTGAGTCTCAATGGTGTGTATTTGCCTGCTGTTATCTGCCTGCTGTTACCCACGTCAGAATATCCCGTAGCCCTTTGATGATTTATGGGGAGTGGAGAAAAGAGACGAGACATCATGTTGCGCTCAGGCTTCCCCTAGTAACATGCATTCTCTGGTGACCGGATCAGCTGTTAGCTGTAAACACTAGCAGGAATAAAGTTAAGGTACGGCTGTGTTAAAACTACAGCACAACATCACTGCACTGTAATAACGTTATGCTTTATTAAATGTCACATAATAAACAAAATAGATAATGTCAGTCCAGTGACTGTTACCTGACAACCGAATTGCCTCTCATTCTCCGGTGCTGGCAGTAACTCAGGCTGAACGAAATGAACAAAAGACTCATGAGAGGACCCATGTGAGTGGTGAACGATTAGTTCATTCCTGCTCCACATTAGCCGAGCTGTCTCGTGACAAATGAACGACTCAAACCCACTGTGTTGACTTTTTACCGGCCAAGCTAACTTCCGGTTTAGCATTCGCTAACGTGAATGGGGGTAAAATGTAGTCTTTTCAAATGTTATGAATCACATCCTGATAGTGAAACAAGGTGTTTCGCTCGGGTTGTGACGGTCAAATATATTGATCCACCGTGTTACAGCCGCCGTTTTGGCTGATAGTAAAAGTTACTTCAAAGCACGGGCACTTCCGGTCGGCTCGGAGGCATTGCTAGGCTACCCAGCCGACCAATCACAGAGCTTACTGTCCACATCGACTCGACATGTAGTTACATTTTTGAGGAGGTGCATTTCAGGCTATGGTGTAGGTGACGGCGTAGGGTAGAGGGACTACGCAGAGGCTATGCTGTCAATTTGACGCAGAAGTATAAATTGCACTTTAGGCACCAAAATTACTTCGTTAGATTTAGGATTAACGTTGCAGCTGGACAGATAAACAAGAAACTCAGAAGGTAGGTCCGGGTCTCGTCAATAACCTCAGGCGCAAAAATTTGCACGCTTCTTCCTCTAGGGGGCACTATAAGCAAGATCAACGCGTAAGGGCTTGGAACTCCCACATGCGAAGGAGCATGTCAAAAACCTAAAATCCACATGTTCTGGGGGTCGAGCTGAATCTCCTGTTATAGCCCACGGCTAAACTTTGGCTCGGACAATCTCTGGACCAAGCTGATGAACTTTTTTAGACAGAATTTTGATCTGCCGCAAAATGTCCCAATTACAGGCTTACAAATGTTTGCGAAAAACACTAAAAATACGATGTGATGTCACATCTTAGGTTTGGAATGGCTGATCTACACCAAACTGGTGACCTTATTTGGCACGCCTTCTCGAGGTGCTGTGTGTTGACATACATGCATTTTATATCTCTGTAACCCCAAGTCCCTTTAATTTCAAACTCTGCTCATTTATTCAGCACGGGCCCCCAGAGCCACAGCGGGACATCCGGGTCGACTTGCGTGGCCTCCGCGGGTCAAGGGGGGCAGCTGGTGCCGGGGGGTTGGACTCCGCTTACAACTGCTTGCAGTTCTAGTTCTCATTTATATTTAGTTGTTGTCACCTTAGTGTTGCCATTTAACAAACATAAGGCTGATATTGACTGCTGCTGCTGCTGAACCTCAGATTATGTTCAATGTCAATGTTTTGTTTTTGTTTTAGCAACTCAAACTAGTTTTGTCAGACTTAACGTTAATCTACTTTTTATTTTACATTGAATGCTAATGGGAAACATTTTGAAAAAAATAAAAGGGATTGTAGAAACCTGAAGTGTCATGAGCAGAAGTTCTGCTGGGGAAAGCGGGAAATAGTTTTCTATAGAAGATTAAAAATGTTCAGTGATTGGCTGAAGCTCTGTTGTTACAGTATTTTTCTTCCTAATTAGATCGTTACAAAATGAGCTAGTATTATTGAAGGCCATACTAGAGCAGTGAAAAGTGCACGATTATTCTAAATGTGTAGCTTATGAATAAATTTGACTTCCTCTGTGTCGTCTCTCTTGTACCCCCTCGTCTGTCCCTTCAGCGGTACAGCTCTTGGTTCCACAGCTCTCTGGTTTTTGTGTTGTTCCAGTTCAGCGGCTCTCTGACGCCCCGACGCCGAGGCTTTTATGACAGATGAAGACTTTTTAACCGCCTCTGTGTGAAGGCAGCGAACTGGCTCCTCTTAATTAGTACTTTGTCTCTGCTTAGAAATGACCTTTTCTCTCTTTTGCACTTTGGCTAAATTGACTCCCACTTCTCTGCTGTGTGTTTCCTCTGTTTTACATGGCTGCTGGTGCGTGGCTCTCCTCCGGGTGCTGCAGCACTTCATGTAGTTAGAGTTCAACTGATGTATTGACGCCCCAGTATAGCAAGCCAATGTTATTTTTAACTTTTACTCAATATTACCTCCATCCTACCACAGCAACAGAAAAACCAAGTGGAAAACCTGACCTTTAAATGTTTCTATGTTATTTCAGAAAAACCTGGAGGGAGAGGATTGTCAGGATTGATCTTTTAATCACTATAGTTTGTCAAGGGTTTGCTAACGCAGAGAGCTTTGGTGTTTGGTTGTTAACAGGAAGTTTGGTTTAAAGACATTTGTACCATTGACTCCTATCTCAACCATTGCTCTTTTGTGGGGCAGTTTCTACATCATCAGGTTAAATCAACACATTCTCACTCCCGACTCGTCACATGTGGACGCATGGTCAAAGCCCTTTTGGCGTCGCTTTTTAACGCCCAGGGCACTCCTTTAGTGTCATTTTTCGACGCATAGGGCTCCACGGTCAAGTTGGCAACGCTTGGCAACAACAAATATGCAAAGTCCGGTAAAGTTAGCAACAGTAAATATCCAACGTGTGTTGACACCTTCATTCCATTTGAAACATCGCCATTTTGAAGCGGCATGTTATTAAAGTTATGAAACGTTGCAATTTGGTTAGGTTTAGGCACAGAAAGTACTTGGTTTAGGTTAGGAAAAGATCATGGTTTGGGTTAGAATAACTACGTACGTCAGTTAACACTAACTTGAACTTTAAGAAAAATATTAAATGTTGACTTTTTGCTTAACATGGGACATGAACTCCGCTCCTGATTCAAAGTCCGAGTCCCTCCATTAACCTACTCCACCTCCTTACTCATGCTTTTCTGTTAAATATCATATGGGGCTTCCCCCACTGCGTTGAACTAAGACGCTATAGGGATCCCCAGTGCGTTACAAACTGACGCCAATGGCTCTTGACCATGCGTCCATGTGTGACGAGCAGTGTTGGGCAGTAGCGTTGCTACAAGTAGCGCCATCACTAGTTTCCCTACATTTCTCAGTAGCTTGGTGGTAGCGTCGCTATTTTTGAATCAAATAGCTTTTCAGTAACAAAGCTCTTTTATTGACCGAGTAGGGCGGTAGATTTCACACACGCTACATTTTCCCAAGCATTTCTGAAGGATCAGTAAGTGACGCCACCGCCACACACGGACCTGTATGTGCAGCCGGCAGAAGCGGCTGACGGTGACATCACGTACCTCTAGTGAGGAGGAAACTTTGATATTAGTGTCAGAAACTTGTTTCCATAAGATGAGATCTTTCTCTCTCCACGTTGCTGTAGCTTAGCTTGCTACATTTCACTGGGGGGGGGAGCTTCTGTGTAGTGAAGCTTCATTTAATGTAGAGTAAAAATAGTAGCTTAGCTCACTACATTTTCCAAGTAGCTTGCCCAACACTGGTGACGAGTCAGGGAGTGAGAACGGGTTGGTTAAATAAGAATGGGTGGTGCAGCTACTATAATGTAGCTAACTTTGAAGACAGGATGTCAAAGTTCACCAATAAAGATAACAAACAAACAAAGAATCAAGAACCGGTACAGGCTTTACCCCTGGAAATTGTTTAGCAAGAGGTGGGACAACCTAAACAAAAGCACCTATGCTCTATTCCCCTGAAGGTTAAAGTTATGTATTATTGAATTTATGCATTCCTGTTCAGGCGAGGTGGCCCACCTCTGCTATAAAATACTGCAGTTTCAGACTCAAAGGTGTGTTTCATTGGGCCAATGTGACAGCAGTAAGTTAACGAGAGGAAACAGGTGTGCTTCAGGTGCACTGAATTCCTGTTCTCTGATGAAAGCTTCACGGCCAAATGCATCGGCAGGTTGCCAGTCAATCAGTTGACGCGGCAAGATTGTTTCTTCACCACTGTCGTCTTGCTTCCTAATATCTTTCGGGGAAAAACAATGATAGCAGCAACTTTCCAGGAAGATCCAGCAATCTCTGAGGCCACATAGTTCCAGACATGCTTCATCGGGGACTAATGCATCCCTAATGACCACACAAACACACACACACACACATACACAGTGTTTTCCAGGCTCTACCGTGGCTTTCCAGCCACCACAACCATCACCTCCTCCATTTCCAGAATCAGAGATGACCTTTGCATGAATAAAGTCAAAGCGGATTAAGGCAGAAGAGACCTTCGCAATGTCGGTCGAGGGGAGAAGTGGGTGCATCCTCCTTTGAACGTGGCTTGAGTGTCGATGTCTCCACCTGCCTGAAGGCCACGCTGTGTGTGTTTGAGCATGTGATGCGTTTGCAAGGAGGAAAAACAAAAAACAACAACACACATTTAGGAAACGAGAGGAAACATTTCATGATAGTAAATGTTAAGTTACTATCAAAGTCTTCCATCTGTTTCACTGGAGGTGATAACATCTCTGCTTAATATTCTGATCTGATGTAATCCATACGTTACAAGATGTACAAACACAGAATCTATTTGCTTAAGTAAAAGATCTGTCCATCATACTAGCAGGATTACAACAATTTAGATTAGCTGCCTTTCTTTACTGCTCCAGTACATCAGCTGTGCTCGGCTCCTATCAGGATTAATGGAATCTCATTTTGTCATTGTTACCTGTAAATGCCCGTCAGAATAATCTGCAGCTGAGCAGTTTATACCTTCAAGAAGTAATTTTAGCAGATACTGGTTAAGAAAATTTAAAAATCTTGGGACGTTTTGTGACGTTCACATTGTTTAAGTTATGAAAGTTTTGCCACTGTCTACAGAACCTACTTGCTTTCCTGCAATGGCCACATGCAAGTCAAGCTAGCTCGCAGGCCAAGTCCACAGGTACACAGGTATCTTCATTAAAAAAAAAACTCCTTCCACATGAAAATGCAAAAACACAATTGAAACGCTGTTTGCATGCCAAAAGAGATGTAACCCTAACCCTATAGACATGGCAATCGAATGCCTGAAAAAAGTTTTTCTGGTGGGCTGCTGGCAATGGCGCATTGAGGAAGGGGGAATCAAATGTGTGGACTGACAGCGAAGTGGAGTTATTCTTTAATATCGCACTTGAGTATAAAGTTATAAGAACAAAAAGGAATGAGCACTGCTGGCCACGTCCGCCATTGCACAAAATGTCACACCATGTAAACAAAGGAGATTAGGACTCACACAACTTACTTTACCCTCTACAATACAACACTGCAAACAGAGGTTCTGAAAATCTTCACCCTGGCAGGAATTTTCTAAAAGGTTAAGTTTCAGTGTGAACAAAAGGCCAAAGCACATAGAAATGGTTGAGTTAAAAAAAATCATGCCACGAATAGAGAGTAAACAAAGTGAAAAAACACGATTCAAAATCGCATTTGTAATATGACACAAAATTCAACCTAGGAGCAGAGCCTTGCTCAACAGTCATGTAGTTTGCTCAATTTGTTTAGAAAGGCTTGGCATATTTTTGAAAATGTATTTTATTAATAAATCAGTTTTTTAGCTTTACCAAACACTATGTCTTTTGACTGTCATGGGTTAAGTGTCACCAGCTCATCAGGGAGACCTGTGATCAGATCACCTGTGAACCTTGGAAAGATGGCAATTCACTAGCAAGGACCACACAATTGACAGGTACGATTAAATGATTTATTGATGATGGAAACAGAAGATGTATGAATATGTGTCCTCCAAATCACTAAAACCACGCTTACTTGGATCTCAGTGGAACGTATACCTCTCCTTCCTTTCCTCGCTTCCTATGAGTTCTCTGCGGTTTCTTGTTGTCTAAACCACTGCTGCTGCCTGAGGAGCAACAACATGACACACAAATTAGTTAAAAAACACAGTTGTCTTTGGGCCCCCAACTCCTCTGTCTGCAGAATGGGGGCCATCGCTGAAACGTTTTCCAAGATCACTTACCAGAAAAACAAAAGGGGAAAAGAAAACTGCAGAGCGGGCCGACCACAGCCCTCAGGATTATTCTCCTCGTGTTACATGGATTAGCAGCAGCCCAACCTTTGACTCCTGTTAGGGACGACTTGACTTATGGCTCTGTTCAGCTGGGGAGGGGCCTCACTCATTGCTATAGTATGTACACATTATTGTGTTCATAATAAAGCTTCCTCTGTCAGAGCAGGAAAATAACGTATAGGTGTCCAGCACAGACCCTATAGCAGCCACACCTGACACCATACTTACACATACAGTACGAGCAGAAGCACCTTGTTGTTAGGAAGGTCTATTTGATTGACATTAATACATTATGTTGCTGTCCTGTTAAAACTAACATCTGCACTTCCTGGAGTATCCTGTGGTTGCCTTGAAACAGTAAAACAACATCATTTGCACTTGCTGGTGCTGGTAACATGATTTTAGTTTCCCTTTGGACTGAGCCATGCTAGCTGTTTCCCCCTGCTCCCACTCTTTCTGCTAAGCCATGCTAACCACATCCTAACTCCAGCTCTGGGTTTACAACAAAAACATCAAATTTGGGTCAATCTTCTCATCTCACTCCTGTGAAGAAAGAGGATAAGCATTTCCCCAAACGTTGAACTTATTATATTTCTGATCTGCTTCATGTAAAAAATAATTTAAATGCCATATGTAGACTTCTAAATAAATTTCACTTTTCAGCCACATGTAGTTTTCACCTGGACTTTTGACCTAGAACATTTAAATCAACCAAATCAATACTTACTGGATCCCCGCAACACAGCTTTGGTCTCTCTTGTTCAGATGCAGAAAGGCGGCAAACATCAGTCATCACATTTCTCTTTGAATCTACCCCTTGACTTCAGCTTCTGTGAGGTTAAACCCCTTCATGTGGAGGAAGAATAGCAAGAGAAATTATGCTCAACTTGTGTGTGTGTGTGTGCGTATGTTCAGCTCTCGTGTTAAGTCCCTGCAGATCTCCCAAATACCCATGCACATGTGTATAGAAACAATTTACAAAGCCCTGTGTAATCTTCCTTTTTACTGCGCTCTTAGTTTCATCGGCAGGGGATTACTGTACCACTTTTTTTGTGTGGAATCTGAAAAAGGAGGAGGGACATACAAAATGGCGGAAAAAGGAAAACAAATTGTAGCATAATCTCTGCAGAGAAAGGACGGCTGAGCGAGGGAGTCCCCCAGACCCTCCATCTTTTTTCGGGCCAGAAAATCCCATAATCCTCCATGTTTGATGTCTCAAAGCTAATGGCGTTTATTAGGACAGCCCAAAAGGCGCTTTGTCCGCGGTGCGGTTGCCGTTGTGGTTTTGAATGACATTGCAGAGAGAGAGCTGGTAACTTTAGCTTAATCTGGGCTTATCCAGCCCCGATGCATGCACAGGTGTGTGGCCCTTAAGCCCAGAGGAGGCCGGGCTCTCCTGTGCCAAAGATCAATCCTGCTCCAGGGGCCGAAGATGTCCTGAGGAACACACACTGCACCTTAACCCAGGAGGCTTTGGCCCCCTCATGAACCGAACTGCCTATTATCACATTTTAATTAAAAGGCTGCTCCCCTTCCCTCTGTCTGCTCAATAAGATATGGAACTACCTTTTCCTGCTGAATCAGTTTACATTTGCAGGTTGAGTTGCACATTTTCATCTGGAGGATTTTTGTTCCGGGCCCTGTGTTCACCCCATAGCCTTCTGCTTTGTGCTTTGGCCCTAAATCCTGTCAGTTTATAAATATCAATTTGGCATTAGTGATTTATATGCTACTGCTAAATTATGTACCTTGAAGAAATATGTTCAAAAATAATAAAATTGGATTCTTTAAAACAAGCAGACACAAACACAGCCGTGATATACCAACACGTTCTCATTCCCAAGTCGTCACATATGGACACTTGGTCAAGACCCCACAGCGCCAGTTTTTAATGCACTGGGTACCTCTTTTGCATTATTTTTCTGCACTACAAGCATTATACGTCAGGTCAGTCTCAGGTGCCATAGAAGAAAGAGAGTCAAAGTCCACGTAGGAAGGATGGGTGGGTCAAACAAACACTGGACTTTCACCCAGCCTACCAGTGTTCATTTCCCGAAATAGTGAAATAGTGAAGTGTTAAGCTACGTATGCTACACATAGGCTACCTAACTGAAGTTCCATAACCTAATTTACATGCTGTAAGTTACCCTAACAATGATATTTTCCTTAACCCTTAAAAGTAGTTTTAGTGCCTCATTCTAACCAAACTGTGAGCATTGCTACCTGTTTTATTTTGAAAGTCTAACATACATTGCATATTTAATATTGCTAACATGACAGCGGAGCCCTGCATGTCCAGAAATTATGATAAAAGGGTTTCCAGAGAGTTAAAAAGACTTGACCGTGTGCCCATTTGTGACGACTTGGGAGTGAGAACATGTTGGACATACTATGACTTTACAATGTTGTTCTCCCTAACGTTATCCCATAGAACGTGATGAATACAAGTCCAGTATTCAGTCTCCTCTCAGCTCAGGTTTGGTCTCCACCAACTCCTGAGAAAAATTTCTTCTCCAGCTAGTCTGTGTGAAGGCTCTGTAGCTGACATGTGTCTCCTTACCATATTTGCACAATTGCTACACAACGCTTTGCTGGCTTTGTAACCATGTAGGGACGAGAATAACTGTGACTGGTCAGTATGGGTTGGATGTGTTTTCTCCAACCAGTTTCTGATGCCACCATGGAGAAGGTAGGGACAAATGGATGGACAACAAAGCTTGTGATTTGGACACCACTGTTCACATCTTGTTTATCCTTTATTATCTTTAACCAAGTAGTGTTTGTCGCTAAACCTAACCAAACCTTTACCAAAGTGGTGGCAAATCAGAAAACACACATTTGATTAATTTTCTGTTGTGATCATATGCATTTTTAAAGGCACTGACACGCCAGTAGGAGCTTCACATCAGGAAATGCTCATGTCTTTTGTTGTAGGAAGGCAGAAACAAACGATACATTCTGCAAAATGCATTGCTACAAGGAATCAGATCCCTGGTTACTGTTGAGTAAGAATTTGCACTTGAATCACTTCTGATATTCTGTCTGGTTATTGAGGTCGGAAGCTGCAGGCGGTTCAGCCTGTAGTTTCTACAATATGAACTCTATCTAATGAATAAAACATAGAAACAAAACAGTCTTCCAATAATTAATATGAAGTTTAATCTACTTGAATGATTTAAAAGAAGGTTTAGACACTGGCTGACCTCATTTGAGATTCAGTTACAGTAGATTTACTGCTCAGAGAGAGAGTGACCAGTCTTCAAATCCCACAAAAAACAGAAAAATCTCTGATCTTTCGACCTTTTGTGTCTTTTTGTCAATTTTTAAAAAACACCTCCTTTACACCTGTTTCATGTCTCTGACCAACACATTGGAGGAGAATGACATTGCTGCTGCTTCGGAATGGTGAAGGCTTTCTGAACAAGGACTGCTGACTGTTTTATTGGATTTGGAAGCCACTCCTTCAATAAAAAGAATGAATTTCCCATAATTCAATAACAGAAATAACGGCCAAGCGGACCAGTGATCCATAAACACTACGATGATGAGGTCATCTCTCCCCCTGCACGCCAGCACATGATGCAATATGACCATCAGCTTCAGAGCAGCTGCTGTACGAGTAAAGAGACAAAATGACACCGTGTGTTTCATTTTCAGATTTGAATACAGTACGTCAGGGTACTCGGGTATTTTTAGACACCTGAGACACTGTACAGTGGTCTTTTTGTCCAAGGCCACTGAGATGTTCCCCCATTTTCACAGCTTTGGGCGTCCCCGGCATTTTCACCAAAAACCCTTCACGGTGTGTCCAAACCTTGCATTTCTTCAATTGCTACCATCATCCTCCAAATAACATGCTTCACGGTTTTATTTTCCTGCAGGGGGGGATTCTGCCCCCGCGGCCTCGCTCCCTGTGGATTTACACAACCCTCATTTTTCTTTTTCTTTTCCCACAGAAGGAGCCGTTGGCATAGACTGAAACGCTGCACATCACTTCCTGTCAGGTAGAGAAATGTATCGGCACCATAAACGTTTCACTGTTGACGTTTAAACTGTCTCTCTGGCTCACCTTTCGCCTCTCAGATGCCGGTGTCTGCGATTCATGACCCAAAGCTTCTTTGCACCATTTTTGGGCAAAGCAGGATGATTTCAAACCGTTCCTCACATCCACAGTTCAATACATGAGTGTCAGGTCGACCAACAGGGGGCGTCAGCCGGCAGCTTAACATGTATCTGCTGTCTGAAGAAGTCAGAGATGCAGCATTACCCTTATTTAACTGAGGAAGCTTCTCCTGTTCATACAGAAACAGAGCTGCTAAGTACAGCCACAGTCTCACCAAGTCATCTTTAAACTGCAGAGGTGGAATATAACTAAGTACATTTAATCAGGTGCTAAGGTACTTGAGTATTTCTGTTTTATCCTACTTTATACTTCTACTCTACATTTATTTGTTGTCAGTTTTAATAACTAGTTACTTTTCAGATATGATTATTAATACATAATATAAAGTGACTAATAAATTATGATCCATTTCCATCTTTTCATGCTGCAACATTAGTGATTCGTACACATTAATGCATCACTTATTATACCTTTAAACTCAAATGAGCCATTCTGAAAAAGAGTACTTTTACTTTTAGTACTTTAATGCTGATACAGATGCAGGATTAACTTTTAGCAGAGTATCTTTTACTTTCTGCTATTACTACTTTTACTCTTACTTAAGTAAAAGACTTGAGTCTCCCACTACTGCTGAAACTGGGTCAGAAGATGGTGATCTTGATTGTCTGTGGCAGATTCAAACCAGTGCACCTCCACAGGCCAGATCTTCTATCTTATAGCAAGACGAGCTTACACAATACACCAAGACAACAACTAGACTATACAGTGAGATTACACACATACACAGACAAGAGACAAAATGTTAAAAATGGATGAACCACAGTCAAACTGAAATATGAGCACAGTATGTATTAAAGGTAAACTTTCTAATAAAATATCTACAAACAATTTTTTGTAATTATGTCCACTCAAATATTTTTTTTCTTAACCCTAGAAATAATGAATTCATCCCTTTATATTTTACGCTAAGAAAAGGAAACGTGAGGCCAGCATCAGTAGAACAGAAACAAAAAGGGATATAAAAACAATACTGTGTTGAACACAGAAATCCTGAAATACAGTATGTCCATGTATCTCAGCTTTAAAAAAAAGTATTTTACACTGCATTACAAAGCAACATGTCTGCAGCCAGCCGCCAAGCTAAAAACAGTAAACTCGGAGCAGCTGCAGCTGCAGCTGCAAGTGCACTGCAGCATCAAACAGCAGACTGGAGGTCCCATCACAGACCTGGAACTAATGGTTGCCTTTTTGTTGACTGTAACCATGATCTTTAAATGTTGTGCCTTTTTAGACTTTTTAGACTTTATTGTCCCAGAAGGAAATTCTTTTTCATAGCACTGTACATCACCAATTAACATACAACAACAACAGAAAAAAACGAGCCCTTCTGCACCTCAGGGATATAAGTAACCAAGTGCTTTAGTTTCCCAACCCTTGACCATATTTTATCAGCCTTAACCACAATCTTCCCCTAATCATATTGTAGTTGCCAGACACAGATATTGAAGAAGCCCTCACATTTGATGTAAAACATTAAATGCATCCTGCGATTTTGCAGAATCACTTAATATTGGCACTCGTGTCTAGCTGAGGGTGGAAGTATTGCACCATTTTCCTTCATGCAAAAAGCCTTCAGCAGTTGGAAAGAAGTTTAAAGTAGTTTTACAAGTCTATTTAGAATGTAGTTATTTCATATTTCAACAAAAATATGTCAAAAACAATTCACCAAAAATGCCTCAAAAAAGGTTTCCTGACCTATTCTGACCTGTATTATGTTGTGTATATGTGTATCATCGCTGCTGAAGCCAACACTTCCCGGTGTGTGTATGTGTGCGTTTCCTTTGAGAAGAACAAAATGAGAGGGAGCATCGTAGATGTTTGTCTGCCATAACAAGATTACTCTCCTGAATCGTGACGTTTCGGTGTCTCGTTCTCAGACCAGCTGATACATTCTCTAATCCAGCACTCGATAAGGCTTCAAAGCAACACGCCATTAATGATGTCTTTATGATGACATTATCCACAGCAACGAGCAAATGACCCTTTATTATGAGAGTCATTACTCTCTTCAACATTTCACTCTTTAGACTAAGTACGCCTGCAGGGCTGTACTGTTTTATTACAGACGACATAACGAATATAACCATTTCTGCCTCTCGGGGACTGAGATGTAAGCGTCTAATCTGAGGTAACACATTGCAGTGATGTTACTTTGGCCTCCAGCCACAGGAATAACACCTGAGAGAAGGTTTATTACTGCTGTTAAGGTGCAGAGGTGATGCAATGAGGTACCAGGGCTGGTGAAACCAACAGTCCCAGTACTGTCAGGAAACAGTGAACTCCTACTGAGTGTGGTGTGTGACAGAGGAGACACTTTTCTAGTTTTCTAGTAGTGCACAGAAACAAGAATTTAAAGGGCCGTGTCGATGTATTTACTAGTTTTAGCCTCTTTGATTGTGAATATTTGTATATACTGCATACTAGTAGATTTTTCAGTGTATTTGCTGTCCAGGCAACAGTTGGTGTCAATCCACTTCTGTTAGGCAGCGGTCACCAAACTGAGGACTGACTTCCAGGAGACAACCTGAACCTGGCTCATACTCGCATTTTTAGGACCTGACCCGACATAACCAGACTGGTACTGGTAAATATGACACTCTGAATCTGAAACTCACCCCGAGACCTGAAGCTACATATTTTTAGTGTCATGTCAAGTCTACTGGTCCATGACTTCAGTCTAGACTGAAATATCTCGATTCTTCGAGAAGTAGGGCTGGACAATACAACAATAACAATAATCATTGCAATATAGTTTTTTTCAATAACAATATAACAAATGTTCAATAAATATTCAATTCATGTTTGATGTTATTCACTTGAATCATACATAAATTAGGACTTCTTTTTTTTATTAAGATGTTGATTTTGTTGAGGAAAAAGGACTGAAAAAGCTTTTATTTAATTTTACTCATGCATATTTGTTGACAAAGATTTTATCATAATTGTTTTGAATGTTCTACCTCAGATTTGTGAAGTGATCCACTGTTTGGCCTCACGTTTTTGTCACGTTCTGACCATAAAGAAGAGTTAAAACCACAATTAACCATCAGGTTTCTTCAACTTTCATTCAGGAGCAAAAATCAGCCTTTAAACTAGAAAGAAATAACGATTTGATACTTATCGCTATAATTATCGATATTGAAAGAACTTTTTTTGTTGAAACTTTTTATCGTGGTAACATTTTTGGCCATACCATCCAAACCAAAGATGAAGCCTTCTGACTTTGGTGATTCCCTGACTTCTCCTCTAGCGCCACCGCCAACTTGATATTTGTAGTTTTTAGTTTAACGTCTCACCAGCTGTCAGATGGATTCATTCAATTTGGTACAAACACTCGTTCCCCTCAGGATGAATTGTAATAACTTTGGTCATCCTCTGATGTTTCATCTAGTGCCATCAGCCATTTATATTATTTTGACCAATACTTTATGAGCAGACTAATGACATTCCCATCAGCCATAGCTGTAGTTTTTGTGAACTTTAGTAGGATGAAATACTGTACGTACATGAACAGTTTGTGGTTGTATTGATTTTGGGGGCAAATCTGTTGTCGTTTAGTTTTTTTAATCTGAGCTGCACCTTGAAAAATGCAAACTCTATTCATAACATCTGTTATTAAAATTTAAATACCATGCCTGTACCATTAAGAGAGATAAGTGGCTCAGCCAGCTATCTTTGGGCTTAACTTTTCTCGAATCACAAAGCTGGCTCACTTTCACCAGGTTAGAACCGGCTCCAGAGCAGGTTAAGCTCTGCTAACTTCCTGACTACTGACCAGATCAGATCACTGGAAAAACGGAGTCAGAAACCGTTTTGTTGTTCCAGACTTTCCATGTGTCGACTCTGGTTTTAAAACAGACCTTCTTACAAAGCAGGAATAGTTTATGACACTGCACTAGAACTGCACACTGATGATAGCTGTGCAATTATTCCCAACAGGATTTCTGACACTGTTGATGCTTTTGCTCTCTAATCCTGTCACTGCAGCTCAGAATAACATAATTAGACTTTGTGATAATGATTGTAAATAAAAATTTAAACCTCTGTTGGCTTTTATAAGAAAATTAATCCGCACACAGTTAAAATATTCCCCATTATTATAAAAGCAACATTTCGGGCAGATAGACCTTGTCAGACATCTTCTAGTTTGCTCTTATTTTAGGATTTTCTTTAATATTTGGAATTAATTTCTTCTTGCTTCATATGTGATTATAGTATATACCATGTTGAATATTACTATGATCACTTTTCCAAATGTCTCTGGCGGTATCGCCATCTCTCTGCATATTAAGTATTTCAGTCATGGTTCTGATGATGTTACTTGTAATTAAAAACTAATTGGAAAACCCAGAGTTAGCTGAGCCAGTTGATAACCAGCTTTGTGATAGTATGTATCCAGGTGTTGAGCTCAGCCAAAGCCAGGTAACCCAGAGAGAGACAGACTCAGTTGCCTCAGCTGATGACAGACGGTAAGTAAACTCTCCATATGTGGAACATCAGAGTCCCTGGAGGAGTTGGATCTCATACAGGCGCAGTAAGGGAGTTGCCCTGCCATGTGCTCCTAATGTGCCACGCTAATTGCAGCCTTTTGTACTATATCAGACTCCTGCTCCACTGCTTTTTGATGTGACTACACTCATTTCTCTCTCCGTCGAGCCCTTGCTCCAGCCATGCGTGGCTCACTGTTTTCTCTGCGAGCCTTTTATAGTGGCGCAGTAGCGTTAATTGTTTTGTACTGTTTGGCGGCCACTCCCTGTAGGTGGGCTCCGCAATCTGTACCAACACCAGAGATAGGCCCCCCGCTCTGAGAAAATTGATAATTAGGGGACTGATGTTTGGAGCCAGAGATGACTCATTCTGGTGCTTCTGTTTGATGGAGTGATGGAGACATTTGAGACATGGGCACATCTACTATCAAGGCTTTGCTCTTCATAACGTTGGTGACGCACAGGTTTTGTTAAAATGAGTAATTATTAAAATGTGTTTTGGATTTTCTCGTGATACTGTTCGAGTTTCTTTAGGTGACCCTTCTTTTCCTGGGCTGTTCTGAAATAGTGGACGACCCAGTTCTTTCTCTGGCTGACTTCTTTAATGTTTAGAGACTTTTTAAAAATTTTACTGAACCTAATGTCTCAAATTGTGATGATACAAAGAATTGAAACGCTGAACTTTGTGACACTGACACCCCCACTGTTCCTGGCTGGCTTGGATCTTCTTCTTACTGTACATTGGAAAACAAAATACAGCTATATAAAGAAAGAGAAAATGCACTCAACACCTTCACTATGCCTAAAGGAAAATGAAAAGAAAATGTCACAGGGTACCTTTAATTACTGTAGATAGCTCTGGAGTCTAACATCATAGTAGTTTTTTAAGTAGCTTTGTAGTAGTTCCTCAGTTAAATAGTGACACGAGTTTCTGAATTGTTTCACAGTCACAGAAATAGGAATTTGCTGCAGGTCTTCAACAGGCCCTTCGCACATCGAAGCGGCAGATTCCCAAGGTTTTTGTGGTCGGGGCAATTAGCGTCCCAGGAGTCATGGAGGCAGAGGCATGTCCTCCAAGAGAGGAGAGTCCAGGTGAGCCTCCTCCTCGTGATCACTGGCATGTTAGAATCAGTTTAATTGGGCTCTGTTTGATTTCACCGACGACAGCCCCACCACCACCTCCAAACACTTTCACACACCAACAGAAGAAACACTCTCCTCCTCCTCCCCCAAACTTAATGGCAGAGCGGTGACTCGTCAGAGTTGACAGTGACCTCGCTGTCGGAGGGAGCCGAACAGCTCAGAAACTCCTTTGAAGTGTCAGCGACTCCCCTTTGGTCTGCTTCTTTAAAGAGCCGTGTTTTTGTCTTTCTGGACGAGCAGCTTCAAAATAAATTGACACCTGCAGGCCTCATGAGCCGCTGCCTCGCGCTGCCTTCAAAACCACAAGGTGCCTTCACTGGGATTATTACTTTCTCTTCAAAGAATAGCAACATTTTCATATACATAAGTAAGTGTGTTGTTTTTAAACTACATATAAATTTTCCTTCTTTCTTGAAATGTAAAACCTACAGAACCAACCAACACTTCCTGGAGTTCAGCTGATTGTCAATAGAAGTCTCTCACATTTAGTATCGCAACAGGAGTCTGTTTCTGTGAGCGTATCTATGTTCCCTAATTCAATATCTTCTTGATATGACACAATATTTCTTGACTTTAGACAGTGATATAGGGCTGAACAATTTTGGAAAATAATCTAATTGCAATTTTTTTTTACCAACATTGCGATCGCGATTTAATATGCAATACATTTTTAAGCTCTTTACCTTCTGTATTATTCCAAACGGACAAGCAGTAAATCAGAGTATAGTATGACCAACACAATATTAGATAGATAGAACATACACTGTTCTTTCTGGTGGGTCAGGCCTGTGTTATGATGAATTAGGTAGAATTTTTATTATGAGCAATGGTGGAGAAGTATCAAATTATAATAATATGAGAAAGATAATTTAAGTCAAGTCATGGCATTAAATAATATGATATAATATCATCAGGTCAGCCTACCTACAGACCACTTGTTTTACAGTAAGCGCTCAATACAAAGCCCACAGTTCAAACACAAATGAGTCCTTATCTCAGTTCAAATCTCCCAGGAGTCCATCTTTCTGTATCCCAGTAAGCAAACAAAAAATACTCAGTTTGAGGTTCAATTCAAAAGTTGGCCAATGACAATAAAACAGAGTGACTCCTCTCATGTTTAATAGCCTAGCTTAGTAATTCTCCGACAACTCCGAGTTCCCCTTCCCCGCAGCCTGCGATGCTGATAAGCGGCGCACTGGCTGTAACCAGGCTGTAACTCGGGACAGACTGGGTCTCTTTCGGACTTGTGAGTTTGGTTTGAAATGCCGTTTCACAAATATTTCGTGAGCTGACTGGTGGCTGTGTGTTGCAATAATAATAATATTGCAAATGCAATTTATCGTTCAGCCTTACAGTGATATCTCTGGCTGAACGGATTTTCACCAGTCAAACTGCCTTTGAAACAAATTTCACTCGCCTTTCATATCTGCGTGAAACGAGGTGACGCACGTTCACTTCCGATCACAAATTGACCAACTCCTTCACTTTGTAGAGTTTAATCAGAGTGAACTTTGACACACAAAATCGCGAGGCTACAAGGCTCTCCAATGTCCAGATGGTGTGAGGTATTAAGGTTTGGTATCATTTAACGTATGATTACAGATATTTGATCATTTTATGTTTGATTTCTTCTTAGTTCTTCCGTTGATGCTTCAACTGAATGTTCTTCCACCATAAACACTGCTCTGTCTTTGAAAGTCTTCATCTGTCTTTAAGTACTCAGTACTGCGTATCTTTCCATCCATGTTGTATAAATTCAGACCTTTCACATACTACAGTTACATACTAAGATTTTCTAATATTATTGTGTTTTATGAGGAAGTGATGTGGTGCAGCAGAGCAACAAACTGCAGAGCTCCAGATATGTAAATTACTTTTTAAGTACATCACATACTTTCACTTCAACTTTTTAATCCATCCAATGACCATCCAATTTATGGTCATTATTTTTTCCATGGCTGCTCTGCCACTAATTGGAGTGGTTTGTTTCCATAAAGTGATGATAAAAAGAGCTGGAGGGGTGGCGGGGTGCTACCAACTCATCGATGCATCATGCTCTCTGAACATTTTTCCATTTAAAGAGGCCAATTAGGCCAACAGACCTCCCCGCTCATCACATGCCGATCAGGTCGAGGGCACAAACAAACACACCCAGGACCCTATTATCCTCCTGCACTCTCTAAAGGCAGTCAAGCACTTTTCTCCTCTTAAAGTCATACTGCACCCAAAATCTATCTAGCGAGTCTCAAACACTCAAACCCTGTAGACTTCAAAGGTGGCTGTGACAGTCTTGTAGTTTGCACCTTGACATAGAACGGTAACCATGCGACTGGCAGCTTTGAGTTTTCATTCTGGATAATATCAAAATGTACTGCCATGTAATCTACTTCTTCCTAACAGTGTCATTATCACAAAAATATGGCAAAAACCATCTCTTATGTGTCGCTCCTCATGAACAGACTTGTCAAGCTCTAGCAGAAGGCTTTTGCTTTTCCACTGGACAAAACTGCTCTTTCTCAGCTCTCTCCTTGGCTACACAACAAATCTTCTTCCAGCTCATTCTTTGGTCTGAAATTTTATTGTAGTTCACCGATTGGCTCCCTGGCACATCAGTCAAATGACTAATAACTTGTAGTTTCATGTTTACCAGGTTTTCCACGTGAGATTGGTGTTTTGATGTATTCAGGAAAAATGGAGAAAAATGTACATGCAGGTGGAGCTACGGGGGCATGATTAAAAGAGCATGACCATTCATGCAGGCTGCAGAGAAGTAAAAACCCAGTGCACCACATGCAATAATTAGTGTGTGGCATCCAGTCAGGCTTTAATGTTTTGCTCTGTTCATTCATCAGTGAGGCATTTGATATCTTCTTTTGTCTTTCAAAATGTCAAAATTTTAAACATACTTAGTACTTGAGTCTGAACCTACGAGCAGTAGTGCTCGTAGGTTCAGACTCAAGTACTAAGTACATTTATATGGACAATAATTTACTGATCAGGTTTTTTGGAATATCACAGATTTGCTCAAGCACAGCAGTAAATGCTCAGATAAATCACCTGAACTTGTTTCATTGTCGGCAGCTTAGGTAACTCAGTAGGTGCAGAAATGACAGATAACTAATTATGTCTGATTCTACACAACGTAACACAAAATCTTGACACAAACGAATAGGCGAGGAATTCAAATGAATAATCACGATTCTCATGTGGCAAACATTGTGTCCCGAATATGATCAGAACCGGGATAGAACTCAAAGCCAGGTCTGCATGTTAACAGTGTGAAACCTTTGAGAATGATGTTGTGGCCACTTACAATACTCCAGACAACTTTTAGAGCAACATCCATCTGTGAATATGATGCAGAGAATAAAGCCAGTGAGTAAGAATAAAGGACAGTGTTGTGATGAAATGCAAGAAGTACCGAGATGGAATTTCTGCAAAGTAAAGTAAAGTTATTTCCCCCCCAATAGAAAATTCCACATGGACACGAGACAAGACCCCCCCACCCCTCTGGGATCTGCCCTAAGTGAAAGCACATAGTTTTGCTGGGGACCTGGGGGCCGTGCAGGCTGGGCATCGGGGTGTTTCGTGCCGCCCCATCAGTTGGTGTTCATGAATCAGTTTGAAGGCAGATCAAAGGGGTTTCTCTCCCAGAGCTGAAGTCTAGTCAGTCGGGCTCCTTCGCCTCAGCTGACGATCGAACAGTCAGGCGGAGCCGAGCGTCCTGTCTGTCCGCTACACCGCAGGGATAACTGCTGGACATGCACATGGGAACAATTTGGTTTCTCACTTTGACCTTTTCCTCATGGTGGGTGATGGCAGCGTAGCTGGACATAACATATTTGGACAAATGATATTGTTTGCAGGAGTAACCCCTGAGACGCATCACCTTGTTGTCAACAGGGTTCTGACAAGACTTTGCATTTTACAGACTGTTCTGTGGACGCTGCATTGACAACACCAAAGGAACAAGTTGAGATTATTAAGGGGAAAAACACAAACACGGAAGTCAGTATTATGATGCTAAATTGAAGGTATAAGAATAAACATGAGAAGCAAGAGCAACTTTACTTTAGAGGTGATCATGCATTTGGTTGTGTGTGTTTGTGTGTGTGTCTACAGCTAATCTCTCATACTAATAAACCCATCAGCATAATTGTTTTGTGCACATCACAATGTTGGAAAAAAACAATTTTTTTGATTCACAAACATATCGAAAAGTTTAGACATTTTCGTCTTTTCAGCAGCCGTCGCCATTTAATGATGTGTTTAATGTGTTACGACTAGGCAAAAGGCTTTTCCAACAAATCAAGGCTTACCTAGTCTGTTGCAGGCCGCACTTTGGTTCTTTTGTCATAGAAAAGTTTGGTCTCACCTTGTCATGATATGTTATGATCCACCAAAGATAGGCATGAAAATTCGCCACCGTCTTGACTTTAAGGGAGCAGGGAGGACAAATTGAGATTCAACTCTTCTTTGGGAGGGTGGAGGCAGGGACTGAGGGGTTTTGTGTGGTGTGTTACAACATTTTGTAATTCTAGGGAGACTGGGCTGTTCAGGCAGTAACCAAGCCAGGATATACTGGGAGCAAAAATAAGCTGCCCGCCTTCACTTCAAACCTCAGAAAGCTCCCCTAACAATCCAGCTTTCTTTGTCCTCGTCTCAGTTTTCCTTTGGTGTAAAACATCATATTGAGTTAATAAACATAAAACGCTGACTACACCATTCTGGAATTCTGGGTATTGTAGTTCACATTTTTCAAACTGCTCCCTCTCGCTGCCATTTGGGGCCACCAGCATGCAAACTCCCCCCCTGCTCAGCTTTACCAGGAGTCCCCCGCGCCCCCGTCTCTCAGCCGGCCCTCCTGCAGCCTCGCACCACTCCAGTCCCACCGTATCATCATCTCACACACACGCCGCATCATAATTAGGCCATGTACCGAGTTCCCCGATAACGTGTACAGTTTATTTTCTGTCTTAATTCCTTATCTGATGCATCGATCGCGCAGCGCGTTGACTGATCTGGGCCGGCTGTCTGGAGAGCAGCGATAAGCCACGTAGGCTATGTGTGTCTCTCTCTGCAGCTTGCCCTGTGTGTTCAGCCTCTGCAGGGTGGGGGAGGGTGTGTGTGTGTGTGTGTGTGTGCAGCAGCTCGGGATTAGCACCTTATTAGCTCCGCAGCCGCTGCCTTTTTTAACAAGGCTGACACCTCACTGCCTGACAGGCGAAAGACCAATAAACACTGCAAAGGAAGAGCTGTTAGGATAGTCTGAGAGGTGAAACACTACCTTGCAACATTTGGACAGGATGGACGGGGTCTGCACAGGTCTGGAGGGTTTTTTTATGCTTGTACCAATACACCTGAGTTTAGGACCAACACCAAAATCATCCTTTTTTTGAGGCCTTTCTTTGAGAAATATTGGTGATGACCTGTTTGACTAGGATTTTATAAAACAAACAGAGTAGTGAATCAGTTACTGCAATTTAGTTGGTGTATACACTAACTAACTCACTTAAATCACCATAAACTAGTGCTGGGCAACAATTAAATTTTTTAAATTTAATTTAATTTAAATTTTTAATCGCGATTAATTGCAAGAAAATCATGCAATTAATCGCAATCAATCGCATTGTTATGCGCAAAACTGAATAATGAATTCTAAAGTAGTGTTTTGTGCACTTAATTTAAATGTACTGCTATGTACACAAAAGTGCAATAACGTGTGGTTTGCAAACACTTTGCTTTTTCCCAGCAGTATTCCCTTTACACAGCAGCAATAAAAGATTTCTTGTAAATCTCGACTTAAACATTAATGTAATCTAATCAAATATAAAAGCAAAGCTGTTTGCCACTGCCAGGGCGTTACCTTTTATAGCTTGTTAAGTCCAGAGCCACGATCATAACATCATAACAGGCACCTTCTGAGCAACAGGTTGACATATAAATCTGTTTAAGGTGAAGGGGTCGCCCCACGCACAAGCCCGCCTGCTGCCCAAGTCGAATTATCGTGAACTTTTTGTACGCGACGTGCAGCACAAATCACTGGAAGAGCGACTGATCCTCGCTGTTTATTACTTTTTACTAAATAGTTAATCAGGACACCAACAGGAGGGGATTCGCATGGCAGAGCCGCAAAACTAGATGAAGGCCTATCAGGTAAAGTTACGTAGCCTACAATTTTAACTTAAGTTAAATAGGCTAAAGCTGTGTAGCGCACAG
This sequence comes from Micropterus salmoides, assembly GCF_014851395.1. NCBI lineage: Eukaryota > Metazoa > Chordata > Actinopteri > Centrarchiformes > Centrarchidae > Micropterus > Micropterus salmoides. The sequence continues at coordinate 61,764,539 of NW_024040040.1, read as the reverse complement.
AAGCTGTTGCCATGGTTACTCTCCATAGAGCTACATAATAAACCGTTCTTCAGCAAGTCGACCAGCTAACGTTAGCATTGCATGCTAACATACATCCTGAATTTCCTGAAATCTTCTTGAGCAAAAAAGAGTTGATTAGCACTTAAGAATTTCCTTCACATTAATGCCTTGTGCAGATTACGCGACTTTCAGCCGTTCACACTACACAACTTGCCGTCTTGTGACGGGAGTCTTGAAGTCGTTGTGGCGTTCACACTACATGACTGATCTGTGACAGGGGGTCACACACTACACGAGCTGGCAAGGACTCTGTCACCCGACGCTGGTCAAGAAAACGGAAAATGACAGCCGACTCTTCCAGATATCACACGGGAGTAAATCAGTCGCCAAGCTCGCCGAGCGGCAAATCGGGCTAAAAATCGTGTGAACTAGGCTTTAGTAATCGTCAGGCACCTGCCTAAAAAGATCGTACATCAGCAGCAGCAGCGGGTCTTTACAGTCCTCTGACCAGAGTTTGTTGATTGTTCCTTGATCAAGGCTTAAAACTAAAGGAGACTGCACTTTTAAGGTTGGGGATCCTAAACCTTGGACCTCTCTCCCAGCTTAAGACCCCCCTGTTTAGCTTTCCCTTTGTGGAAGTAAGTCGTGTCTTGTTTCTTTTTTATGGTGTTTTTGTATTCATCCTATGTCAGTACTTATGTCGGATGACTCATTTCTTTTGTGAAGCACTTTGGTGCTGAAAAACTGCTATATAAATAATGTTATTTACTTACTTACCCACCTAATTACAGGGTGGGAAGCTCTGGAAAAACAAAAACAACTAAGTGAGTTGGGATTGTAGTGTCAAATTACTGTTCATTATCTTTTCCCAGTTCGTCAACAGTCCTACTCGTCTGATCACCTCTGTGTGAAAGCAATGGAGAATGTTCTTTTTAAGTTAAGCTCATATTTAATATGATATCATGTTGCAGTAGAAGCAGCTGCCTGTGAGAACCTGTTGATGACCTGCAGCTTTAACTTTATCCTATAATGACAAAAGCAAACAGCATTTGTAAATACAAACCCAGACTTGTTGGCGACTTGTTATTTAAATACAGTATGTGCCTATGGTAATGGCTTCACTTTTAAAAAAACAGTGATGACTAAATCGTTCACACTCAGCAAGTGGATATATAACAGGATAAAAACACGTTACATGCATATATATATATACATACACACACACACACACACACACATACACGTGAAACTCGAAAAATTAGCATATCGTGCAAAAGTTCATTTATTTCAGTAATTCAACTTAAAAGGTGAAACTAATATATTATATAGACTCATTACATGCAAAGTGAGATATTTCAAGCTTTTATTTGATATAATTTCGATGATTATTGCGTACAGCTTATGAAAACCCCAATTTCAAAATCTCAGAAAATTAGAATATTACATGATGAAATCAATAAAAAAAAGCATTTTAAATACAGAAATGTCAGCCCTCTGAAAAGTATAATCATGCATATGTACTCAGTACTTGGTTTGGGCCCCTTTTGCATGAATTACTGCCTCAATGCAGCGTGGCATGGATGTTATCAGCCTGTGGCACTGCTGAGGTGTTCTGGAAGACCAGGATGCTTCAATAGCGGCCTTCAGCTCTTCTGCATTGTTCACTCTCATGTCTTTCATCTTCCTCTTGGCAATGCCCCATAGATTCTCTATGGGCTTCAGGTCAGGCCAGTTTGCTGGCCGATCAACACAGTAATCCCATGGTCATTGAACCAGGTTTTGGTACTTTTGGCCGTGTGGGCAGGTGCCAAGTCCTGTTTGAAAATGAAGACAGCATCTCCATAAAGAAGCATAAAGTGCTCTAAAATGTCCTGGTAGATGGCTGCGCTGACTCTGGACTTAATAAAGCACAGTGGACCAACACCAGCAGATGACATGGCTCCCCAAACCAACAGAGACTGTGGAAACTTCACACTGGACTTCAAGCATCTTGGATTGTGTGCCTCTTCATTCTTCCTCCAGACTCTGGGACCTTGGTTTCCAAATGAGATGCAAAATTAGCTCTCATCAGAAAAGAGGACCTCGCTGCTTGTGCACCTTTTTCTTCCACACTTTTCCCTTCCACTTAACTTTCTATTAATGTGCCTTGATACAGCACTTTGAGAACATCCAACTTCTTTTGCAGTTACCTTTTAAGGCTTTCCCTCCTTGTGGAGGGTGTCAATGATTCTGCACAACTGTCAGGTCAGCAGTCTTCCCCATGATTGTGAATTCCACTGAACCAGACTGAGAGACCAATTAAAAGCTCAGGAACCCTTTGCAGGTGTTTTGGATTAATTAGCTGATTAGAGTGGGACACTTTGAGCCTACAATACTGATATATGAAGAAGAAACATATACTTCTCTATGTGTCAGAACGCTGATATGCTGAAAGTTTCTCCAAATCTTTGTTATTATTTTGAATATGGGTAGCCTCGATAACACAACACAGGACCTTCCTTTGTATGTAGATACATAAACACACATCTAGCACTGGTTGAACTGCTGTGGTCTCCTTTTCAGTAAAACAAAGCGTACCGTTGGCATCACTCTGTGTCACCAAATGAATTCTAGGAGAATATAATCTGCAAAAGATACATAGCTTCACCTCCAGCTTCACCTCCAGCAAATGAAACATGAAAATGCTACATAAACATTGATGCATCTATTATATAAATCCAACATATATTATATAAAAATCTAACACAGAGACCCCTCTCATTTTGCTGCATAATTAGTACGTTCAATACTTTAAGTACATTTTGTTGACAAAACTTTCATGACATTTTGAAAACAGAACTTTCTTGTAACAGTAATACTTTTACATTTTGGTATTTCTCTTGCTTAGCAATGCTGTAGAAATCCAATACTGTGATATAGAGCGAATAAAAGCACAGCAAGTACATTTACATATATATTTATGTAATGTTACTAACATTAGCTAAATAGTGGTTTAGAAAACTGTCGCTAACAGCTGCTGCTGCTACAGCTAACATCACAACAACAGCATGCTTTTAAATAAAACAAAGGAACTTGCCCTTATATATATATATATATATATATATATATATATATATATATAGACAGTCACTTCTGTCTTATCTCCGGCTAAATCTTCTGTCTGTGGGAGTGAGGTAGGGGTGAATCTGTGCGGCCTCTGGGTTAATGGCTGTGAATGGGACAGTCCCTGTTATCGGGACTACTTCATTAGCATCTCTTCCCATTGTCTCCTCAAACAATGGCAACAAACAAAACATTAACATGGAAATGGGTGAAATGTACCTAATTAGTTTTTCTCTGCTGGTATTGTGAGGCAGAATAAAGATGGGGTTAAACTGCTTTTGGATCTGCCTGCGTGAGCTCCGAAGCCCCACAGCAGAAGCTCTGCAGAGGATTCTGGGAAATCAGTAGGAAAAAAAACATTTTTATTGTTGTGTCCATGTTGGCGTCTCAATAAAGGAATCAATAGTGAGAGCCGCCCAGATGCTAAACCCAAGCTTGGTGTCTCAGGATCCTGAAGAAGTTAAAATCACCTAAAGTGGAAGTTAGAGTTTCAGGAGGTTAAAGGTCAGAGCCACAGAGAGTTAAAAATACTTAATACATCTCATCTATATGCATGCTTCAGCTACCACTGGATGCTCTTTGCCACAGTGTGCTCACTGTGGGATGGACATGTGTCTCTGTGACGTTTCTCATTTATAAGTATTTTAAGTATAAACACAAGATCACAGACGTGGGATACTTTAGACAGCGGTCTCCACAGAGTTGGGTAAGACTGCTTTTAGTTCTTTCGCTCCATATTTATGGAACAAACTGCAGACCAAACTCAATTAAAACACTGGTGTCATTTACCCAATTTGGAAATGTTACAGAGAATCGGTATGATTGTGTATGCAATTGTTTCCCTTGAATAGTTCATCTTGATTTTGTATGTTTTAAGTCTTTGTTATATATTCACTTGTTTGTGTATCTACTGTACGTGTTAACATGTGTAAAGCATAAAAGAGACTCATGTCTCAGTCTGTTTTCACTGTTAAAATAAAATGAAAATAAATAAAACATTAGGCTGACTTTCTTTTTCTTTCCAATCCCACCTACGACTTACAGGTAAATTGGGTTGTAGCTGAAAGTAGAGGGAAATGTAAGCAATATGACGCGATCAGTATAACAAGTTGGTTTGTCTGGTTTTGCACCAGACAAACATTTTACAACTACAGGAAGGAATCAGAAAAATACCTTTAAGGCTAAAATCTGCCGGCTGATAACACGTTAAAAATAATGTTTTGATTTTTTGATAAGGTTATAAAGGCATAGGACCAAGTCAGAGTTGCTTACAGAGATTCACAGGTGGGGCTAAGTCAGAACCAATCCTTTGTCCGAGGATGTCATATTTATTTTTATCATTTATATTACATTTCCTTTATGGAGTAAATTCTCATGTAAGTGCTTCTGCTCTGCAACAGGTTTATTTTGCCCCTGATGATAAACTAAGCTGATCGTGGATCAGCGCTTCTGGGGGCCTGGTTCTGAGCTCCACTGAAGAGCAGGATTAGGACTGTTCACGGGCTTTACTGGCCTTTAATCTTTAATCCAAAACCATAATATATACCGCACCTTCAGCGGCTGTCGCTCTCTGCATCACAAGATAAAACCATCGCACAAACACTTGAGTGTCAGAGGCCACTCAAACAAAAGCTGTTTGTTTTAAGTCTCCAGAGCCTGGCGGTGGGTTAATTGTGTGAGTATGAAGTGACCACACAGATATGAAGCCTGCAAGGATCATATGTTTCATATGGACACATGTTGATAACTGGTTTCTACAGGACAAAGACTCTTTTTCATGGCGTCAGTGCGAACACAGAAAATGCAGCATACATGAACATTAAGATTTAATTTCTGCACGTGAAATGTGTCAGTACTCTGGGACCAGGCTTTGACCAGGACAGTTTGAACATTTAACATCAGATAAGATATTTGCAGCCTCGTCTTGAATAATCAGCGGTGGAAGAAGTGAATTCTGTTGTTCAGAGACCTAATTTGTGCTCTCTGACCACAGTCAATCCCTACTCGTCACATATGGATGCTTGGCCAAGACCCCTTGGCGTTGCTTTTTAATGCCCTTTAGCTTCATTTTTGGACGTGCAGGCCTCCGCAGATCAAGCTAGCAAGAATAAATATGCAATGCCTGGTTAGACTTTAATAATAAAAAGAAGGGGTAACGTTGCAAAACGTTGCAGTTTGGTTAGGTTTAGGCAATAAAACTACTTGGTTAGTTTAGGAATAGATCATGATTTGGGTTAAAATTATTACATTACTACTTAAGTTACACAAGTTAAATAATGTAACTCACGTAACTTAACTAAGAACAACCACTGTTGACTTTTTTGTTGCACACAGGAAACAAAGACCAGTCTCCTGGCTGAAAGTACAGGTTCTGGCCCACCCACCTCCTTACTCCGACTTTTCTTCTATAGAACTTCCCAGAGCATTAAAAGTAACTGTTAACATGTTAACTAACTTATATTGGTGCAAGACAATGGTTTGATTTTTGTTTCGTGCATCAAACATCAGCTGGTCACTTACAGGTTGCAAACGAGCCGTGCAGAAACTCTCTCTGAAAAATAAAGATTTTACTGAAGTGGAATCCTTTCTTTACTCTCATCTCTGACGTTGTTTTTCTTACTTCACTTTTTACAACAGTAACCATCACAGAGTGAAAGCTGCTGTGAAGCCAGTTTGACAGCACAAGAGAGATAATGGAGACTAACGGGAAGTTAACGATGAGTTAAACTCACTGTTTCACAATGGAAGGAGGTTACAGAGGTGACAGGCCAGTGTTTCCTTGACAGATTTTATTGTGATGAAACAACTCACTCCCTCGTTGCTAATTAGCAGCTGGATAGCATCAGTGACATGAGCTGCTGTTCTCAGTACAGCAGGTAAACAAGATAACAGTGATGGCAGATGAAGTTTTAGTAGATGGTTTAGACTTTAAATGTTTTATTTTAAATTGTCGTCTGTCTCTAAATAGATCACTGCAAAAACCAACTTGGTCAACTTCATGACCAGGTCCAGATCAGAAACTCTGCCTCTGAATAATGCAACTGATCAACATTACAAGTTTGATTAATGAATGTTTTGATATTTGAGGACCTTTACACACCATGCTGTGCCATAGAAGTTAGTTTTATTAATATTAATAATTCCCTAAAATTACTTGATTCCCTTGATGATTCCTCTAAAGCTGGGGGGGCATAGAGCCACTGCAGGGAGGAGGGAGGATAACCGGGGGGAGGTGTGGGGGAGATTGGAGTTCAAAGTTTTATGATTTACGTAGGGAAAGAAAGAAAAAAAAACTGCGTTTGCTAATGCTATCTTTTTGACCTCTTTCTTTATGTGTTGCTTGCCTAATATTGTTTATTATTGATAAGAAATACATCTGCTTACCTGTGGTGGGGGTGGGGGGCATCATTTCTTTAGCTTCTGAAGGGGGGCATGACAGAACAAGTTTGAGAACCATTCTTCCATAGGCTCTGTACCCCAGCATTAACAGGGTTTGTGTGAAATTCAGTGTTTTTCACATAATTTATCATAGCTTTATACAAAGGTTAGGTCAGTTTAGGTCAGATACATTTTTAGATGATTTTTGCAGATTCTTTTACTATTAATGTATCTCAAGGATTCTGAAAAGCATTTTAAATGCTTCAGAAACAGGAGATCACAAAAATCACAAAAAAGTAAACAGTATTGTTTACAGGATATTCAACTGTTGTTTTATTAAAATACTTGACTTCTTTATTTACAAGGAATGTATAACGGTGATTAAATATGTCCATGAATAGATATGAGTTTATAATGAATTAGAATTCCTCCTCGGCACTGAGCAGCTGCGTGCAGCCGTGTTTGGTCTATGGCGTTCTTCCGGTTACACTCATTGACATGTTGATAATCCCGTCCAACATCTGCTGCCCCTTATGTGGAGCATCAACAGTACGTGCAAAACATCAAGTCTTATAAAATAAAATGGCATCACCTTGTAGCTTGAAAGCAACGTGAGGATGTAATAATTCCAACATGCATCTACGAGACCTGAACAGGACACAACCAACCAATAACACAGCCAGCCAACAGGTGACGTTATAGATAATTCCAGTAGTGGAAAGTCCAGATGTTTGCAGCAAGGTGTGCTCTGTCTGAGATGTATGAATGTGTCTAAAATCTATAACAATATGTATATGTATCTAAAATACATAACATCAACACATCCTCATACCTAAGCAACAAAATAGGTCGACTTTCAAGTGTCCCAAAACAACATATGTACGTTGGAAAGTACAACAACAAATTTGACTGTTTCCCAAAACGTCAATGTACGTGCATTGGCAAAATATCAGTCCAGGACCGGACCGTCTCGTGATGTTTAACACATGGTAAACGTTGTGATGTGGTCATGGTTTAGTTAGGTTTAGGAAAAGATTGTGGTTTGGGTTAAAATACAGTAAGTACCTTTCGCAACGTTATTGTACTTAAAACATGTAAACTTTGATTTTCTTTCACACAGAAACCATGGTCTCCTAACAATAAACATAAATATGTAATGTGTTGTAATAAGCTGCTGCATAATTGACTAAAACTGCTGTTTTTTTGGTGAGGACGAGCTGCATAACATTCAGAGGAAATGGAAAATACTGATATACCATTGGCTGACATCTTAATATTACACACAGTACAGGTAAAATGTGTATCTGCTTTGTGCTGAGTCATGAGTTAACGTCAGTCACATGACCACTATCATGCTCACTGCAGTTTTCCCTGGAGAGTCGTTCTGCCTTCTAAAGATTCACTCTCTCCTCCAGTAAGTGGCAATTTTCCAGAAAGGCCTGATTTGTGGGGATTGGGGTAGGTGGGATGCTTAATTAAGAGAGGTCTCAGCCTTCTCTGGCTTCTAAACGTTGCTTCCCAAACACACACACACAGCTACCACAGTTTACCACAGTGAAATCCTTTCACTTCCTCCATCAGCAGTCTCTCTCCGTGTTCATCAAAGCCTGTCGTCCTCTCCACCTCTCTGCTCTCAGAGTCGCAGCTCCTCAGGGAGAGGGTTGGGGAATTTCCCAGCCTGCCTCTGTGCTGCCGGCCCGGGGGTTAATAGGTGTTCAACCCTCCTATTATCCAGGAGCGTTTGTGAATTACCAGCCGAGTGATGTTTACCACTGATATCATATATATGCTAATGTGGAGGCTTAATTGGAGGGGAGGGGCCTGCCGGGCAGGAGGGCGCGGGGTTGCGATCATGTGTAAAATTGATTTGTGAGGGCTGATATTTGAAGGGATGGGGGGGTCTGGTGCTACAAACGTCTTCTCTTGCTGAAACACACAGTTGTTCGTGACTCGCTGAATGTTCAGTATCACTGTGTCATTGAAGCATTTCTTATATTTTGTGATTTTTCATGTAAGTTTGAAGGATTAATTGTCCCCTCTGCATAATTACGCAGATCTTCCAGTATTTAAAGATGATTGTTTCTGCGGTCTCTCACTTATAATAATTGGCAATGGGTAGTACTTAAATCTGCCAAGTGATGGTGAGGGAATTCCCCAAACAAATCGTGTTAATTACTGCAAAACCCCGGTGAGAGTCACTGGAGAGCCGAGGGACGATGTTGAATTGTTACTAAAAGGCGAAAAAGCACATGGAGGTCATGTAAAGTACAAGGTGTAAAAATCATACACACATTTGATTTTCACTGTTGCTATCAACAGCTGCTATTTTCTATTGATTATGAAAAGTACAAGGCAGTGCATGAATATGATTTAGATACACAAACAGACGCAGAGGCTGTGTACCCAATCAGTTTTACATGCAGTAATTCAAAATATAAAAGGCACGTACAGAGGATTTAAGATTTAAGAGAATTAAATAAAACAGAAGACAAAAATAAAATAACAGAACAGATTAAGTGGGATAATAAGATTTACAGTGCAGTGAAAGATATGAATGAATTGTCCCTAGTCAGTGGTAAACAGAAAATCTTCAAGCCGTAAATGAAAACAACCTGAGATTTTGTGCAAACTTCCCGTTTTCTGTGAGTTTGTTCCAGATATTTGGAGCATTAACAACTGAATTCTGCTTTGACTCTTCTCTACACTTCATTAACAGCAGATCAGAGATGTATTTTGGCCCTGAACCAGCGCTTTATAAAGCGACAGTGGCATTTTGAAAACATACTGCTGTGTGCAGCTGCTCTTGGATACACAAATATCTATGAAAGAGCTCCTCCTGCTCGTTTCATTCCCCGCGTGGAGCAGTGAGACCGATTCACCAGCACGTCATGTGTTTCACTGTTGGCACAATGACAAGATGTTTCTGTATCTCTCCAGTAATAGACACTCTTGTATTATTATCATGATCAATAGAGTGAATTTAATGTAAGGAACTATATGTATACATATACTTTATAAACACGTATAGCTAAGCCTGATATAAAAAAGAAAACCAAATATAGACACACTAACACTGCAGAGAATATAAATTTTTGGTCATATTTTTAAATGTGGTCAAAGTGGTGTGGTGCATGAATAAATAAAGCTTCACCAATCCTTTTTTTTCCCTCAAACAGAATAAAGTAGTTCCATAAGATCTAAGAGGTCTGGCTGTTTCAATTTCTAATAGCAAGTTAGTGACAAATCCTGCTGCTCCAGCATTTAGTGATAAATATACAGTGCCGTGCCAGAGTTTTAGGCAGGTGTGTAAAGTAAGAATGCTTTCAAAAAGCAAAAATGTTATGTGATTATATTTATATTTGACAACAAGCCCAAACAAAGCCATTAAGATCTATCTTCAGCCTAAAGAAGAAGTCATGACAGAGCTCTGATCTCACCATCATCGAGTCTGTCTGGGATTACATGAAGAGACAGTAGCAACTGAGGCTGCCTAAATCCACAGGACTGAGGGAGTTACCTACCTGCCCACTACTTCAAAAACTATGTGCAAGTGTACCTACAGAAGAATTGATGCTGTGGTGAAAGCAAACAGTTGTCACACCAAATTTAGATTTGATTCAGATATTTCTTCTGTTCACTCACTTTGCATTTTGTTAATTGATAAATATAATCTATTAACAATATCTTCAACTATCTTTTCCACAACATTCAGACTTTACAGGATTTTTCCCCACACCTGCCTAAAACCTTCATGTAGTATACAAGCGCTCAGATTTATGATTCTATTCTGTGAAACAGTGGAAGCTAATGTCTTTCTGCTCTCTCTGTCTTGGTTAGTCAGTCGTGAGACAGCAGTGTGTTGTAGAGTTTCGTCTTATTGTTAAATTTTTAAGGGCACAGAATTAATGTGGTTACCAAATTGCGAGTCTACGACCAGATTCCTGCCTTGTTTTGAGGTTTTCATTGACAAGATGTCGCGGTGATAGTCAGCCATTATTGTGCATTATTGTATAGAAAAACCTTGGCACCTAAGTGATTTGTATTTCGAAACATCAACTTTTCATGAGCTGATCAAGAGAATCCTGTTTTCAGCTTTGTGACTTTTTTTCAGATAAACAAATGGGTTTAAATGGTTTATTTGGGATAATACCTAATTATTTAAAATCACCAAAATTAGAGATATGGGTACTTGGTTTTCACTAGATAGCGGCAGTCCAGGCATTGCTACACATGTTTCAAGATAAGAAAATGATTATTAATAAAACACCACAAAATTGTCCAATGGTTTTCTCACAGTTGTATAATTTAATTTCCACACTGGCCCAAAATCAGGATCAAAAAACTTTCCTCCTGGACAAAATATTTCTCTTCCAGCTCTGCAGATTCAAACCGAAAAGCCCAAAGTTGTCCAAATTTTCAGAGACCAAAACTGTGAGTCTTAATGTGTAAATCAAGCATACTGAGACAAATATGTTTTCCTTTGATAACTTGAATTTCACTTCTGCTGCCAGCCGCTGCTCACTCATTGTGGCTCCAGCCGAAAGGTTTTAAGCCGCCGTACGTGAGCCGCATGGCTAAACGTCTGCTGGCTTTGAAACAAACAGCCCGCAAACGCTTTAAGTATATTATCAGCCAAGTTCTTTTAGGAACGTATTGCTAAAGGAGCTTACCATTTAATTAATGTAACTTCAGCAAGATTACACCCGGCCCAGCCTTGTAAGCAGAGGCAGAGTCTTATTGACCTCCTATGCAAGAGCTTAAAGACACAAGAATGGCGTTTTTACTCAACTTTGATGGGATAACTAGTATAATCTTTCACAGGGAAGGGAGGAATAAAGTGTTTTAAACATAATACCCTTCCAAACTCTGAGTGGGCCTGTGTGTCGCTCAAGTGCCACACTGACACAGCAACTTTGTCATTTTATAAACCTTGACTTTTTAAAATCTCTTTTTGTTTTTACATCAGGTCAAAGAGAAGATTCCTCCGGCCTTTTTGACTTTGAAATGATGCAGACGATGCAAGTGTCAGCAAACATGGAAATGTGGGGATGTTTTTTTTGTTTTTTTTTAGCTACATCTACAGCAAATTGTCCTGAATTTTAGGCTCATGTTTACTATAAACGCCCGCTCTGAGGACGTATAAATGTTTACGTAATTCCCAGACTGGGCAACGGACTCTCCTATTCACCATTTATAGACAGCATTAGCATTTAAGAAATGGTTTATAAGATGTAAGCAGATATAAGTATATATTATTCACTGAACAAACTGTAAAAGAAATAACTGAACCTCTGTGTGTGAAGATCTTATTTTAATATATAATATAATATACTCTGGTGATGTTTTTGTTGGTAGTTGTCTATGGACTAATAAATATCTATCTATCTATTTAAGATTCTAAATTCTATGTATTTGTTATTGTTATAAATAATAAATTTAATTAAATAAAACAATATAGTAAAACACTACAATATAACATGTCAGTTTTAATTGTCAACAAATGCTGTACATAAATAAATACTTATGCCCTTATATCTAAAGATTATAGTGTCTGGAAACCATTTATTATGTGTGTATATACTGCTTATAAATGCTAAATAGTTAGGGTTTAAAGTAGTTAACTCAGATGGTATATTTATTTTAAAAAACTAGTGTTTATGCGTGCAATTTAAAATGAAATTGGCAGAAAGCAGAAAACAGATTTTTATTCCATAAATCCATAAACACCCTCACTTTAAAATCAACTATAAAACTCCACCCCCCTCTTACCCCATACACCATCCCAGATGTTACCGACCCCCTCTCCAACCCCCTTGGTCTTTTTTTTTTTGTGGAGTTTTTGGTGTCGCCCTTTCAAACATTCTTTAACAGTGGGATAAAGGGGACGGGGGGATTGGGGAGATTAGGCTACGGGATCCTCCAGGCATTGTCTGAGAATCTGCAGATAAAAAAAAGCATTGCTTTGGTTTTGATTTGGTGGGGTGGGGGGCAGGGAGGGAGGTGGTGGTGGTGGTGGTGGGGGGTGGGGTGGTTGGGAGGAGGGGTGAAGTCAGCAGATTTGGGGGGCAGATGGTGTTGGTTGGTCGGCTGCTGTTTGGGGTTTCAGAATAAAAAGATCTGAATATTTGGATGTGATGAACAAGAGACTCGCTTCTCTCTGCTTCCTGTTTATTAGAAAGATTAGTTTCCTATTTTCATTTTGTGTGACATGCAGGATTTCCTAAAGTATAATCCCTGATCCAGATCATTTCAAAGATACTCTGATTCCCCTTATTTGTTGTGATTATTAATCTCTATGCTTAAAAGAGGAAAACTGTTGCTTTATTTATGGAATTTTCTCTGTCTTTTCAGCCACAACTGACTTTTCTGCACTGGAATTAAATTTTGGGAAATACACTTATTTGCTTTCTTGCCGTAGGTTTGATGAAAGGAGTGATAAAACTCTCAAGCTACAGCCTGCAGTTGATTAGCTGAGCTAAACATAAATACTGGAAAAAAGGGGAGACAGCTAGCTTGGCTCTGTCCAAAGGTAACAAAATCCACCTACCAAAAGCTCTAAAGCTCCCTGATTAACATGTTTTATCTTGTTTGTTTAATTCATACAAGAACCAAAAATAACATTAGAATCAGATTCAATTTTATTTGCCAGGTATGTGTACACATACAGGGATTTGACTCTGGATTGGACAATGCTCACGATGAGCTTACTTATACAATAATACACACAATAAATACAGTAATAAAATCAAACACAGGATAGAGACACAGTATATGTACATATATACACACTATAAACAAAACAGATTGATTGAGACAATAGTGCAATGAGCAGAGTGCAAAGGATGCAGGAGAAAATTATTATTACCATTGTTGTTATTAGTATGTACATGTGTGATGAGTGCAAAGAATGCTGGAATAAATAAGTATTATGTGCAGGTGTTATGTACAGGAGGTAGGTGGATTTGGTTTACAGTATATACAATATACAAAATGACAATGTTAACAGTATGAACAGCTCTGAAATAGAGAATGATGAATAAATAAATATATGGTAAGTGGTAGCCAGTAAACAGGAATTATTGCACAGATTCCTGTGCAATAATTCCTGTTCCTGACACTGGGAGTCAGAGTCAGCTGTTCATCAGAGTGATGGCTTGTGGGAAGAAACTGTTTCTGAGTCTGTTGGTTTTGGCGTAGAGTGCTCTTAGCGCCTACCAGAGGGGAGAAGCTGGAGCAGGTTGTGTCCAGGGTGAGATGGATCCGGAGATGGGGACTCAAGTTAGCAACTCGGACTCGAGTGCAACTTAAGTCGCGTGTTTATTTTTAGGAAACTTCTGATGAGTTTGCCGTTATTCCCTCCCTCCGTTACCTATAACCTGCTTATGTAACACGTAGCATCTGCTGCGTGCGGCGTGAGAGAGGACAACAAACACCACAGCTACTGTGCTATTCATCATTAACTTTGGTTTTAAACTTCATACAACAAGAAGTCAATGGGTGTTGACTTACAGTAGTTTAAGCTGTCATTGATTGCATTGCACATTACATGGTTGTGCTCTTTAAGTTAAAAACAGGTTACAGCTTTTAGCACCCTGGATTGAACGCAGCAGGTGATACAACGTTCGTAACAACCACGAGAGACTTGAGACTTGACTTGGACTCTAGCTCAAAGACTTGAGACTTAACTTGGACTTAACTTGGACTCTCAGATACTTGAGACTTGACTTGGACTCTAGCTCAAAGACTTGAGACTTAACTTGGACTTAACTTGGACTCTTGCTCAGATACTTGAGACTTGACTTGGACTCTAGCTCAAAGACTTGTGAGCATCTCTGGATGGATCTGCAGTGATGTTTCCTGCCCGTTTCCTGACTCTGGAAATGTAAAAGTCCTGAAGGGAGAGCAGGTTAGCACCGATGATCTTTTCTGCAGTCCTGACTGTCCGTTGTAGTCTGTCCCTGTCCTTTTTGGTGGCAGATCCAAACCAGACAGTGATGGATGTGCAGAGGACAGATTGGATGATGGCTGTGTAGAAGTGGATCAGCAGCTCCTTAAGCAGGTTGAGCATCCTGAGCTGTAAAGCACTTTGGTGACCTTGTTGTTTTTTAAATTGTGCTATATAAATAAAGTGGATTGGATTGGATTGGATTGGAAGTACATCCTCTGCTGGGCCTTCTTGATGATGGTGTCAGTGTTGGGCTCCCACTTCATAAAATTATTGTTAATGTATAAACCATAGACTGTATATAAAGATGGACAAAGTGAAGAAAGAACACTGTTGGCTGAAGATACTGGTGTCACTATGGTGTCCCTCAGGGTTCAATTTAGGTCCCATTTTATTCTCCCTCTCCATTGTTCCTCTCTGTAATTTCATCCTCAAATATAATGTCCAGTATTACGCTGATGACACACAGCTCTATATCCCAATCAAACCGGGTGACCAGTCTAACATTGCAACACTTCACAAATGCCTTGCTGAAATAAATGACCGAGTGTCACACAACTTTCAACAATTGAATCTTACAAAATCTGAAGTCATTGTACTACCCCAGCTCATAGAGCTCAAATCCTGGCAAACCTAGATGACTTATGCTAAGCCCTCAGCCAGAAATCTTGTAGAGATCAAAAGAAAGTTTTTGAGTTTTATTTCATAAGAAATATAGCCAAGGTTAAGGTTACAGATCTGGAGAAACTCATCCATGCTTTTATCTCCTCCCGCCTTGACTACTATAACTCCCTATATGCCTGTCTCAGTCAGAAATCAATTAAACGCCTACAATTAGTCCAAAACACTGCACCTCGACCCCAGCATTAGCGTCCTTGCACTGACTTATTTTTTAAATGATTTTTAATAATATATCTCTAACTATTCCAAGGTCTAGGCTTAAAACCAAAGGAGACAGGGCCTTATGTGAGGGCTCCTGCACTCTAGACCAGAGGAGATCAGGCTCAGACTCTGGTCCTGGTTTTATCTCACTTCTTGCTTCTTAAGACACATTTTTATTTCAGATTTCACTCTGTGATGTCTATTGTATGTTTTCCTTCATTTGCACATTGACTTGTTTATGTTTTACACATAGATTGTTGTAAACCACTGTTATTTCAACGTGTTTGTGTTTTAAAGTGATTTCTTTAAAGCACTTTCTAGTAGAGTAAAAACAAAAAAGCTATTATTAATATTATTACAAAATGGTGAAACTCAAATCAAAGGGAAAATTAAATCGTCTAAATCTTTATATAAAGAACACTAAAACAGATAGAATACTTCAAATCACATAACAAATATAGCCTTTTATTTTCAAGGAGAAAACTAATTCTTATATGAGCACCTGAGCATAACTGTGCACAGAGTCAAGTACTACAGAAACTGTTACAACCAGGCTCCTTAAGAAAAGTAGACAGAAACTGGTGTTGAAAAAACAAAACAACCCAAATGATCGTAGCCTCTAGGTCCAAGAGTTGTCTAAGGCTGCAGCTGGAAAATCGTTATTTCATATTTCATTATACTTTCTAAAAAGACATAAACCTCATTTATCATTATGAACTCGTGCTGTTCAGACAAACTTTGTTTGAACCCACAGCAACTTATTTTAAATTTAAAGTGGAGATCCCAAACTTTCAACAATGAATAGGCCAGATATGACACAAAAATGTAGAACATAGTCACTTGCCATAAAAAGCATGGTGTTTTGGGGGGGGTTTGAGTATTTCACATTTTATAGACCTAAAATGAAGACCTAAAATAGATAATATATTTCCTATAATGCGGTCAGATAGATGCTTATAAATTCCTCTGTGCTACAGGAGGGGAAATTAAAAGAGTGAAAAAGAAGTGGCTGAATCTAAATGAATTTCTTTTCAAGTTGTCGCTAAAGTCTCATTAAGAGAAGTTCTTGTTTAACAGCTGAGTGAATTTCAGGAGATTGTGTGTATTGATCACCTCAGTCTACTTGTATTGATGAACCTATTAACACTGATCAGAAGCGGTTTCTTTCTTTCTTTCTTTGCTAAACCTTGAGAAGTGAGAAGTGAAGACCATTTCTATGACATATTTTTTGAATAAATCAAATGTCTTCATCATACATACAGCAGTGTGGCATCACTTAAAAACATGACACATATGAGGTAAGATAAGACTTAATTGATCCCAAACTGGGGAAATTAACTTGTCATTGCAGCTCCAGGTACACACAACAAATAATAAAAATACACGTTAGATAAAAAATAGAGTTGAAAGATACAATTTATAGAAGAAATAGAAAACAAGTAAGAGTAAGAATTTACAAATACACATATAGATGTGTTTGATATGAACATTGCACAGGTCGCAGCAGGAGGTTGTGGCACAGTGTGGAAAATAAATAAATATGATTGCACAGACTGCATATATATGTTGGATGCAATGAAATGACAACAGAATTGTGTATAAATCACATCATAATTCCTTCATGATTCCTCTGAAAGCTGATAACTGATGATGTTAACTGATCGCCTGTGAATCCTGTTGTTGTTTCAGCCTGATGGATCAGCAGGTGGTTATCAGCTGCTTGTCTGCAGCCTCTTACAGGCTCCATTCAAATGCTCATATCAGTTAATTAGCACCGACTGAATCTCTCCCAATAATTTGCCTCCATTCACGTGCTAAAGAGGCCGTCCCTTTACTTAAGTAGTTTGTTATTTCCTTTTGTCTTTAATGCCTCTTAGTTGCAAAACATCCACATGCCAGGAATTGTGATGCATCTGACAAACTGCCAGCTGGTTTAAACAGGAAAAGAATTTAGTTTTTTAGTTTAACACCTGTACTTGGTGTCACTTATAGGAAGATATAGTTGGGTCTTTTTCACATTTTCATTGGTTTTCTTTGCTTTGATTCATCAGCATTGATTGTTTTGATTTCTTTAGTTTGAAGTCAGATGGAAATGGCTTTAGGAGTGCATCTTCCTTTGTAATTTCCTCTTTTAATCTCATACTACTGAGTTTCAATTCAGCCAAAAAAGGGACCACTGAAATTATTTTGAAGCTTTTATTGTGAAACTCAAATTAAATTTCCTTTTAATTAAGCCTGTAATTCTTCGCCTGAATAATACAGCTGATAAAACAGACATATTTTTATTTTATTTTAATCGTATGATGTGTATCATGAGCTGAAATATTTCCTCCCTGCTGGAATCCTTCGCCTCAGACGTGTCCTAATGGAGTTAGTTCAACCATTAGCCAAGCAGATTGATTCATTACGCTAATGTGAGTCTAACCCTGTTGGCCCTGTTGAAATGCGTGCAATATGACACTCCTCAAATTTGTTCTAACACATGCCCTGGGGAGCCAAACAGAGCCGCTGCTAATGGGGGAGGTGGAGCCAATTATGCAGAGAAGAGCTGACTGTCAACAGATATAAGGACAATATCTGCTCTGTGTGTTATCAGCATGCCCGCCTCCTCAAACACAACCAACTCACAGCTTCTCCTCAAGCTGCTCTCCTCCGTTTGCTAAGAAAAGAGAGACTGAAGAAGGTGTATAAAAACATTTCCCAGTTGAAAAGCAGATTTGTGTCAATTTCCAAGTGAAAATGCTATAAGATCATCATTCAGAATCTTTTAACTAATCTAAATCTAAATGATTTTGTCTGTTAAAATTGTTTTATTTTATTGTTCTATACTGTAGTCAATTCACTCCTCAATTTTTTACTGTCTGCTTATCAATTACACACCCTTACAAAACAGCACAGGTGAATTAATCATGCTAATTTGTTCACATTGAAATTCACACATAGGTACGTGTTTTTTGGACCTTTCCAAGATGTCTATGAAGATTCTCAGTCATCCAGGTCATAGTTATCCAACGAAGGTTAAAATCAAGGGCAACTGGACTTGGTTGAAGATACTGGAAGACGTTTCGTCTTTGGATGAGGGACGAAACGTCTTTCAGTATCTTCAACCAAGTCCAGTTGCCCTTGATTTTAACCTTCATTGGATGACCTTTCCAATGTAGAACACGTCACATAATTCAATTAAACTTTGCTTTGTTGGCATGAATGTCAAAGAACAATATTGCCAAAGCTTACATAATATTTTCAGGGTTTTTTTTCACATACATCACAAACTTCACGTGAGAAAACATGAATTTCACAAAAAACATAAACACACAAACACATGTTAAACAACAATTAACGTGATGAATTCACATCGCACATGCAAGGAAATGAAAATCTATAAGGCCAACAGAATGTGACGTTTTAGTGAAGAAGATCAGAAGAGGACACTTTTCTCACTACGGTGGCTCATAAATGTCAAATTACACAGCGCTGACTGTTTGCAATCAGATTTCAAAGTGGGAAAAGAAACTCAGGAAGGAAGTTGGTTACGTGATGAATTCATGCACAGACCTGAAAGAAAACAGAAAGAAAGAAAAGATGGAAATGGAATACTTATTTAAAAAGTAATTTTCTTTTATATTTTATATATTCTCTTAAGTTAGAGATCATGTGGGCAACTTAAACACCAAACTTAAAGTGAGATTCAAACGTGCAAACAGAGAAACCTGGTGTGCTTTTAATGCAGGGATCAGTACTGTCTAGACTTGATCTGTCTGTCTAAACTTTACAGATTGTGCTTCTAAAACATAATAATAATAATTTACGTTTTTATTGTTGTGTGATGTTGAAACTCCTGTCAATCAATAATTGTTAAAAAAAATCACTCTGTTTTAGATCACAAATTGTGCTTTAAAGGATGATTCCAGGTTTATCTATACTTTCTATCAGCAGTGGTAGTTTAGTTTACTCAACTACTGTACTTAAATACAGATTTGAGGTACTTGTACTTTACTCTCGTATACCCATTTTATTCTACTTTATACTTTTACTTCACTGCATTTGCTTTATATAATAGTTACTTTTCAGTATATGAAGTAGTAACAACATTAAAGTACCGCTTTAATTAATCAATAATGAGCCAATAATATATTACACTGACAGGGGCCATTCGGCACAACGATTTTATGAGTGCTTTTACTTCCTGTACTAATACTTCTTCCACCACTGTCTATAGGTAGTAATAACATTATAGTCACCAGATTAATAGATGGAATCTAATCATCTGACTGCTCATGTTTTGATCAATTTTACTTCATTTTATATCTGAACAAATACAAATAATTGGCTACTGCTAGAAACTGGCAATGTCAAATGGTCTGAAGGAGAGGCCAGGTAGACTTCTCATTAAATGATGACATTAGTCTGGTAATATTATGACTTTTTTCTGGACATCAGAGATCACAGATATGTGGGAGAGATATGTGGGAGAGATTCTGAATGTGCAGAAAGTTTTTAAAGTGAGCAGAAAAGCTGCTGAAACACAGCTATTAAAGTCCAGGAGTTTATAACTACATTAAAATGAATTCATTACTCTTTGAGGTGAAAAGGTGCTACAATCACATTTAAAGAGGTTTCTTCCCCAAACAAAGACTCAACGAGGAGGGAAGACTAAATCCTGTCTCAGCAGGGATGATATTTCATGAGAAAAGTTGATCTACAGGAGAAACAGGTCTGAAAGCAACACAGAATGACTGAGAGCTGCACTGCATTGTATTCTGTTACAGTTAGGTTATAGGGTTTGAATTGTCACCTGCCACCTGAATTTTGTGTTTCCCTTTATATAAATGCAAAAAAATAATCACCATAAACTGGTGCAGGAAAAGACGTGTTTAATGCTCAAATTTTCATTTAATTCAGCATGTGAAAGACTTCAAAAAACAGTGTTGAAATCTTGTCTTGTCTCAATCTTGTGAACCCAATCTTGAATCTCGTCTCGTGGGTTAAGTGTCTCGTCACACCTCTAGTAATGGGTCGTAATAAGCTGCTGCATAATCGACCTATATGGCCGTTTTTCTGGTGCTGCTTATTTCAACCGAAATCATGATCTTTTGGTAGTTTTGGTGCGAAAGCCTAACCGAACAACGACGATTTCACAACGTTAACCACATCATAAAAAGGTGTTTCATATGAACGCTGAAGGGTCAAAACCTTGTGTGGTGTCAGTATTTGATGCCCTGGGATGAGAATGTGTTAAAATAAGATGCACGGTGTAATAAACCAGAATTTATTCTCTAATGTCTGAGGTGCTATGATTTCAGAAAGAAAAAAATATAAAAAATTGTTAACAATTAAAATCAGCATGCGGTTTGAATTCAAATGACAGTTTACATGTTTTGATCGGGAATCAGTGGGTTTAAGTTACCAGCCTCAGGGAGGAGACACGAGCATTTCCCATCAAGTGACTGGAAGAGAAATAAAAAGGGGGGAAATATCTGATCAACAACAAATAATTGGCTACAGACATTCAGTGTGTTGCTGTTGAGGGTCACTCTGTCGGGTTATTTATGTTAAGAAACCCTTTTGTTTGAGGCAAACCAAAGATTGCTCTTTATTTATCCCACCTCTCCTGGTTTTATCTCCCATCTGAGGGTCTGCTGGTGTGCAGAGAGGAGGGAAGCGGCGTCTGCGGCGGGCGGAGATAAGGCCTGTTGTTGTGGATGTGGGGGTGGGTGGTCTTATTTACCTGTAGCTGAAGGGGCTTTCAGTTCCCTGCAGGCCGCCGCTTTACATTGTGTCCCCCTGCTGCTCTGTCAACACTCATCCTGAGCACCACAGAGTCAATGGCCTCGTGCTCGAGGACCCGAGGAACATATGGTCTCCAGCTCAACGTGCACGCTATCACACAAACAATAACACAGTTGTCAAAATGGGGTGAAATGAGCTCAAACTCTGGCATGTGTAGACTGCATGCTGTGACTACATATTTTATAGTACATAACTATGTGACAGTATTGCAAGACACAAGGCCAAAAACTTGCATGTTATCATGCAACATCTTAAATAATTAAATATATCATTGTCAACACTCCTGAGTCCTGAGGACGTAAATCTTTGAAAACACAATATATGGTTTTATGTTTTAAAAAAGCTCAGTAATTTCCTAAAACTGCTGCTCACTGTAGTTTCTATCAAACAAACAGGAGGAAATAACGCATGTGTTGGGGACTATTTTTAGCGGCGGATGAAATCACATGCGTTTGGGGATGCAGTGCAGCAGTGAGGCTCACTGATGGGTTAAATCATTTCTAGACAATGATGGAGTTGTAGGAGGGACATCGGGCTGTTAAAAATGTGCTAGTAGATACATTCACTGTTGGTGTTGGTAAGAAGAAAAATATCATCAGATAGGGATGCACCGAAGGTTTGGCCACCAAAATGAATCGTCCAAAAATAGCAAGTGTGGAAGCATTTTAAAGTGTCTGAGAAAGATGCACAAATCGCTGTTTGCAGACGCTGTTCTGCTGAATTGTCTCCTAGCACATCCACTTCTTAGAGAAGGCAACAAACGGTCTGACCCGCTTTGAGTGTTTCTGTCACTCGTTTCTGAGAAGGCGATTAAGCTAGCCGCACATAAATTTGGAGTGCACACGTATTCAAGCCTTTATGGTAACTGAAACGGACCAGTGCGAGCTGACAGGCAGGTTAGAGACTTTATCCTGTCAGTTTCTCTCTTTACAAAGACAAGTGTTGCAGTATGAGAGTCCTAGCTGAAGAGAGGCTGTCAAGTCTTCATGACACGCAATACCAGAACCACATACAAGATTTATCAAACTGGGTCGGACTTGATGAATTTAACGCGAAGATACACGTGACAACCTCCGGTTTTCAAAATAAGGCATCCTGTACAGGATGGAAATAAGATTATTTGGATTATATTCACAGAAAGTATAAAACATATTACATGTAGCCATTAAAAGGAAATGGAAACATGTAATTTAGAAGAAGATATACTTTCTTAATCCCGCAAGGGGAAATTCAATGTTTTTTCACTCTGTTATTGTTAGTATTATACACACAGGTCTGAAACACACACATGCACAAACAGGACCCATATCAACAACACACGGAGAAGTGTCAGAGTGAGGGAGCTGCACTCAGTGCGGCGCCCCCGAGCAGCTAGGGGTTCAGGGGCTTGCTCAAGGCCTCCTTCAGGTGAACTGGCACCTCTCCACTACTTTACCGGACCCTCTTTGGCCTTATACCCCCCCACCATAGTCTCTCCAAATCCTGTGGGAAACACTGGATAAAAAGTACATTTTGACTAAAAAATTTCTATATGTACTTGTTTGGTATTCAGCAAATTTTTTCATTATATTCGGTTTCGGCAGTGGCCAAGAATTTTCATTTCGGTGCATCCCTATCATCAGACGTATCCTTCAAATTCCAGGTCAATTTGGGGTCTCAAAATGATTGTTTAAAGGGACATTACGAAAGATTATAACACATAAATGTAGAATAAATCACAATACAAACACAAACACACGCACAACATGATGTTTGTTTGCTATAATATTCTGCATCATGCTATATATTCAGACCAACTGTTTAGTGGTTGTTTATACACTGTCTGTGTTAAATAAGATAACTAGGACTAGCATTGTTGTGAAGTTTGAATGTGCTTATTTTAAGTCACAAAATCGTTGCAGAATGAATGGCTCTTTAGTTTATTTTTTATTAATTTATTGTTCTTTAACTTCCTGAGAGAGTTTTGAAACATGCACACCCTGATTGTGAATCTGAGCTGACCCAACAATGTTTGTGTGTGGACAAAATTCAGGTGAAAATAGGTTTAAAAAATCTTGGTTTTTGGAGAAACTTTACTGAATTTTAATGTCCTTAAAAAGATTATTTTTGGCTTGTAGTTTTGTAAAAGTTAC
Organism: Micropterus salmoides; assembly: GCF_014851395.1. Classification (NCBI taxonomy): domain Eukaryota; kingdom Metazoa; phylum Chordata; class Actinopteri; order Centrarchiformes; family Centrarchidae; genus Micropterus; species Micropterus salmoides. The sequence goes on along the minus strand of NW_024040040.1, from coordinate 61,741,310 downwards.
ATTAGTGTTGTCTGTGTGTTCAGTTTGTATGTCTTATTATTTAGGTAAAGGAGTGCAGACTGGATTCAGCTGCATTATCGCACAACGACAACATTACATGTTCACAGAAATGGACTACTACACAACTGCAGCAAGTTTCAAGTCTCTACAAACAAAAATGTTGATAAATCTGTAATCTGTGTTGCACAATAACAAGGGCAGCAACTTTTTTATTATTGATTCTTTTTAATGATACATTGATTAAATGTTTGGTCAAACCAACAGTCCAAACCCCAAAGATACAAATTAAATTTTGAGAAGCAGAAAAAAGCAAAAATATGATATTTTCCCTTGAAAACTTTGACTTGAACGATTAATCGATTATTAGAGTTGTTGATTGTTTTTCTAGTGATTGACTAATCAATTAATTGACTACTCATTTACTCACTCACTAATACTTCTTCCATCACAGTCTATTAGTAATAATAACATCATAGTTACCAGATCAAGAGCTGAAGTATGATCTTCTGACTGCTCATGTTTTGGATCACTTTAACTTATTTTTGTACTTTAGGTATAATTACGATTATAATTATTATTACTGCCACAAACAATGGGAGAAACAACCGCAATAAAGTCCATGTTGTAATAAATGTGAAGTGAAAAATGGCAGAAAAGGACAACAATATAAGAAAAGTTTAAATCATCGTGCCGTTTGAATTCACATTGCCGTTTACCTGTTATGTAAGTTACCAGCCTCAGGGAGAAGACAACCAAGTTGATCGACTAATTGATCAATCGACTTAAACACTGAATGGTTATCAGAACATGTTGGCTGCAGGTGTGGAAACCTTTGCTGTGAGAATGCAAGCCTAATTTCAGACGAACACATAGCTACTGGCAAACTCCTAAGCTGCAGGTAAACCAGTTCATCAGGTGAGTCCTGATCTCAGTGGCTCCACGCGTCTCTCAAAGCCCATTTGTGAATTTTTTGGCCGAGTGTTTCCTGCCCTGTTTGCTCATTTGTGTGAGCAAGGAGGGGAAATGAGTCAGTGTCCAGATTGCGGTACATCTGCTGTTTTCGGCGGCGTGGCGAGGCCTGGCCGCCGCGCCACGCAGGTGCTGCTCCTTCCCCCCTCAAGGCCACATTCTTCTATAGCCATGTGCTGCCTGAGCAAACTGCTCTTCTGAGCAGGCCTGTCCCACCGCTGACTGGCCACTGCCCCGGCAACATGCATTGTTGCTCTATGCAAATCCGCTCACACTGGGACAGAGGCTCGGGGAGGGGGTATCCTGAGCTCAGTAGCCGGGATAGAGAACGGAGGCCGGCCAATAAATGAAAGTTTGCCTTAAATCCTCGGGATAATAGAGGCAGAGGTTGGGGCCGAGCCTCGAAGCCGAGATAAACAGAGGGATTACTTCTCGGTTTTGCATCACTCACTCTCCTCTGGGTGGCCCTTAACCGTCAGGAAAGCTAAGAGGGGAGAGGGGGTGGTGAGAGAAGAAAAAACGTTTAACGCATGGACATTCTCACAGCACATAGGGGGAAAGAAGTGAGCCTAATTCCATCAAAGACTGAGAAATTAGCAATTAATTTATTCCAACCTCCCCGCCCCTGCTCCTTTTCTATTTTCAGCCCAATTGTTGGTTAGTTCTGCAACATCTGGTCCAGAACAGCCACTGCGCCTGATGACTGATGCACCCTCCATTAAAGTAGAATGGCAGAGAAAATCTTCCCTTTTTCATTCATTTCTTGTCCATGGGAGATTAGTTTGGTACGATGTGAAAAGTAATCATTAAAAATGTTGCTCTTTTTGCAGGCCATGCATAACCACCGCGGGCAGCGCCTTTATTTGCAATTGTAATTTAAAGAATAATTATTAAAGAAGTTAAATGATTCTGTAAATGTAGAACAACTTGAGTCTTTGTGCTCAAGGGTGCATGAACCTGCGCCTTATGGCTGGTTGCTCCGATAAACTCGGTAATGAAAGAATGTAGCTCTCGCTAATGACAAATTTTGAAGTGTTTTGGATTTGCTCACTCTCCTGTCCTCGGCTCACGCTCCCTCTGATGCCTGACTTTAATCTGGGCGGGCTCTGATTGACTTTGTTTAATCGTTTGGAGAAGAAGAAAATGACAGAAAGAGATACATGTACCACATATGTAGGCCTACATGTAAACAATGTGATCAGACACACATTGACACTAAAGACACAACATGCACCGATTAAAACTGGTACAGTATTACCAAAAAGCACATATTTACAGAGTAAAACGTCACTTTAACCAGCACATTCATTTCAAGTAGAGCTTCAGCTATTATTTTCATGATCGATTATTCCAATTACTATTTACTAAGTTTCAATTAAAGATTATGTCTTTAAATATCAGAAAATACTAAACACAGAGCCCAAAGCAACGGCTTAATGCTGTTTGTTGTTTCCCACCAACAGTCCAAAACTCAAAGATATTCAGTTTACTAGAACGTAAAAGCAACAAAACCTCACACCGGAGAATCTGGAATCATTAAATGCTTGGCATTTTTGCTTGAAAAATGACCTAAACAATTAATTGATTATCAAAATTGTTGCCGATTAATTTTCCGTCAATCGGCTAAGAGATTAATTCTAGTCATTTCAGCGAAAGAAGTCCGAAACGAAGCAAGAACGATGATGAAATTAGTACAAATCTACATGCATGTCACTCTCACAAATAGCAACAAATGGAATTGGATTCTCTTCTGCGATTAAAAAATTAAATCACAAAAACAGAGGTACATTTAGTACACGTCAAAACATTACCCTCGGATCAAATTAACAGAGAAAATCCTTGACTCAGCACCTTCAAAATCTTATCGGCTCAGACCTCGAGCTGCTGCTTGGTCTGACGTAAATTGGTGAGTGGAGGGAAGATGGCCCTCATATCAATCACATCAACCTGCTTTGGAGCTGCAGCACCAGCAGCTTATATAGAACTCCCCATCCCAAGCACACACACAGAAATACATCACCCCAGCTCTGGTGGAAATAAGCTGTTGACATTATTTAGAGTCATTGCCCACGATAGAGGGGCCATCTGTTGGGATTTAGCAGATAAATCCTTCCACCTACACCCATTACACATTTCCCCACATCAGTTAGCTACTTAAAGTTGGTCCATGTAGTCCAGCATCCGTCACAACACAAGCCAGAACACATCTGGTCACTTTGGCATTGTTAGAAATTATTATTTTTCTTTATATATATATATATATATAGGTACAAAAGAGAGTAAAAAAATCTTAATAAAAATTTCCTGAAAGTTTCCCAACTGGGAGACGAGGGTGAGGAATGGGAGTGATGAGTCCCATCGGTTAGCGGCTCCTGCGGAGGTGACCTTGAAGGTTGTGGTTGATCTGGGCAGGTCCAAGGTGTCACTGTGGGTTACTGCATCAATGTGAGGTGGCATGGAGCTGAAAACAGGCCTACAGTGCTATGGCAACCTCCCCTGGAGGAATCAAAACATATAAATCCATCAGCAGGTCCTTCCATGCGGCAGTCTTCAAAACACAGAGATGAGGCTTTTGTTTTACTTTAGAACAATGTACATGGAAATGCAACAGAAAGCATGCACAACTTCTTGTTGCAAGTTCAATTACAGGTTTTAGTCTAAACATTTCTTGGATGAAGAGCAAACGTGACGGAAATATTCTCAGGTTGAGTTGAGTTGAGTTACACACACATTTGAATAAAGCTGAAGCCAAAGAGACAAAGAAGCTACAAGTTTTGAAGCTCTGCATTCTGCGATAAATTGTAAACAGGCTATCTGGTCTTGTGAAGTTAATGTTAGCTAGGTTAGCTTACATTTTGGGTAGCCAGATTACAGTAAAAAATAAATAAATGCAGAAACAGAGTGCCAAAGTGGATTGTTCCCTTTTTGTGAGGAATGAGGATTTAGGCTTCTGGATGAAATAAGATTTTGCTAACTGAGCTAATTAGCCTAGAGCAAAGATGAATCCACATGTAAATCACACAAACCAGTACTTATCCTTATCTAAGTAATAAGTAATCTCAGCCTTTCATATGGGAGAAAGCAGTTCTGCACACCCGAGTGCATACTAGCCATCTAGCTTACAGGTACAGCTAGTAAGGTGAACAGATTTCTGAAATGAAAACCGGGCACATTTTTGGTTTGGTGGTCAGGATTAAAAAATATAATGTTATAATACATGAAATAAAAAGGTGATTATAGGCTTCATTTCGTTTTCCAAATATAAACAAGGATATTAGACATACGCCTACCAAACACATAATCCATCAGCAACAACAGGCTTCTATTATTGTTTAGAATCACGTAAATGTCAGGTCTGGTTACTCTGTAAACTGCAAACACTTATTTGGCCACAGCTGTTAGAAGAGTAGTAGAAGTATCACAAAGACATAGCTTTGCTATTACCACAGACATAAAGTCCGGTTTATTTGCATGTTAAGTCAGTTTGATCCAGATAAAAGCAGATGTAGATGTAAAGAGACTGGCTGATACAGCTTTAACGTGCTGTGCGTGCTCCCGCGGACAGCAATCACTTTTCAGCATGACACCTGTACTGCTGTCCAGTCTTTCTGGCCACGTAAAATCTGATTTCAGGTCTGTTAACACCTTATACAATACAGTACACAGTTAAAAACTGGGACAGCTCCAGACGCGCAAAAAAGGCCACCAAAACCGGGGACTGTCACCCGGAAAACGGGGATGTCTGGTCACCCTAAAATCTAGGCAAGCTAGTTTGCAAGCTTCCTAATTTCCAGTATATAAAAAAAATGCCACTGACCAGTTTGTTCTTTGTTCCACTCTGTTATTGCTAGTTAGCTAACTTCATAAAACTAGCCAGTTTAGAGCTAGGGTAGGCTATGTTGGGGAAACTAACAAGAGAAAGCCAGATTCCCACCACCTCCCTTCAGACCTCCCTTGAACGCCACTCCCCCAAAACATACGTTCATGCACAGTGAGTGTACACAGGTAGGTAGGCAGGTAGGCTTGGCCGTGCCTGTTACAGTCCAACAGCCACAGATACCGGACATTATTCATATTTGTGCCCGAGTATTTGATTTGATTTAAAGATAATTTCAACAAAATGTCAAAAATCTTGTTTAAAATGTCATATCAGCAGACACTTGTCAGAACAGGAAAAGCCAGTTCGGCTTATAACATTCATGATGATTCTGCTCAAATGAAGTAGCACACCTTAAAGGTATGCAGTCATAATTAATATTAATAGTTACACCTGTGTTTGATTAGTCAAAATATCTGCCATGACAAAAGGTCTGGTGAGAAGGCAGCGATTTTGTAGCTCTACACCCCAACTGAGACACAAAAAACATTTTTGCTCTCTGACGTTTTTAATCTATATCATTACATAGCAATCATTAGCTCATCAGGCTAATGCATTGCACTGACTACTTGCTGCTTTTTAGAATTGCATATCTATATTGCACATCACATTTGAGAGAGGACCCTAATCCAAAAAACTGTCTGAAACCCATTTGGGACTTCAAGTTCCGGTTTGGAAGCAAAACTCACATTTGTTGTCACTGGTTTTGGCACGTCAGCAAAGCTTGGTTCTTGTTTTTGGAAGTTTGTTCAAATATCTCAGTAGGTTTTGTTTTAGAACGCACAAATAACATGACATCATCGAGGTTTCATTGTGTAATTTCACTTTTATTTTGATGCACACTTGTCCAGCCGCGGTCAGAGTATCCGACAGCGATGATATTGTCTTTTCCCATGATCCTCTTGGCAACGTCCCGCCTAGGGAAAGCAGCCCGACATGACAAAAAAATCTTAAAAGAACACAAAGGCACAAAGAGGGCACAGCGGCGGAGGCGGCCGTCTCGGGCCCGACAGAGGACTCGGCCTCGCCATACAGCCGGGCCACTCCAATTCTGAACGAATGCTAATGAGATTGCTCTGATCCCTCCGGTGCTTCCCATGTTTTCAACACCTTCAAGGACCACATGGCGTTTGCAGCATAAAGACAACTAAATGAGAAATCTGAACGTTTTTTTGTGACGCCGGGGGCCTCTGCGCTTTTCAACCTGTCCGCCCATTCAGCGTTCCTCCCAGAAAAGCAAAGATAAGAAAGAGTGCTGCAGGGGGTGTGGATGAGTAAACTTTTTTAGAAATAATGGCATATTTGCGAACCAGAAGTAATAATCAATTTATGGCCACGCAAGGGCGAAGCCTTTGACGCTGTGGAAGCTGAAAAGGAGGGAAGAGAAAGGGAAGGGAGATGCTCAAATTTGGAGGCTGTTTCTCACAACCGCTGTAATGAGATCACTAACATCTTGAGCTGGCCTCCACTATAGCCACCAAACAACAGGCTCCCAGATGAAAGGTGAATGGGCCTGGGTTCCCGCTGACTGGTTCAGAAGCACTTTAATAGCACAGCGCCCTATGAAAGGTTCCTGGGCAGTAGCTCATATTAGTGGCGAAGCACAGTGCTTAATAGGATGATGCCTTTTGGCTTTTGTCATGAGATGATTAAGGGCTTCGTTGTCACCGGTGCCTGTTGAACACAAGGCACTAGACTCCACTCTGCCGGGCTTTTTTGTCTGACTCTATGTGGTCAGAAAGGGGCCTTTTTGATGAAAACACCTCTCAGGGATCTATCAGGTGAGCTCTGCTTTGGAGTCTCACATCTACGCCCTCTTCAAAATATTTCAAGTGCTTTGTATTCCTCTAAAGACCCTTGAATCTATCATCACGTTCGGACAAAGACAAACGCCGCTGAGGGGAGCAGCAGGAAGATGAATCTTGCTGATAATGGTGCTTGAATAAGGAAAATATGTACACACATATACACAGCTTGTTGTCTTAACTGTGCAGTAAGCGTTTTGGTGGGAAGATGAATGTTTTTGGATCTAAAAATCCTCCCCCTTTCAATACAAATAAATGTATCATCTTCTTGATAAGGCAGAAATCTTTCGTACGCAATCTTGTCTTGAGATACACTGAAATGGAAAAGGTGGAATTATGTAACAGGCAGTGTTTCTTTCTTCTTCTAAGACAGACTTACGACATTAAATGACTTGTTAAGATGAATATTTTTAGCTGCATCAAAAGCGGCGTCGCCTTCATCCGCCAGACGTTCAAGAAATCTCAACATGCTTAGCCAGTCGAAAACATTTCTGTCAGGTTTAGCACAATCCCCGGGCACAAACATCAATGAAAAGGCATTAAATTAGCTCTTTTTATGTTCTAAATAAAAGAAAGATTGCATGTTATACGATCGCCACAATTTACCACACAGAGTAGGTGATTGAGGCCAGATTGACGTTAAACAGAGAATGCACTATGTCCATTTTTTTTTTTTTTGCAATCAATGCAGGTCCTTTCAATCAGGAGAGCTTTATACTCGGGATTAGTTTTGGTGACTTAAGAAGCTAGACTACCTCCGTACCCCCACCATCTGCAACTGCACCCCCCTCCAATCTCCTTTGCCCCTCCAAAACCCCCCTCACAAAAATAGCACAAGGATACTGCCAGTCTTTTCACTCCCTCCTAACAAGGCTGCTCCAAAGCACAGGCCCACTCCAAGTAATTAAATCAATCCCTTTGTGTTCCCCAATATTCCCCTTCAGTGGGTGACTGCCCAAGATCTGATTATGGCTCTTCATGCATATTCAGGCTGAAGCTACAACTTGTCTAGAACAACCTCTTACTTTTTATTCTCGCAACATGAGCAGCCAACTTGCACCAATTTCCTCTTTTTAGCTTTATAAGCCCTTAAACTTTTTTATACATATATCCCACAGTCCATAGTTTGCTCCAGCAGGACGGTGAAATGAGGAGCAGTCACTGACAATGAAGGCTCAGGCATATTTAAGAGAAAGCCGTAAAATGAGGAGAAGTTAGGGTGGGAGCCCGAAAGACAAATTGGATTAGCAAGTATTGGATTAAAGGTAAAACGGAGGGATAACAAACAAGAAAAGCTGCCTGTGATCACAGGGTTTAATATATTTCTTTTCCTCTCCGACCCCTTTCTTCTCTCCCTCCCCCTTTTCTTTCTTTCTTTTCGGGTAAAGATCCCAGGCTTAAGACAGACTTATTAAAACTGGGATTAATTTGTAATGCTCTCCTAACCCTCGGGGTCAACCAAAGATTTGTTATCTAAAGCAAAGAGGAAAAAATGTACTATAACAACAAAACGAGGGCTTTAAACCCATGTCTGGCGGGCTTCTGGGAGATTTTAGCTTTGTACGAAAGGTGTTATCCCTGAGAGATCCCTTATTTGAGCAGGGAAAGAAAACCCTTGTAATCTGAATGTGGGTAAATATAATAATTGTACTAACTCTTTGGAGCTTTTCTAATAAAAAGCAATAAGGGCAGGAAGTGGCTAAAACTAAATGCTAAAACATGTAGAAGGTGTCCAATAAATCATGATAATTTGATATCTGATGACAAAAACAGTGCATGAAAAAGAGAAACAAATGCACATTTACTACAAAACATCCTGTTTTCAATCAGCGGATGATGAGAGTTGTTGAGAGAGCAGGCCACTCTCATTAGCCTTATCTTTTTAATGTAGCACTGGCTCAGATTGTGATCTTAATCTTATTTGGTTATGGAGGCCTCGTTCACTCCGACAAGCACAAAGACCTTTGGGGAACAAATCCCCCCCCCCCCCCAAAAAAAAATAGAGAAAAAAAAATAAAAAAAAATTCAGCGCCTTGTTTTCTGCAATGGCTTTTGGGGTTTTTTCCTCAGGGTCGCGGTTCAAGGAGCCGAGTTGACCAGCATCACAGCCGAGCGGCCTAAATCTCTTGGCCTGTTGCCCGTTCCTGTGTTGTTCCATGAAATCTTTTTGCTAACCTCCTACTCTTCTTTTAAGTTCTTTACACTGCTCCACCACAAATTCTATATAATATGATTTGAAAAACACGATTCTGTTAAAACATTATGTTCATTGAGGAAGCCTGTGGAGATGAAAGCTCTGGAAAAGGCTGCTGTTGACACTGAAAATGTGGACCTTTTTTTATTTCATCATTTCCATCTATGTGCAGAATTTTGTCTCATAGACTGAACACTATATGTTATCCATTGAAATGTATGTACAAATGTTACACAGTATTGGTATGATTATCTTCAACAATGGTCTAAATATAGTTTGAGAGGCATCTCCAACTAACAGGGAAAACTTGAGAAGAAAACTGCATAAATCAGATGTATGAACTCAGTAATGTAATTATCACATTTAGTTCCTATTCTCAGACTGCACTGAATTCAATTCTAAACATATTTTCAGCTCCATTTATACTTCTTGTAACAGTCACAGCATTGAGGCTTAAAGTGGTGGTATTCTGCTCATTTTCAGGTTTATAATCTTATTTAGAGGTTGCACCAGAACAGGTTAACATGGTTTCATTTTCAAAAACAGCATATTTTTGTCATACTGCACATTCCTGCAGCGCCTTTTCATCCTGTGTTGAAGGCTTCGTTTTAGCTGTGGAGTGATGCATCATACCTCTGGATCTTTGTTGGGAGTTGCACATGCACAGTTCCTAGTTAAGGACTACTAGCCAATCAGAAATGGGAGATGGGAACTCCCTTTGGGCTGGACTTTGGGCTTTTTCACTTTGCAAACCTGTTACATCCACAAAAAAGAGATATAACTCAATAAAGGAGAGGGGAAAAGCCAAAAAGCAGAATATGACCTCTTTAAAGAGTGTGTATGCTTGATCTTGGTTAGCTATGGTGGTGGCTGCTTGTTCGTCCCCTCTCAGCTCCACCACCTTTAACCAGATTTAACCTGCACCTCCAACGACTGACACAGATTGTGCCCGGGTAGTTCAATTTTGCACCAAAACACACACGTGAACACTTGGTTAGGCTCAACCAGACAAAGCTAACGTATGAATATGTTCGTATATAACATTCTGTTTAACCTCTGGGTGGGATGAGACTGACTAGTTGCCGTGCTGAAAGCCACACAGAAATACTGTTTCCAGGTGCAAGCAGCAGCACATGGCTAAGACATGCAGCAGGCTTGTTTTTGAAATTGGGAGTAAATGGCAGTTGATGCTATGGTTTGAGGTGTGCAATACATCTAAATGTTTGCTGCAAACGTGCTCATGCAACTCTATTACCCAGACAATACAATGACATTGGATGGATCTGCAAAACCCTGACAATGCGCAGAATGTTTTTTGTCGAAGGCCAACGTTTGTAAAATTCTCTACAATATAGTATCTGCAATCAGTGTTGAGCAGCAAACCTGAACTCCAGGTTCCAAAGTGTCTGCGTTGATCTACAGTAGATGGACTGTAGTTCCTAAGTTTTTAAGTGTAAAAAAAACTGCTTCAGCCTGCCATCAGATCAACCTCCTCCTGCCTGTTGAGATATACTCCTCTATATGTGAAAGCGTCTCCTCATGTTCACCTGCTGGTGTGAGGTCTGTAATCTAATCTGTAGCCCAACAAAGAGAATCCTTACATCTGTGTATTGCCGTGGGTCTTTGTCTTCAGCCACTTGTGTTTTCTGTTTAATACATATTTGGCTGAAGGCCTGGTGCTGCTCAGTCACTGAGTTACAAACTAATATTTTCAGTAAGCTACCTAAGTATATCCGTGGAAGACAGCAACAGAAAAATGTCCACAAAAAAACAAAAGACAAGTCTTGATGACATTGATGCAATTTTGAAAGACATTGTATGTCAATTTATACAATCAGAACCCTTACATCCACATTTTCTGCAACTTCTGTTTTGATTGAAAATGACGGGACGGAAATGCAGAAAACAACTGACATAAACGCGATGTAACAAACATCAATACCTCTAGTCTCATGAGAAAAATCTATTTATCATCTTTGTTTTGTCCTGACACCGCTGACGACATTTGTTCTCTTGCTTTGTTTCTACCTTCTACATGTTCTCATGTTTGCACTCGAGTGCACTGTGTAGATCCTCGGGGATAAAGTGACATTTAATTGCTGTTTTATTCCATGCAGCTTGTAGAGCCAAACCCAAACAAGTTTTTATGTTGACTGTGGGTGGCCTCATTGAGAAGGAAACTTCAGCAGTGTCACTGAATTCGTAAATAATATGATTTCTATTATCTATTAAAAAACTTGTTGACCCCAACAACAGAAGAAAGGGCGACTCATCTTCTGCGTGAATCAGCCTCGTTTCATTCCCGCCACTGAAAGCATGATCAATGTCTCTCATGTCCATTTTCCATTGGTAATCCTCCACAAATTGCTCTCCGTTGCAGTTTGTGTATCAGCTATTTGCACTGGATTAATGTGAGTCACTGGTGGCAAGTGTTCAAATCAATGTTTATTAATGGTTTCTTTAAGTGTTTAAAGATTAAGTCATTAACATATTGATGAAGTTTTCAAAGTTGCCCAGGGAGAGAAAAGGAGCCGGAGCTGGAGAGGGTTTGACGAGCTGCTGAACTGACGCCAGCTGCCAAAAAACAAGAGGCTGAAGAAGAAGAAGAAAAAAATAGATGAGAGGTGGGCTTCCTGAGAGAAGGCATCAGGCACTCCACTCTCAGATTTTCCTGTTTATTAAAATACGGCACACTGCCAGAGCAAATTCCACTTGACATGGTGCATACCTAACTCCTCCATAACAGCTACATCTGGATTAAATAAATTACTGGATGTATTTTACATGTAACATGTGAATTAATACGAGATATCTAAACATTGAAGAAGCAGGTTTCTTTGTGTCATTCTCCTTGAGATGCAGCGCAGTCGACTCGGATTGATTTTACCATTCAGCAGCGACCTGCCGCAGCCCTTTGGCTTGCCATGGTAATTCTCTCTCCCACCTGATAAGGTACCTGATCCATAATAAATCGATTGTAATTAGTTTTATGTTTGAAAGGAGGTGGGGGGGGGGGGAGCTACGCTTTGCTTAGGGGACTCTCTGCTGTTCACCCTCCCTTCTCCAGTCATCCTTAGTTGTTTTCAGCCGCCAGTCATCTGCACACCTGATATCAGTTAATCTCCTGATTATTAAGTGCGGATTATTGATGGAAGGGAAGGACATGCAGGTTTTGTTTCTTCACCACTGTTTGTTTTTGGGGTGATTTGTGTGCATGAGTGTAAATGGGTGTGTTTGTGTGTGTGGGGGGGGGGGGGTCAAACATGTCCCCAAACTTCTCCTGATAAAGGTTTCCTGCCAGCCTGAAGTGTAAAACTGATGCAATCGCTGGCCGTCTCTCTGCAGGACATTTCATCAGTCAATGTTTAGACAAGATGAGGTGCTTCAGCAGTTAAAGATATCGCCTTGTATCTGAAAAGTTACCAATTTGATCCATGCAGCAATCACTTCGTGTCCTTCAACAGTAATGTGACTTGTCCATCTTCTTTCGATACCAGTAGTGTGTTTCCGTTAAAAAGTCTTAAAGTTTGAAATTTCAGCCCAATTAAAAGGGAAATCTTTCTGGTGGAGTGGAGACCTGTGACAGTCAGTTGTGGCAGGTACTAAGTAAGAAGTTGGTACTGCAATGTTTCCATCAGCTATCCGCTTATCGTTATAACCTCCCATAAAACCTTTTTTTAAATATTACAGAAAAATACCTCATTTTAAATAAAAAAATCCAAATAAAAAAAGCATTGACATTCCCTGAATCTAACTTTCCACAACAGAAAAATGTTTGAAAAGGAAGGACATGCATGAAGTGATTTTCACTATCACTGGCTTTGTACCACTCTAACTGTAGTTTTATACAAAAATGTTATCTGTTGTAATCTGAATGTACAACATTATAACAAATTACATTCATATAATCTGCCCACATATTGGAAAACATTTATATATGACTCTGTTGCTATACCAAAGTGCTTTGCTGAGAGTCAGGGAGGGCGGTTTTGGTTAACTATTGAAAACTTCAATACTGGCTTGAGGCACGTGACCAGAGGTGACAATCCGTTCTCATCCCAGGGCGTCACTTTATGGACGCTTGGTCAAGATCCCTTGGCGTAGCTTTTTAACACCCTTTAGCATTGTTTTTGTACTTGTAGGGCTCCGTGGTCAACGGCCGGTTAGACTTTCAAAAGCAAAAGTAGAAGTGGTTATGTTTTTAACTTGGTTAAGTTTAGGCACTAAAACTACTTGGTTAGGTTAGGTTTAGAAAAACATCATGACTTAGGTTAAAATTGCTACGTTAGTTATGTGACTTAAATAACATACACTGAACAAAATTATAAATGCAACCCTTTTGTTTTTGCTCCCATTCATCATGAGCTGAACTCAAAGATCTAAGACTTTCACTATGTACACAAAAGGCCTATTTCTCTCAAATATTGTTCACAAATCTGTCAAAATCTGTGTTAGTGAGCTCTTCTCCTTTGCCGAGATAATCCATCCACCTCACAGGTGTGGCATATCAAGATGCTGATCAGACAGCATGGGTATTGCACAGGTGTGCCTTAGGCTGGCCACAATAAAAGGCCACTCCAAAATGTGCAGTTCCATCACACAGCACAATGCCACAGATGTCGCAAGTTTTGAGGCAGCGTGCAGTTGGCATGCTGACTGCAGGAATGTCCACCAGAGCTGTTGCCCGTGAACTGAATGTTCATTTCTCTACCATAAGCCGTCTCCAAAGGCGTTTCACAGAATTTGGCAGTACATCCAATCGGCCTCACAACCGCAGACCTCGTGTAACCACACCAGCCCAGGACCTCCACATCCAGCATCTTCACCTCCAAGATCGTCTGAGACCAGCCACCCAGACAGCTGCTGCAACAGTCGGTTTGCAGAACCAAAGAATTTCTGCACAAACTGTCAGGAACCGTCTCAGGGAAGCTCATCTGCATGCTCGTGGTCCTCAGGTCTCGACCTGACTGCAACTTCGCACAACCATTGAAGAGGAGTGGACCAACATTCCACAGGCAACAATCAACAACCTGATCAACTCTATGTGAAGGAGATATGTTGCACTGTGTGAGGCAAATGGTGGTCACACCAGATACTGACTGATTTCCAGACCCCAATACAATGACACTGCACATTTTGTGCCTTTTGTTGCCTTTTATTGTGGCCAGCCTAAGGCACTCCTGTGCCATTCCCATGCTGTCTGATCAGCATCTTGATATGCCACACGTGGATGGATTATCTCGGCAAAGGAGAAGTGCTCACTAACACAGATTTTGACAGATTTATGAACAATATTTGAGAGAAATAGGCCTTTTGTGTACATAGAGAAAGTCTTAGATCTTTGAGTTCAGATCATGATGAATGGGTGCAAAAACAAAAGTGTTGCCTTTATAATTATGTTCAGTGTAAATAGGGTTAGGGTTAAGTAATGTTACATAAGTTACGTAACTTCAGTGTTAAAGAATCAATGCTGAGCTTTGTTTCACACAGGAAACAATCACTGGCCTCCTGGGTGAAACCCCTGTTTCTTGACCCACCCGTCCATCACAACCACCAACTCTGACTTCTGTTCTGTTATTTATAATAGACCTACTTTTAGCATTAAACAATGATGCTAAACGCTGCCTTGCTCCACTGGGAATGAGAACGGGCTGGAACTGACTTTTTTATTTGCAAGCCCTGACCTGCCTGAATGGGGGAGGACGATCAATTTCCGCTCAAAATGCAAATGAGAAAGCCATGTGTAATATTAGTATTTTGTCACCCTATGTATGACACACACCTCTGTGAAGCTAGAAGGCTCAGCTAGAAATATCAAACCGACCATTTTTATCCACACCAAACACACATCAAACACCAAGCATCTAAATGAGCTTATATCACAACATAAATCACTCTGTAATCACTGTATATGGCTGCATTTATAGCCATCCAGAAAGGACATTTACATGGTATATTTTTGAAAAGTTGTGTAATAACTGTTGTATATTAGTTTCTTTTCATCAAATTTACAGTTACAGTTGTATTCCAGGTGTATTAGAAGATATTTAGTTGCATTATAATCTACAGGATGATGATTTTGATGGTGATATTGTAAGGGATCTGTGCAGTGCTTGAAGTGGAAATGAATAGGTGCCAGTACTCCAACCCCCACCCCGCCCTGTCCTCAACCACAAGATGAAACTAGTAAATATTATAACGACTTTGCGCATTAACCACTTAATTTCCTGCTTTTGTACATTTTCTGCACCAGAAATGTCTTTATTTATATGAAGGGAAACAAATTTAAAGTGGCAGTTGACAATTCAAAATATAATGGAATATAATTCAGTAATGCACATTTGTTTCTTCTGTATTTCAGTTGCATTGCATGTTCCCTATGGTGCATTGTTTCATTTGTTATTCAACATTTGTTGTTGCTGTTTTTCAGAACATTTGTAACAAAAGCTTTCAAAAAGTGATGGAGACATTCAGATTCTATCTGTCGATACTTTTAAATGTCCCGCTCCATCCAGGCTGTGATTGGTCGGTTCAGGACAAGTGACATTGACGAGCTACATTCAGCACACGGCTGCTTGAAAGGCACCCCAGCTTCTCTTCTCCCTTGTCTCTTTCTGCCAACAGAGTTTAGCAGGCAGAGAGAACAGGAAAAAGTGAGCGTCACGTAGCGCCCAGATATGGAGAGGGCAGATGAGAGTCCCGTCAGCTTGGGAGAAGTCCCGGTACGCAAGAAAATGTCCCGGTACGCCAAAGAGTATGTCGGTACTGTTTCCAAGAGGTTAAATGACCTTAACCAACAGTTTTCGCATCATAAACCAATAAATACGTGGGATGCATAACTTGAATACCAGTCTTAGCTTAGTAGGATGCAAACGTATTTTGTTGGAATAATACAGTAATATACATCTGCTGCCGTCATCAAGCAAAAGGTGAGACTCCTTTTTATCTTCCAGGAATGAATACATTATGTAGGATGGTTCTCTGGGAAAGGGGCACCTCTCATACAACTGAGAGCTCGCAAATTGGCAGAAGAGAGAGCGGAGCATCTTGCCAGGAGAACATCTTTGATTTAATTGAAGTGGGAGAGCATGCTCAGCACAGTGGAGATATTCCAAATATAGAAGCAATTAAAAAGGAGTGTTTACATGACAAATTTTCATCCTTTGATCACAACACAACTGCAATTATTTTGATTTGAGCTCTTATTGTCCTAGATTTTCTATTAGTGGAATGAAAGGCTCCCTGTAAACCCAGCTGGTGTCACTTAAAAGTAAATGTTATCACCTCCAAATTGGTATTACGCCAGAACTAATGACATTCAAGCAGAAAATTGGTGTGTAATGTAACCCGATGTCATCCAGCACCAGCAAACTTTACTTCCGTCACTGTTTGTGGCTGCAACAGAATGCAACACCGCCATTTATAATTCATCACAGCCAGGAGGCTATAATGGCACGTTTTTCACCGCACCTTTGGGTGTGGCCACGTTTGTATGGAAGTGGTCGGAGAACATGTTCTATCTCTCTGATCTGTTAAGTTGTTTATTTAAGTATATAAAATCGTTTCAGGGGCATTTTTTCTCATGCTGACAACAAAATCACAATGACAGTTTAACTATTTTTGAAAGCATTTGTTGGACAACACCGAACTCTGAAGTTTTGGACAAAGTGAAATTTTGACCTGTTGGTGGTGTGAGAGAAGTCTTTAATATCTGTGCCAAAATGTCATGGCAATCTATCGGATATTTGTTGAAACATTTTAGTCTGGTATAAAATAATATGTCCTCATTCATAATAATAATAATAGGTCATTTGTCAAGTGTCCCAAAATGTTACTTAAAAACGTTTTTTAAAAGAGTTGTGGTTTGGTTATGTTTAGTAAAATTCTGTGATGCAACTGACGAAAGTAAGCAGTGCTATATAACTTAATACTCAAAATAACAACATTTACTTGGTTTCATGGGACTCAAAAACCATTGTCCTATGTGAAAGTCCTGGGTTTGACCCATCCACCACTTCATCTTACCTCCTTACACAGACTTTGTATTTCTAATATATCATCTGCAGTGTTTCCCACTGGCTTTTGTGAGACTATGGTGGTGGACACTGACCCTCTAAGACCCCCCGTAAGAAATCTTTTTGCATTTTAAAGTTAAGTGCATTAATTTTGTTCACTTTAAAAGCAAAAATAAAGAGGCTAGATCTATAAAGAACTCGCTCTGCTCCTTTTAACTGCATTTACCATGAAGGCTCTAAAACGTGTGCACGCCTAGTTTAGTGGCTAGCTTTATCGCGTTCTCTATGGTTCTCACAAACGAGTGACAGAAACACTCAACACTGTTCAAACCTAATGTTACCGTGGTAACCTCAAAAGAAAAGTGGTTGACTCGGATGCCAAAGTGTGTGAGCGCGTGAGTTTACAGTGCCAGGGAACAGCGTTAAAGGTCTTTAGTGTTTATTTTAATGTTTTTTATTTTTAGGTTAATTTTGAAACTGGAACAGATTAGACTGTGGTGGGCCGCCATAGTCTCGTTAATTAATGCGAAACAGTGATCTGACTTCCTCCTTTGCTACACACAACCACTAAAGATATAAGCTAAAAATATGCATGGGTGGTAATAAGCTATATAATAATCAACCTATCCGGCCATTTTTCTGGTAAGTACGTCCTAACTAAAGTGACGGACTGACTGACCGACTGACTGGCCATCTTCAGTGCCACGATGCTAGCATGGCTAAAAACACTAGGTGTAAATAGACAAGTAAGTCTCAAACTAATGTTGCTTTATTTTCTGTTTGACCTATTTATTTACCCAGAACTCTCTCAAGGTTTAAATCTCATCTGTGAGGCAGTCCTGTCTAAAGGGCAGCACAGTTATGTTACTTGAACCAACACATACTAAAGGAAGGAACTACAGCAGGAAAGGCAAAAGAAATAAACATTTAAACAATTTAACCACATACAGGAAACAGGCACACAACAGGAAAAAGGCACATATAATATAATACACCTAATTTTCATAAGCTATGTGAACAACACGAAGAAGCAAACATGCAGCCGCCACCCCACCCCCACCCCCACCCCCAGAGAAGCGAGGTCGAGTTGTGATTCCCCAGTTAACAATGTGCCGCCACACCTCATCCCTACCATTGATTTCTCCACCATTTATTTCTGTTTTGGTTCATGCTCGGGGTTTCTGTATTTGAAAGTTGATGCTCCTTTCTAAAAGACGGATTCATGCATAGACTCCTCTACTTTTGTAGTCTGTGGCGGTTTTATATGATAAGCTTTTTTAGACGTTCAAAATCAATATGTAATCCTGTGCAGGGGCTTATCCCCAGGACTAGGCCATTTGTGAGGCTCTTTGAGCTTTGTTACAGGTCTTCTGGCAGCTCCGCGCTGCAGATTGATTAGCTGCAGTGCCAGAATCCTATCAAATGGACGGCTCTGATGATGGACCAAACTCTCTCAGCGCCTCTAGTTGACTGGACCTGGAGATAAGGCCGGACGGCAATTCCCTCCCTCCTGCACACTGAGGGGCAGGGAAGGGAGTGCTCGTTTCAGCCCTCTGCTTCTCTGAACAGGATCAGGAGCTGTTTGGAAGGTGTACGTTGTACATTTAGCTGAGATTTATCCAAAGTGACGTAGAGTGAGAGAAAGCTACACTTACAGCATCAACAGCTGTGTTTGATCTACATTTGTTTTTATGTTAATATCAGTCAGAATAAAAATACATTATAATAAACACAGTGATCAGAATCAACTGTCTTACTCGTTTTAACCTTTGTACAAAGAATCTGGACCAGTCATCTAAATCTCCTCTTCCTAATTGCGCTTGCATGGTTTATTTTTGAGCTGCCACTTTTCTGTCTTTCTCTGGCAAAACAAGACTCACAAAGCATGCAAAGCATTTGACACAGCTCCAGCTTTTCCTGTATTTGGTGCAATGTGTACCTCTGAATTTGCTTTCATTTCTCATTTCAGAGCACGAAAACAGGAAAACTTATATTGATCCTCCCACTAATGTGAAGTCTGAGCTGGTGTAGACCATCCATTTTCAGAATCAGCTGTGCATTGAGTTTGATGCCATACCAGTTGGGCTAATTTTGGCTGAACGCTGGTGCACCTAGCTGGCTCATATATGACTGCAAGACGGATTATCAGGCAAAGATTCCAGACCTCTGAATCACTATCCACATCTCTGAAGTTCAGGGATTCATGTAGGCCTGGTGTTGTGCTCATGAACTTAAGTGTAGTACAAGAAGGAAATTTGACCTGTTTTTTATGTAAGATAAGAAGTCTGAGGAGTCTGAGTCCTTACGATCGTTCCTGTAGGAACCATGATTGTTGGGCACCAAAATTCATAAAAATCCATGCAAGAATGTCCAAGATATTTCACTAGAACCAAAGTGACAAACACCGCCATCCTCACAGTTATGCTACCGGTGTGGTTAGATAGCCTATGACTTCCCATTTTCACATTTGGAAACTCACATTTGATTTCAAATCTTTCACTGGTGAAAACCTCACATTTAAAAGAAACACGAGAAACTTTAAACTTAGCATAAAAAAACTGTTGTGTTCAGTGATTTTAAAAAGCAGCTACTTTGCTCCAAGACATCTGGGAAATGCTTTATCGCCTTCAATATTTTCCCTTTTTCTTTTTTATTAAGCACAGGGAGGCTGACGGGGACCAGAATCTGTGCATTCCTGCGTGCCTTGCCAGCGCTCACATGGTTACCGCAGCTTCGCATTGTTAGAGATATCTGAATGAGCGCTGGCCATGCAAGTTTTAACGTGATTGCCCGAGGGGCAGCAGAGTGAAGAGCGAAGAACAGAGCCAGAGAAAGGAGAGGAGAGGGGGGGCATAATCCTAAAAGGATTGGAAGTTACCCCCCCCCCCCACCTCCCAACACACACACATCGAAGTAATTTCCTCCACACACATACACCTCTGTGTGTCAGGGGGTGATGGGTACTGGATGGGGTCAGTTGGTTTCGTGGCTCTGGTGTCTGATTTCTCCCTCCTCATTACCCCCCCACCCCCCCACCCTTCATTGTTTGCCTTCTTAATGAGAGGGGCGGTGCCACAGGGCCTGTGATTGACAGCTACATACTCCTCTCTCAGTGCTCTTCACTGTGTCTCTGTAAGGACGCGTCGCTGCTTGTACTGTACTTGACACTGAATGACGAGTCTTTTCTCATTTCCTGTTTCTGCGACGGCTTCTCGGGTGTCTGTCAGTCTGTCAGTCAGAGCAGCTGTTGCAGCTGACGGCTGACACACAAGTGGGCTTCATAACAGCGCTGTAAAAACAAAATACACCAGCTGAGAAGTCTCCCGTCCCCAGTGAGTTTCACACTGCCAGCTCACATTAAACCACCACTGAATCTGTGGTTAAATCCACACACATTTAAACGTGAGGGAATAAAGCTAGCTTCAAAAATACATTGATATTATTACATGTTTGACTAAGAGAACCAGTGGGTAATCGTTTTGCAGAACTTTTCAGCAAGAGAAAGCAGCATAAATTCCCAGTAAGCCCACTGAAAGTTAAGAAGACCAGTTCCCCATTTGCTTTGTTGACAAGTGAGAGTCTGATCCCCCCCCCATAGATCTTTAGGTGACGTAGTTCAGAACTAAGAAAACTGCGGTAGTATATGTGTGGACCAGAGACTGGTTATTCCAGACATCCAGAACATAGGTGTCATTTACACTGGGGACATGTCCCCACCACATTTTCAAATTTTGTCCCAATCACTTTTTGAAAGCTTTTGTTTAAAATGTTCCTAAAAATACTTTGCACCAAGAAATGTTAACTAATAAATGAAAATGCTTTGAGAAAGATTTATTTGTACAATAAGTAAACATGCAAAGCAATTTAAATATAGAAGAGACAAATGTGCATTCTCTAAATAAGTAACAGGCTGCTGATTGCTGCATTGTATCCTGTTATATTTTTCTTTTTATGACTTGTCACCTGCCAGTTGAATTTTCTGTTTTTCTTTTTATAAATAAAGACATTTCCACCCCAAATTGGAGCAGAAATGTCTCCACAATGCAGGAAATTAACTGTTTAATGCTCAAAATCTTCTGGGGGAGGACCCACAGACTTATAATTTCAGATTTCAGATTAATTCAAAAGGTTTTACAAATCTTCTGATTTTGTTTTTTGTTTTTGAGAGTCGTCATCATACAACTAATCTGAGCCCTTGCGGACCCACCATTTTTCAACACAAAGTGATGCCCTTGATCAAGAAGTATCACCCGGCAACCGAATCCTAATATTGTTTTGTTTGAATCTCAGTTAAATGACATACTAACTATACAAAAGTATTAGTATCAAAATATAATTAAAGTACCAAAAGTAAAGTTGCAGAATGTCCCATGTAACTAGTAACTAGTAGGTTTTCAAAATAAATGTATTGGAGTACAATATTTGTCTCTGCAATGTAGTGGGGTAGAAGTATAAAGTAGCAGAAAATGGAAATACTCCAGTACCTCACAATTATAGTTATGCACAGTTCTTGAGTAAATGTGTTACTAATAAAGTGAACAGTAGTATTTTCATGAACCAAGCTAATACATTAGGTCATAAAGTTGGCACAGCTGCGCTATGTTACACCAGCTGAACTTAAGCTGGACTCTAAATTTAAATGTAAAGTCAACACAAGCTGCTACTGTACATTTGGAATCTGGAAGTGCTGATAACTAAATCAGGGAGCGTGACTTCGCAGCTTTTGTGAGTTTGAGTGTGAGGGAAACTTCATCTCTGCAGATTCACTGTTGTTACACGGCATAAAACATGAACTAGACAGTATATTAATTGCCTGAAGACAGTTTCACATCCGTTAATGCATTGTTCTGAATGTGTAAACGGAGAAGAGGGCTTACTGTCACATCCTTCTCTCCAGCCAGACCACATACGTACAGGTCTACATTTAACAAGTGGTGGTAATGTTAGATTATAATAACATTGTGACTGACTGAAACCCAGATTCAATTTCCTTTGTTCAATCAGTTGAAAGGTTGAGCAAATTGGAAGCTGCACATGAGAAGCAACGTTTAGTTCCAAATCCCATAACTGTTTACAGATAAATCTTCATAATAAAGTAACTTCCTCCTTCCTCTTGTAGCTTTTTCCTTAAGTTTCAGTATAACGTCGCTCCGCCTCTAAAGGTTTTTTACTCATCAACATTATTTTCCGAACTCCTGTTTCCTACAACTGTTTGTTTGACCAGTTTGTGCTGAAGTTATTTTCCTCAGCAGTCAGTGGGGCTGTTGTTATCTGCTCCATCAGCCTCCGTCTGCTCCACTGAGCCAAGCTCATCATTACTGAGGAAGACTGTGGCAGCTGGGCCGAGCGACTGTACAGCGCAGTCTGTCTGTCCCCACGCTGCACATGTCAGCTGGAGACCCATCATACCTGCAGGTCTCCAGCTGATCCAAGTCACTTCAAGTATTGATATTTCACATTGTCTAAAGGTACACAGCCTCTACTGTGTGTGTATAGTTTACAAAGTCTGTGGATGACTGTGGTATCCATCCACATCCATGTTCAACCTAAAGCGGTGCCTTAAAATACACAGTGCTTTTCCAAGTGGATCAATTTAAAATGCTGCACTTGTAGCGTGTAGATTTTTCTACTGTTTGTGTTGACCACAAACTTGTATTAAAGAGTACATTTAAACATACTGTAGTAACTGAGGATCTGTACGCTGCATGCCTCTATTCTGATCAGAGACTCGACACAGGTGACATTACCCATAACTCCCAGCATTCACCAGAGGGTTTGATATCCATCATTGGCACAAACAGGCGAGAGTCTTGTGTGTGCCGTTTATACGGAGATGGAATAAGTACTCAGATGTTTTACTTCAGTAATATCAGAGTGTAAAAATACTCTGGTACAAGTAAAACTCCTGCATTTAAATTTTTACTTAAGAAAAAATATGTAGCATTAGCATCGAAATATAATACATAAAAGTGCTCTTTATGCAGAGTTTCCCTTTAAAGAACAATTTATATAACATAACTGGATGTGTAAGCATCACTAATGCTGCAGCCAATATTTCCATCTGAAATGTAAAAGTATAGTACTTGAGTAAACGTACTTAGTCACCACTGCTTAACTCTGCATCTTATGAAAAATGTTGTTTGTCTTCATGTGTGAATCCCTTTGAGCCTATTTATTATAGAGGAAAGGGAAACATTTTACATTTAAACATGTTTTAATTAAAATGTTTCAAACAAAAAGTAATAATAAATAAAATTTTAAATGATCTATTGTTATTAAAGATAAACCTCTGACGTGTCCTCACAGATCACACCATCAGTGGGCTGTTAAGATTTAGGGGCATAAGATTCCACACTGTGTCTTTTGGTATATCTTTTAATACTGTTAGATAATTTACCAAGATAATTCTGGCAAAGATATTCAAACTTACTTTTTTAGATACTCTCCTGACTTTTTTGAGGGACCAACCATGAATAAATATGCCTTAATGTTGTTCAGGTTAACAATACATTTAAAAATATTGATATATTTGAAATTCTGTAGATTATACATTATCAAAAGAAGCTACTGTGTCATTTGACTGCTGCCTTAAGAACAGTTTGTGTGATGTAGACGTGTTACGTAATCACATATGTACGTCATCTTCTCGTCACCTCTAATGTCACAGAAAAGAGGGCTTTGCCTCCACGCTCACTGACAACTTCAGAATTAAAATGTAACTTTTTAAATACTTTTAAAGTTGCTGAGACAGTTTGGGCTTTGAAAACACACTCAGGCTAGGTTTTTTTAATTTATTTTTTTTTTTACATATTTCCATAAATCACTCTGTTGTACTGTTTTATATTAAGCTTCAACCCCTCCTATTAACACTGTCACCTCTAATGCTCATAATGCATTGTTCTCCCAAAAAATCTATAAAGATTTGAATTCAGCTCCTTTTTTTAAAAATGCTTTTAAAAAAACAAAGCTGAAAATCCATCAACGCAGTTTAACACAGTTTATAGAATCATCATCTGCAAGAAATCACATCAAAGATGTTAAACTTGTTAAGATAATTAGAAGAATTCTTAACACTCACAGCAGCGTTTTTTTACCACATATGTTATGATCACATAACATACCCGCAGGAAAGACGTAGTTTCAGTTTTTGATATCACCTATATTTTTTACCAAGTTTTAAACCTAATGGAGACAGTTTTACCCTTTTAAAAGCTTTCACACAAATAGTTTTAACCACAAACACGTGATACTTTACAGGAGAAAGATTTTCCTACCTGAGAGTCCCAGCAGAGCAAAATCTTCTCCTGGTGGGTCCAAATCAGAGTCACCAGACAGTAGGAGTGCATTTTGGTTCTCCTGGTCCATGTGTTTCCTTCTGCCAGATCTTTACCTGCCTGCTGAACTGCACTTTTCCTTCAGCCTGCAGCCAAACTCGCTGTCATCAGCTGATTCAAAGGGTTTTTCTGCCCTGTTCTGTGTCTGCACGGCAGGGTTTTTTGTTTTTTATATGAAGGGGAAAGTGTGCAGCAGCCTGCATGGCCGGAGCCTCCTGCATGCTTTCTGACAACCTGGGATTTTATGCATCATGCTTTTAATAAGCGCCGACAACACAGCCGAGAAGCCTCTCCACACTTAACCCCCTCCACCTCCAACACACACACACACACACCTCTTTAGGCTGCCTGAGCCCTGGATTTACGGGCTTAGTATTAAGAAAATACTCCTGCAATTTGGGATTAGACCCCAAAAACCGCTCACATCAACAAAGACTGTGTCCATTTGATATCTTGATACTAGTGATCAATCACTGGCTTTATTGCCATCGGCCACAACCAATTTCCGAGAACACACAGAGGAAATGAGATCCATATTCATTTCCTCTCAAAACAACCTGCCAGCTGTTTTTCTTTTGATTTTATTAGTATTTTCCTGCCTCAGAGGGACCACGAGGTTACATTTCTCAGCAGGTACGTCTTGCATATGCTTTAAATTATTGATCAGGAGTGGGATTCAGGCTGTTTGTTCACTCATTACATCATTTATTATTACGTTTGTTAATGTTGTAACTTATATTTTGCTTTTGCTGAAACATGCATTTGTTATTAGGCCTATATAATTTAGAAAATTGTTGTTGTTATTGTCTATTTATCTTTCTATCAAATGATCCAGCAATCTGTCAACAACAGACAATAGATAGATTTACAAGAGCGGAATAAAACACATTTAAACCTTTAAAAAGCAGTCTGTTGATTTCATTTGAAGGTCATTTAAGTAAAAAAATATATATATATATCATGACAGCAGCAGCTCTGCTTTAATCAGCAGCTGCTCATGTTGGAGCCTGTGTTGCAGCTTTTTTTCTGCCAGGTTTCTTAGTATTTTTTTTTTTCCTGAACTGAATCAGCTGAGGCTGAGAGTGTCATTCAGGGCCCAAAATACCTCCTGTACAGGCTGACCTCC
Organism: Micropterus salmoides; assembly: GCF_014851395.1. NCBI lineage: Eukaryota > Metazoa > Chordata > Actinopteri > Centrarchiformes > Centrarchidae > Micropterus > Micropterus salmoides. The sequence goes on along the minus strand of NW_024040040.1, from coordinate 61,715,990 downwards.
TGTACAGGCTGAAAATACCTCCTGTACAGGCTGAAAATACCTCCTGTACAGGCCATTCAAGGGAACAAAAATATCTGCACAGGTCTACTCAACATCCTCCCCCCCCCCTCCACCAGTCTAAACTAAACCTGGCATAGTGTTCAGTTTTTATGCTCCATATCTGGAACAAACCCACGGAAAACTAAAGCACTGCTGAAGCTCTTCTTTTACTTTACTTTTAACTTCTTTTAAATTACGGCTGAAGACTTATCTTTTGGCAGCTACCTTTTGATTAATATCTTACATGCACTGTAACTTTTAGCTGCTGTCCGGTTTTACCTTGCTATAGTTTTCTAATTAGCTCTTTTTTAAATTGTATTTAACTGTCTTTTTATATTGCCTTATGTTGCTTCTATGTTCTATGTCAAGCAGTTTGAATTGCCTTGTTGCTGAAATGTGCTACAAATTTGCCTTACCTTGTTGCAAAGAGAACAGGGCCTACTGTTGTGGGCCTGGTGGCAGCCTTTAATTGGATGCAGACTCAAAATTAGTAGGCCTAATGAGCCTCTTCGTTTACCATAAGCTACATTTAATGCTAACTGAGATATTTATGCTATTTTATCGTTTTATTGACGATGTGGGAGGAAAAAAAGTTGCCATTTTATTTTGTTCTCCATGGGCCAAATGTAAGGACACGTCGTGCAGCTTCTGTGACAATAAAAAATAACTTTACCACAGACTCAGTAATTAGACTCTATAATATAAATATATGTTTATTTATCATTTAAATCAAACATGCTGTCATGGCAGCGGCCGACTCTCCTTCAACTTTCTGTCACAGGCGTCCCAGTCGCGTCACGTGTTTGATTCGAACAGGGGGCGGGTGTTTCGGCGCTAAGCTGGCCTGCCCATTGGACGTCCGCGTCGCCGATAAGGCAGCTGAGCGCTGTGATTGGCCCGAGGACGCAGACCCGGGCGCTTCCTTGACTCATAGAGGAGCGGGCCCTCGGAGACGAGCGTCAATCTCCATCCGTCAACACCGGCAGGAGAGAGCGCGGATAACAAGAGCACGGTTATTTAAAAATAATTTGACAATACATTTCTGCGTTTAAATGTTCGTTATTTTTGTTTTTTAGCTTCACAGATGTGAGTTCTACGCGGAGCTGCTGAGCCTGCGTTACCTTATCTTTTCTTTTTTTGCCAGAAAACAAGAAAGTTTCCTCCATGTGGATATTTCTCCAACTCTGGATCTCATTGGTTTGACATTTAACAGGATTTTTTATTTTTTTAAAAGGAGCCTGAAGAAGGTGAGACTCATAGCTGCTTTTATTTCAAGTTATTCATCCCTATTTTCTGCCTAATAGCCTGCTTAACGTTACTGAAATAGTGATTATTTAAATGATATTTGTGCTTTACAATTACCTGGTTTTCGTTGGTTTCGGTATTTTAGAAGCTCTCAAAACGGAGGCAGTGGTCTTTTTTTTCTGTAGGTAACGAAAAAAACATGTTAAATAAAATATATGCCTTTGCTAAATATGCTACATTTTAAAATATAATAAATCAAAGTTTTTTTCCTAAATATAAACTGTTTTTAATTAGGTGGACTTTATCTTTTTTATTTCTTCCTGAGTTCAGTTCAGCCCGCAGACTCCTGTCCGCTGATTAGAGCCATTCTGCTAATTGTCGCCCAGTAGATCTAATCTAAATTGTAATGGGAGTTCATTTGCACACAGTTTTTTGACGCATTTACATGATTGGGCTCCTTCCTGCGGTTATGGAAATAAGTCTGCTTTATGCGGAGTGTTAACGCCTCAGTTCAGATACACCAGGAGGCCCCTGGCTCCTTTCAATGCCGAAAAAAAGCTGCTATTAGTCCTAAATTTGAGCATTTACCTGCTAAAAGGGACCCCAGTGGATTATGGAAATCCTTGTCTAAATACTTTGTCTTATACTAATACTACATTTAAGAATTAAGGCAGTTCATTAAAGCTGCAGTAAACGCGTGATGTTCTGCTGGCAAAATAAAACTCAAAATCAAAGTTCCCGGAAATTTAATTCTCACGTTATATAGGCCTTTACTTTATTTTGCCTTTAACCACATGTATGACTTTTGATTTAATTCCGTGTGCATTAACTGGAACTCTGGTTCAGCTTTAATCATTTATTTAGATTCATCATTGCAGCTTTTACCTGTCACCGTCGTGTCAAAACTGAGTTACATGATTTAGTTACGCATTTTATACAAGGGTTCTTCCCTGAGCAAAAATAACTGAAATAACCTGATAAACACACACACACACACATACACACACATATATATAGGCCAACATTAAGGACATGACAAACTTGGCCTAAAAGTCAGCACATGGTTATAAAGCAACGCTAAAAACAAATAATTAACATTATTATTGTCACAAATAAAGAAAATAAAGTCCTATAGTTCCAGAAGTAAACGTTAGTCAGTGCACCTTTAATTCATTATGACATTACAGGCAAAGGTGTAGGCCTGTACTCTCAGGGAAAAAAGTCTGTCTCTGTTTGAATAAATAATATTGAAATAAGACTTTTACATTCCTGCAGAGGTAATTCGGAGGTTGAGAAACGTCTTTCACGTGGCCTGTAATTTAAACGTGCGTCCCCACAGGTCAGTTTAATTGTGATCTATTAAATTAATTAAAACGTATAATGGAGATCTGAGTGATACCAGAGCCGGTTATGGAGCAGGAAGCATCCAGAACAGACACACGTGAAGACTGAGGTCTTGTTTGGCAGCAGAGCCGAGATCTTTCGTTTAAAAATAAAATTAAAAGTTTCTCCTGTGAGATCACACTGAGCTTTTCATTATTAATAATTTCTTCAATGTCCCGAGGCTGGCAGCAAACTGCTGTTATCACCGAACACAGTCTCGTGGGCAAAGTTAACGCCTGGTGTCAGTATTTGTCTCAGATTAATTCAGCTGCGCCGTGTTTGGATGCAAAATTTAGTTCCTCCAGCTTCTTTGGGGCCTTTTATTAACATGTTAACAGCTGGATGTCGCGTAGTCTGAATCTGAAGGGCAGCTGCGGATCAAGTTTCTATTAAACAAAAGTATATCTTGTTTAACATCTTTTCCCTAATTCCTCCAGTTCTTCTTTCTCTCGCATCAGGTTTTATTTCCTCTCCCGTAATCTAAATAGGTGCGAGGATTAAAACCGCGCGGCCATTTGCTCATTATGTTAGGAAATCGCATTGTTCCTGATTTAGGGAAGTTACATTTTGGATTAAGTAAATTCGAGACGCACAAACTGACAAATTCTAACGTTGTTTTTTTTTATTCCATCAGCAGGATTCATTTAGGATTTCAGAACAGTGTTTTATTATAAAAAAAAAAAAATTGCAGATTTTCTAAAAGCTCATAAATTAAAGGTTTTGAAGGGTTAGTGATCCAGGATTTTACACGATTGATTACCTGTTTAGTTTATTAGGAGAGAAATTAAAGGTAATAAAAAGTAAAAGGTTTATGGAGTTGTAGGCCTTTTGCTCCAGGGGACATGTGCTTCCTTCTTATTGGGGTTTAAGGCCCCTTTTCAGCCTATTTCTTTATTCCTTGTTCCCCACACTCACCGTGCTTCTTCTTCCTCTCGCAGGAGCCGACATTAACACCGGGGACCTGAGCACCTCAGCACCGGGAGATCTGCCCCCCTTTTCTGCCCGTCCTGTAGACTCCGGTCTCCCGTCCGTGCTTCTAGCATGATGTCTTATCTCAAACAGGCCCCGTACGGGATGAACGGACTGGGCCTGAGCGGAGCTGCTATGGACCTGCTGCACCCATCTGTAGGCTACCCCGGTACGGATCACAGCCACATTTAAACACACATATGTCCTCCCAAAAATACAACATCACAGGAACATCAACATGTGCACGACCTTGTAACCATATTATTCTTATAAGCTCACTGGAAGTCCTCTCCGCTGTGCTGTTAAATCACTTCTATAATATTAAACTTTCATTTTTTATGTCTGAGCTGCTCGAGTTTAGTGACCAAGATGGATATTATTTTTCACTTCTCCATTATTCCTAATACTTTTATACATTTACAGATTTTAACGTGAATCACAAATAACTACCTACGATTGTGTGGGTGATAGAAAGCTCCTTTCTAAACTAATAAATAAATAACAGAGTATATATAGAACTAGGCAGAGGCTATTTATAAGTCTTAAATGACTTAAAACTTTTATAAACTGGGATAAAGTGCGTGATGCTCGCGGTGGGGAAACTGGGGTTAAATTCTGCGCTTCTGGTGCGTTTGGGGGCACAAGGAAGTTTGTTTTTGCTGTATTTTGTAGTATCTCCACAGCATTACTCTTTAACTTAATAAAGTCTACCACTCACCTTCGTCTAAAACGAGTCTATAGACTGTCGAAATAATGTTTTGCCAAGCCCAACATGTTTTATTCGCGCTGGGGGGAAAAACGGCAAACCAATGAAAGTAAAAATAACAAGCAATGAAACAAAATCCCATTTTCTAGTGTGTGTTTTTTAGTCTTGGTCTGAGCTGATTAATGATGGAAATGTGTGTATTTCTCTTCCAGGTAACCCGCGGAAGCAGCGCCGGGAGCGGACCACCTTCACCCGGACGCAGTTGGACATTCTGGAGTCGCTGTTCGCCAAGACGCGCTACCCGGACATCTTCATGAGGGAGGAGGTGGCGCTGAAAATCAACCTGCCGGAGTCCCGAGTGCAGGTGAGAAAGTCACTGCGGCTGCTTCACGTGTCAGGGACATTACATGTGCACCTTTGACCTAATTTATAAGGAAAAGTTTGCAAACGTTTAAAGACTTTCTTCCAGTTTGGGAAAATTCAGCGCTGTTTTCTCCAAATTTAATCTGCTGAGGTTCAGCACCCCACATGCACTGAGTGTGTTTAGGTTATAGGTATATGCAAAGCCTTTGACATAGAAACGAGGGACAATAAATTAAAGAGCTGTAAGAAATTTCAGAAATGTGGAGGTCACAGCAGAAAGCCTTCAGAGCTTAAGCTCCATCTGAATAACACACTCACGTGTGTCCACAAATACTTTTATGCATCTGAGCTCAGATTTGAAAGCTCCTGATGGACTTTCTGTTTTTCACCTCAGGCCTCTGCAAGATCAGCTCCAGTGTAAAAAGAAAAGTTGAGCCATTATTGATCAAGTAGAGGCAAGTCTTCAGTCAAAGCGGGGGAATGTGGCTGGGCTCTGGCAGAGTGAAGGACCAGCTTTTGATGTATTTAATGTATTTAGCTTTCTTTAGAAAAGGATGTGAGAGGTTTTCCATCCTCGGCTTTAGCAGCCCTCTGCTGGGCTTAAAGCTGCAATTATGGCTGCTGCCTCTCTGCTTTCTGCTGCTGCTGCTGACAGGCCGCTTTTACCACCACAGCAGTTACTAATGCACCTCTGACAGGCCCAGTGATCAGTGCTATCATTACTGGAGAACTGTTAGTTTTGTGCAAGCATATTATTATTTTTAACCTTACTATGACAGGCCTGCTGTGACTTCTGATTACTTAAATATAATTATTATAACAACCATTAATGTTAGAGGGAATATTTAATTGATATATTTCTGTTACATAGCTTACACCTCTCAGCATGTGGTCGTGGCCATTAGCTCCTGTTTATGTACAAGTACAGACACATGAACAAGTTTACTACAAATAAAATGTGTGTTTTGACTTCTTAGTATGAAAATTCAGCCACACTATTTTGTTGTGTTTGTTTGTTTGTTTGGATTTATTGACATTATTCAACATTCAATGATATATATAAATATTTTAAGTACACCGCATATTACTTTATCAGCGGAAGAGCCACAAAAGTCTGAACTTATTTCCATCATTGTCCCTGATGTCTTCACTGCTGACCCAAAAGTTCTAAAGATGGCAACAAACGTGTCTGATCAAAGAAATACTGGAAACTGAACATTGGGAAAAAGGATGAAGGCATTGTTTTGCATGTCAAAGTTATTTTGTCATTGAGTTATTGGTCAAGTTTTTAGTCATTGTTTATTCATTTTACATAAGTTATCATTTTCCTCTGAGCTCATGCGTCACTTTTACTAACGATATCTATCATTTAGTAAAACAAATATTTCATCAAATAATTATTATGTATCGCCTCATTGAGGGAGAGTTACTGAACAGGTTGTGGAACCATGTTTTGTACCTTCATTTATCATTTAAACAGTACTTCTTTAGGCTTTAGAAGGTCAGTAAACCCAAATCTTAAAAAAACACATTTTCTCCTTCTTCTGTCTCCAAGCAGATACATTTGATCTTATTTGTCCAGATTTTGAAATATATGTCTCCAACTTCAAATTTCCAGAAGAAGTCCCTATTTAGAACTACTTTCTACTGAAGAAATAGTCCCTATGAAAGTTGTGTACAGTGTGTTATCTTATGTGTGGATCATCCAGAGTAAGAGGAAGAACCTCTCAGGAAAGAGATAATTGTAAAATGTAATGTTTAAATCCAAACCAAACTTTCTGCATGCCTAAATGCCACAAGAAGTAAGTGCACAGCAAAGAGTCTCTGGATAAACTGCAGTTCCTTACGAGCAGCAAGCAGTAAAGGTCAAAGGTCAGAGCCACAGCACCTCAGTATGATCACGTGAGAGCGCAATGTTATGAAGCAGAAGGCGTTCAGTTCCTGCCAGCTCCGTCAGGTTTGTCTGTTTTTTTGCTTTGTGACCCAGCCGATGTGTGACGGTGACCTTTTGACCTCTCCTCCTTCCTCAGGTCTGGTTTAAGAACAGGCGAGCCAAGTGTCGGCAGCAGCAGCAGAGCAGCAACAGCGCCAAGGTGAAACCAATGAAGAAGAAGTCCTCTCCGACGAGAGAGAGCACCGGTTCAGAGAGCAGCGGCCAGTTCACCCCGCCGGCGGTGTCCAGCTCCTCCTCCTCCACCTCCTCCTCTACCTCCTCTTCCTCCACCTCCTCTGGTCTCGGCGGTCCTGGTCTGATCAGCACATCTACCTCCATCACCGCCCCGGTGTCGTCTATCTGGAGCCCGGCGCCCATCTCCCCGGCCCCGGCGCCGGCCACGCTACCCGACCCTGCTGCCCCCACCAGTGCCTCCTGCATGCAGCGCTCTGTGTCGTCCTCCGCTTCTGGAGGAACGCCCTCCTACCCGGTGTCTTACGGCCAAACGGCGGCGGCGTACAGTCAGGGTTACCCGGCCTCTGCATCAGGCTCTTACTTCGGTGGCGTGGAGTGCAGCTCGTACCTGGCGCCCATGCACTCCCACCACCACCCGCACCACCCACACCAGCTCAGCCCTATGACTGGCAGCTCCATGTCGGGACACCCGCAACACCACATCGCCCAGACATCAGGGCACCACCACCATCACCACCACCCGTCACACCACCACCAGGCGTACAGTGCGCCGGGCCTCACCTTCAACTCCACAGATTGTCTGGATTACAAAGAGCAGACGGCGGCTTCGGCCTGGAAACTCAACTTCAACACCGCCGACTGTTTGGACTACAAAGACCAGGCCTCGTGGCGTTTCCAAGTGCTGTGACTTGTGTGTCGTCTTCTCTGCTTACAAAGAAATATTCTTTTGTTGTTGGTGGTTTATTTTTGCAGATCCTTTAAACTAATAGTAGAGACATTTAAAGAAAAAAAAGTTTATTTGTGAGCAAACTGAAAAGTTGCACAGAGACCTGAAGCCTGAGCAGCAGGCCTCGGGTTCAGCTCTGTCGCCGTCAGCGGGTCATCTCGTCCAGGATTATTTTTCTACTCCAGAACTCGAGAGAAACTGACCCAGTCACAACTTTTGAAGGCCTTGAACAGTACAATTTCAGTGGAATCTGCAAGATTGTGCAGTCTTGGGATCTTCTCAGTCAGTTAACTCCAACTTGATTGGAATTTTTCTTCAAAAAAAAAAAATCAGCGTTGACAGAAATAACATGAAAAAAATCATAAATTAGACTCTTGAGTGGACTTTTCCTAAAAATCATTTTCAAAATCACAATGCTGCTATGATTTTCAGGTTGCTGATGTTCATTTCTATCTGATTTTGAATCTTGTTCAGAAACTCGTCGTCCGGCCTGTTGGTGTTGCAGCACTTGTTTATAAGGTGAAAGATTTTTTGCTATTTGTTCTTTGCAGAGGAAAGAAAAAATGTGAATTAGACACGCAATGTCAGTATTCCATTGAAATTTGAAAGATGTACATTCGTGTCTTTATAATAAAGTCTTGTTAAAACACGAGCAGTCCAACGAAAAGTTTATTTCTGCAGATTAGTAGCATTTGTCTCGTCAACATGAGATAATCCTTACAGTATTAAAAACAAAGTATTCTGAAGTGGTTTAACTGGTTTAAAAGTGTAAACAGAGCTACGTTAACAACTGTTTGATAGTTATTATGAACAGTAGCTCTAACCTGCAGGTGTGATACTGTGGTTTGGTAGTGAACCACCAAAGACTGCAGTAATATGGGATTAGTTACACTTTGATTTTATCAATAAAAAATTGTTGTTTTTACCCTTTATTTGTTCAGAGAAATCTCACTGAGGGCTCTCTTTGTCATTTTCGCCGTGTTCACACAGACAGTTACACACCTTCACACCTGGAATGCTGCCCAGTTTAAACACAGCAGCTCCACTGTTGAGGGATTAAATGTTCAGTCACACTGAAACTGCGCAGCAATTTATTTCAATGAAGTCACCAGAATTGGCAGATTCCTATGCGGAGGCGAAGTCAATCTGCGTGAATAATTCACATCAAGTTTATCTTTGGTGGACTTTGACATGCAGACCAACAATCAAAAACTATCTTGACAACGGAGAGTCCAGAATTGAGGAAACTGTTGTAGCTTATTTGCTCTCACATTATGTCTAACCTCCTCTGTCAATATAAACCGCTCCACATGAGAGACGTGGTTCAGGGACAGTAATGAGACAGGAGTATACTCTGGATCCTTAGAATAAACTGATGTGTGTGCATCTTGTCCCGTTAGCAACCTAGCTTTCTCACCGGGAGTTAGCGAAGTGAAAGTTAGTGTCCTTGCTAGCTTGGAGAGCTTTTTCACCCTCTTCACCAACTCTCACTAACAGGGAAGTACACGGCCCAGTACAGAGTAAACAGAAAGAAGCTACTGTGACTGACTTGACTGTTGAGTGCTAACATGTTATGAATTTCCAACACTTCCTCATCTCAGGGTGTCAGATACAGACGCTTTGAGAAAACCTGACAAAGCGTTGGTATTTTAACTTTAAGTTTAGGAAAAGAGGATGGTTTGGTTAGGTTTAGAAAAAGAGTGTGTTTTGGGTTGAAATGAGTACATTACGTGATGGTGGATGGGATACATTGGTCTTGAAAGCCCAGGGCGTCTCATACAGTCGCTGAACGGTACCGACACTTTGTCAGGCTTTCTTAAAGCGTCGGTATTTGAAGCCCTGGGATGAGATCTGGTTCGGAACTTTCTGGTGTGTTAGCTGTAGCTCACCAGCGAGCCCAACTACAACACTAAGCTTCAGGTACCACATATATTACCACTTCCTGGATTGACTGGGTCTTTTAATGAGGGATGGAAACTTTCTTCTCAAATAGCCATGGCCACCGCTGCCCCACATCAAGTTCAAGAAATCACAACAGATGATGGTTAAAATGGTTAAAAATCAAAATCACAGTAAGCATATTACAACTGAAATGTGGAGTTATTTAATTGATTATTCAGTCAACAGAACATTTAATTACACATCAATGGGAAGCACACATATGCTAATTACTCTTACTACTACTTGCTCTTATGAGTATCTGTTACTTGTAGATCTCTTACTCTGTTGATGCTTGTATGTTGTTCCTCAAACATAAGTCGCTTTGGATAAAAGCATCTGCCAAATGAGTAAATGTAAACTTACAAACCTTGATTGCTAAGCATTTAAATAATTTATCAATGATTTGTGGCTTTTGTCTGTTTCCCATCTTTGTAAAGACCAGAATAAGGCTTTGTACCAAGTGGGTTGTCACATACTTTGCACTGGTATTTTGCCACAAGTTCTCCAAACTAAGCCACAAAATATGTAGATTATTTTGTCATTGTCTTCCAAAACGACCCATATGAGCATTTTTGGATCTATCGTCAGGACACTGCTTGTCCAAAATGGTTAGAAAATAATGTTACAGCAATGATAGACATGGGCGTTTTCTAAACTGCCATGATTATGGTTTGGTTCCACCTTTCTGGGCATGACTATCCTCTCAGGGTTCTGTCTTTCAAGTTCAATGCCCCAAGAGTTCTGGTTTGAAACATCTGCCCTGGTATCTATAAATATCAGGGCAGATGTCAGGTGACGGTTTTATCCTCTTGTAGCGCTGATCTTTAGAACTTGAAATAAAGGTTTCTTTCAGAGTTCTCCGTTAGGTTTCATTCTCAGTTAGGTTTAGGCGTTTTGGAAGTGCTTTCCTAATGTCTGTGAATATTGAAGAAAAACAGACCTATATTCAATCATAATTGGTCACAAAAACAGACAATATGTCAGTTATCTTCAGCTGTGTCTGTGACTACACCTTAAAACTATGAATGAAAAATCGCTGCTTGGGGAACTCACAAATAAACGTGTTTTTTTAACTATTGGCTGTACAAAACATGCTGCAGCTCCCAGTACGTGAAGGCAGTATAAATGTTATCTCTGGTACCCGGAGGAATATCCAAACAGTGTCAGGAATCAAACCCCCCCAACACCCCGGAGAGGTGGATGCACAGCCGGGCAGGTTAGCAAACATGTACACTGGCATCCCCACTGTTTGTTTGGCCGTGTCGACGGTAATGTACAACTCATTTGATCCACGGAAAAAAGGGATGAATCACGATTTTAATTAACAGCCGTCCCGCTTCCTCGCGACGTCCCTCCAGCAGCTGGACAAACAGTTTTCGGTAAACATGGCGTCCAGGCCGTGTGTTTGGCCGCTCTGTGTCCTGCTGGGCTTTACCAGCGTGCACCGCTGCCTCATGCAAACACGAGCCGGGATTTACCACATTAGGACAAACTAATCTTTCGGTCATGTTCAAGCAATCTCTGCTGCTTATTTTAGAGAAAGGACGCCCCTCACTGAACAGCTGTTCTGGATGTCTTATTATCCCATCAGCCTCTCCCCCGGGGGCCTGAACTTTTATTCCTCGTCTTTTGGCTTCTCGCTTCTCCAGAAGGCCGCTGACAGAAACACTTTGTCTTCTCAGGGGATCGCCTCACTTTTCCTGACAACAACGAGCTTCAGAGGACATCAAAGTGTCTTCTCGGGGGCTCCTGAAGAAGGAGCAGCACTGTGGCCCCTCCTGTCCTCAGAGTAAATGAATCGCAGAGGAGGTGGCAGCAGTGAACAAAGCAGCTTCCTGGACTGCATGTGGACCTGCTGCTGAACCATGACAGGAGTCGGGAAGTTTGAAAAGTGGAATGAGGGAAAGTTTACTTTTTAACTCCTCGTTGTTGTCAGGGTTTGGTATGTGTGTCCGTCTGTTTCCTGTTTTATTTTGAAGTTGACTGGCCTTGGTGTCCTGGTTTTGCTTTATTCCCTTTCTGTCTTCCCTGTTGACTCCTAATGTGTCCCACCCGTGATTAATCTCCCTGCCTGCTTGTGTGCATGCTTGTACATCAGTACATATTGTCCGGGTTTTCCTTTGCTGTTTGCTGGTCCGTATTTTTATTGTCGTGCTGCATGCACCCGTTTGCATCGATTTGCTCTTGGATTTCTGTTTCTCACCTGCCAGGATTATTGTTGTTTCGTTTGTTAGTGGATTTTGGACTTTACGTTGCCTTGTCGGATTACCCTGTTTTCGTTTGGACACTTATCATATACATACATAGTATACATATGTACATTTGTACACTTTATGTTATGTTAAGTGTCTGCAGTTGGTTCCCAAAACCTGTTCCTGCCTGAGCATTCGGCACCTTTCTGACATTTGTTTCTAGAAATAAAGAAAGAAGAAGTTAAAAGTGTTCTCATGATAAAACATTTACATAACAAACCTAGAATAGGACGAGAAGAGGCTCTGTGTGTCATGTTACATTAGGGGGTAACAATGAGATTGTCCGGGACTTGTTTATCCTAGCTTAGCACAAAAATTGGACACATACATAAACTGCTCGCCTTCCTCCATCAAGTGAGGAAAAAATCCCCCTTTCAACAACTCAAAAACTGTCTGATTTACATGTCACATCACCAAATGTCAGCTGATTTGAGATAGAAACAAAAGAAGAGCAATAATCTAACTGTTTCGTTTGTACATTTCTATTTTAATATTTATAATCTTTGGAGTTGATGGAAAACCTCTTAGCACCACTTACTTTGTCCCTCCACAACTCAAACACCATTTAAAGGATTCTGAGCCAATACTCACCCTCATCTTTGAAATCATTTCGGTCTCCTTTGTGGATTTTTCCCTCAGATCTTTCTTTCTTTCTTCTTTCTGAAAAAGTGTCAGACGTTTTAGTCAATCAGCCTTTTGCGAAAGTGTATAAAACTACTAGTCCATTCCAGGCTGTCATCAAGCATGCAGAAAGACACCGGCTGTGTGTGTTGCACTTAAAGTAATAACTAACTCACTTCAACACAAACCATGTGAATTCAAAGATGGAGCCGGGTTTCTTCTTCACCACTTAACTGAGATGCTTCTCAGCAGCAGTGCGCTCAGTGCTGCCACCAGTGGCTGGAAGACATTAGGTGTGTTCGAGATTTTTGCAGACTTAATAGTCTAACGTGAGCTGCAGGTGACTGCAGGGGCGGGGAATAAAAACGGTGCCGTCAAGTCGGACACATTCTACCTGTGTGAGCTTACTGTGAGCTGAGATTAATGACTGATCTCGTGTGACATGGTGACGTTTTGCAGCCCTGGCGAAAGTCGGACACAATTTCTAACCAGCATGCCTTATATTAAGTCCAACATGCATCACGATAAGTCAGCGCTGCGCAGCGCCGCATGAAGTCAAACGCCCCTATTATATAAGCAAGGCTACAGTTTCAGGTCTTTCTACTGTTAGTATTTGTGGGATGGCTCCAGTTTGACTGACTGAGACTGTTAAACGATATCACCACAATATCTGTAAGTAGCTGTTCCTGGAACCTTCAGTTGCATCACATCAGCAGATGGAGTTTGACTATTCAGGGGCTGACTGACTCACTGTTTTCCAAACACAGGGCACGACTGCATGATTGTGAGCAAAACACCATTAACTTACCAGAGTCTCTGAATGATGCAATATTGTGCAGAGGACAAACTGAAAATAAGGGCTCCCCTTTCTGACACAAACCTGATAACAGACAGGGTGTAGGTCATATTAATTACTCACCAACACTAGACCTGGTGCAAACAAACAAAAATACAGTAAGTGCCGGAGTGAACAACTATACAGATGAAATAAAAGCACATTTTAACTAAAATAATATATCTTTCCTTTTAAAACTCAGTTCAATCAACAGCTAAAGACCCTCGGAGCACTTTTCACGTTCTTTATCCGACATCGCAACAACAGAAGAAGGACAGACAGGCATGAGTTACAGTGGCACAAAAACGGCAGCCCTGACAAACTTTTGATCTGGTATTCCTGGTATTGAAATATGATGTTCAACCAAAGTAGGTTTCCCTTCAGCAGTTCCTTTGTTACACTGTGTCATTCAGACAAATAACACAGATGTTTTTGTTCACGTGATAACATTGCATAAAACATAAATGACAGTACGTTTTTTTTATTTGTTCCAGGTGTTTTTTTAATGTGGATATATCCTCTTCTGTCCACGCTACCATAAATCAAAATAGCACAGCAGTGGTGCATCAGTAGAAGATAAATGAAAAAAGCGAACGGGCTGGAAAAGTAGGTAAAAAGCCAAATGATTTATGATTTTGAACACTTCCAGCATCTCTGTGTGTATAGTTTCATATGGAAATCCCTTTAGCACGGCGGGTAAATAGATTACGATACAGTGAGGGATTAGGGACTGCCTTGCCGCTGGCCCACTAATCCCAAGCACAGACTGTCAACAGCCCTGACATGTCCGGGACTCCTTCTGCACAAAATGGCTCCTTGGCTGTTTAAGAAGCCAATCTAGAGACGTAACCCCCACAACTCACCACCACCACCACCATCTCCTCCTCCAACATGAATATTCCTATCAGGGCTGTCAGCGACGGGAAAGACAATGACGTTTGTCTTCAAAGGGGGGAGATTAGATGCAGCACGAGACAAAACGAGACTCTTTGAAGTGATTTCGGTTCACATTCCAGCAAGTTTTTTGACCGTACGGGAACCAAAGCTTGTGTTTTTTCTAAACTTCTGTCAGACTCTGGCACTTTCAGTTTACAAAGAATGTGGTCGTCTGAGCAGTTTCAGGCAATGAATAACTTTTTCATGACTTTCAACGGCTCGTAGTTCACTTGCTCATTGCTCGTCTAGTTTCACATGAAGTTTGGTTTTTGGTTTTGACCAAAGTGAAAACTGACACCAGTACTGATTAGTAGTAGTTAGTAGTCTGAATTTCCCAACAGCTGATCTCTTGTGATTGTATTTGGTGTCTTATTTTTACTATGTTGAAGCCAAAAATTCAGTTTCCTTTAGAATCTTCTAATAAAGGTGGAAAATCTTCTGAAGCAGCATTAACTACATCACAGGACAATAAAAACTGACTGATTAAATTGTTATACTGCAATGAAAGTGATTGTTCTAATCTATATCTTATATATTAGGGCTGTCAGCGATAATGCGTTAATGTCGATGAGATCAAAGATCGATCATAACGCGTTTTAATTGTGTTAATCACGTTTAACGCGTGTGTCAAATATTCTTATTTTACACCGTCACTGATGCTGTTACCAAAGAAACTTTCCTAAAAAGATCTTTGGCTGCTACTATTTTGACCCTAAGATGCACCCTTACTTGTAGTCATGCTGCCACAGACACTTCCAACTTCCAAATAATAATACTAATAATACAATTTTATTAATGATGTGATAAAACATGCGATTAATCGCGATTTACTATTGAAATTCAGCAATTAATCGCGATTAACAAAAAAATGAATCTTTTGACATCCCTAATATATATATATGATGTTGTATACAAGAAATAACAGCAATAACAAAGACAACAAGCATTAAGTAAATATTAATGTCTTTATTAAAAAGGCATCCTTTATTGACAGTTTGTAAGTTCTAACTAATGCTTTATAGATCATTTATTAACATTCAATACAAACAGTTGCTGGTGAGAAATCCCCATGATTGGTTAAATTGTATACAGGCATGAATGTTTTCATTATGTTTCATTTTTTACTTTGTTTATTTCTTTTAAATAATTAGGTAATTTTTACCATCAACAACTAAAGCTGATGATACACAGAGCAACTTTTAGAGCCTTCGTGCAGGGCAACGTTGCCGTCAATGGTAATGAGTAAAGATTACTATCGTAATCCCCTTCCCCCACCACTCCACCACCCGCCCCGAACCGCCGCTATCCATTCAAAACTTAGGCGGACTAGCAAGATTGCCCAGCAACATTGCTCAAAAAGTTGCCCCCTGTATCATCAGCTTAAGGGGCTAACAGATGTGTTAAGTTAATATTCCTTAAAGTGTCTCGTGTACGTGGATGTATTTTCTGTGTTGCACCACAGGAAGAGTCTGTAATTTAAGACGTTAAGAGATCATATGTATCTGGGTTTCTATGAGCTGTTACATTTTGGAGATTCTTCTCATACAAACCATGAAAGTGAAAACTTCAGCTCATGTCAGTGTGGCAAATATTTTTGCTTGAGGGATGGATTTGGCCCACAGTCGGCTGTTTGCCTTCCACTGAACTCATTATTTCAGCAAGGTGTTACAATAGAATATGAATAGACATCAACCAAGTCTTAAATTGGTTAAGTTTTCTGATGCAGTTTGTAAAAAGCATTAAAAGCTCATATTTGCAATTATGACCAGCTGACAAACACAGAAATTGCTGTTCTTTCTCCATCAGATATAGGTATATTGTGGTAGAAAATGACCTCATATGATGATATTACGCACTCTTTGATGTGACAGTGGTTCTATCCAGATATATAGATTCTCTGGGTATCTTCATTTCTTAACCAGTCAAAATAAATTTGGAACACAGAGTACCGAGCAGACTAACCAAAATGATGCAGAGAAAGAACTAGAAGCAAATACTAAGACATGAACTAAGGCACAGGACTAGGAACAAAGACATGGAACAAAAACCCAGACTCCCCAACAAGACACACTGACAGGATCGTGACAGACTGTAGCAAAGACTGGTTGTGGAACAAACTCCATGACACCACTGTTGTGTGGTGTCTGTTCACAGGTCAGTGGATGATGCAGTCAACTTGGGACTGCATCACATCCTGCAACACCTCGACTCTCCAGGGACATCTGCAAGCATCCTGTTTGTGGACTTCAGCTCGGTGTTCCCAGACATCCTCAGCACCAAACTCACCCGGCTCACTGTGCCAACCTCCACCTGTCAGTGGATCACAAAATTCCTGACTGATAGGAGCCAGCAGGTGAGGCTGGGGAACATCACATCCAGCACCCGGACTATCAGCACTGGTGCCCCCCAGGGGTGTGTGCTCTCCCCACAGCTCTTCTACCTCTACACCTACTGCACCTCAGGAGACCCATCTGTCAAACTCCTGAAGTCGCTGACAACACAACGGTCATCGGCCTCATCCGGGATGGTGATGAGTCAGCCTACAGACGGGAGGTTGATCAGCTGGCTCTCTGGTGCGGCCAGAACAACCTGGAGCTTAACACGCTCAAAACTGTGGAGATGATCATGGACTTCAGGAGGAGCCCCCCCACTCTGCCCCCCAACACCATACTCAACAGCCCTGTATCTGCTGTGGAAACCTTCAGGTTTCTGGGATCCACTATATCCCAGGACCTGAAGTGGGAGCCCAACACTGACACCATCATCAAGAAGGTCCAGCAGAGGATGTACTTCTTGCGCCAGCTCAGGAAGCTCAACCTGCCTAAGGAGCTGCTGATCCACTTCTACACATCCATCATCCAGTCTGTCCTCTGCACGTCCATCACTGTCTAGTTTGGATCTGCCACCAAAAAGGACAGGAGCAGACTACAACGGACAGTCAGGACTGCAGAAAAGATCATCGGTGCCAACCTGCCCTCCATTCGGGACTTATACATTTCCAGAGTCAGGAAACGGGCAGGAAACATCACTGCAGATCCATCTCACCCCGGACACAACCTGCTCCGTGGGGTGGTGATGGCGCAATGGATAAGACACCTGCCTTTGGTGTGAGATACCCGGGTTCAATCACTCACTTTGAATAAATGTAAATATTCCAGCTTCTCTCCTCTGGTAGGCACTACAGAGCACTGTACGCCAAAACCAACAGACTTAGGAACAGTTTCTTCCCACAAGCCATCACTCTGATGAACAGCTGATTTCTGACTGAGTGTCAGGAACAATTCTTGTGCAATAACCCAGTAACTCTGCCTCTAATCAGCCACCTGTTTACTGGCTACCACTTATTATTTATTCATCATTCTCCATTTCAGAGCTGTTCATACTGTTATATTGTCATATTGTATATACATCCATCGCACTGTGCATACGTGTATCTGTATATCACATCCACCTCCAACATGTCCATAATAATGATAATAATATTTTACTCCTGCATCCTTTGCTCTCTGATCACTGCACTATTTGTCAATATGTCTATATTGTTTTTTGTGTCTATTTGTGTTGTCTACAAAGTTGCCTGTGTCTGATTTATTTTATTATTGTCTTACTGTATTTTTGTATGAATAAGCACATCGTGAGCAATGTACAATCCTGAGTCAAATTCCTCGTATGTGTACACATACCTGGCAAATAAAGCTGATTCTGATTCATGAGAATGTGTATTCTAATTTCGACAACAGAGACTAATGAGTGTTTCTATTTACCAAAATACATAAAGACTGAACTAGTACAATTTTTCTTTATTATATATGTAGTGGTAGTAGTGTACTTGAGTACCGTTTTGTTGTACACTTTACATTTTATGCTTTCTTTGTACTCCACTACATTAGAGAGTGTATTGTACTATTTGCTACTACATGTATTTCACAGCTTTACTGGCAGGAATACAGAATGTACCTTGACTTGCTATTACGTTTCTTTTTATTGTTACTTTTACATAAAGGGTCTGAGTACTTTCCAATGTACTTATACTGACTATATTTAATTTCTCAAAATGATTGCTCGTCTAGGATGACATCAGTTGAAAGAACCAGAACTGCACTTTTACTGGTCACCGGGACATAAAAAGTACATGAATAGAATCGCAAGTAAAATCTAATAAAAATCGCTGGAAAAGTTTGCCCCCAAATAAAGTTCAAAAAGTGTTTATCCCATCCGGTTATACTTCTACTACGCATGCGTCACCACTTCCACGCATGTGTAGTAGAAGTAAAACAGACCCTTTTGTCAGTGGAACCACACGATTGGCTGAAATATGATTCCCGCTTTGGCTTTTAAAAGCAGACACTTGGCTTTCTAGCAGGAGGGGCGGGATAATTTTTGCCGTTACAGGCTTTTCCCATAGAGTTGTATTGAGGATGTGATTGAGTGGTGTGTCCCCTCTAAAATGAGAGACACTCAGGGATAGCGCCAACAATGGAATCTGTATTGCCAAATCTCTACCATTAGACACATTTCTACCATTGTATGCTTTATACCATTTTATTCCCCAACCGTACATTAATTAATGAATAATTAATGCTGTTTGTGACCCTTTTTACAAAGTTGAACACATGTATTCATCATATCAGAGGTGGAAGTCACTGATCAACTGATATGTTATCTTAATAAAGGATCAATATGACCAAAACAAAAAAGTCTTTCTGCTGTTTTTCTCTGCTCTGTCAAACTAAACTGCCCTCAGGACAGTAATCAGCGCCTTGGCACCATGTAAACAGCAGCCTGCTCTCTACCATAACCCGGTATGCGTACCATAAGTCAGACCCTGCAGAACTGGAGTGCATCTTGTTTTCGGGTTCCTACGTTTGATGCATTTGCTCTCTGAGTGCCTCTCACTTCTGAGGCCGTGCTGGCTGAAGCGGGGCCTCTCCTTGAAACAAACGGCGCTAGGGAATCTCTTTGTCAGGGCAGTGCCTAAGCCTAATCTAATGATTCAGGTGACTGGGGGCTGTACTTAGTCAGATAGCCACTGGCTCGCTTCAAACAGGCCGCTACGGGTGGAAGTTTCCCAAGGATTAACACTTAAAGAAGCAGCAGCGGGAAAAAAAAAAAGAGAAAAGAGAGCCAGTGCCTTCCAGGGAATCCCCATTAAGTCGAGTCTTGGAGTGCCAGAGAGGAATGTGTTTCTGCTGAGCTGTGATCCAGGTCTATTTCAGCACTAATGGAAAAACTGGCCTCCTATGTTTGATCTGTGACTTCTTACAAAACCAGAGATTGACGGTGGTGGGATATAATTCCCTCTCTGGTGGAATCTGGCTGACTGAGGTGTCGGCAATAGAGGATTTTTCTGCTGCGACAAACATTAAAACCACTAATGGTAGACATCATTTCAGCATCGAGTCTATTAAGACTATGACAGTAATTGTTGTGGTTTGACATCAAAAGTCAGAATTTACATTTTTCCCCGCCAATATATTTCAATAATGTTTAAAAGTTAATGTAAGTTAGATGTAAGTAAAATACAAGCCATATTACTATATGATGGACAATGTAGGGATTTTAACCACCTAATGGCCAACTGTTTCCTTTGAAGAGAGTTTTAACTTGGTCTTAGCAGCAACTTCTCTACAGTTCTCTACACTTCTCTAAGGTTTGCTCTGAAAAAGTACAGTGTAGGAAACCCTAGTATCAAAAAAACGTTGATATTGAACAATTTTGAAAAATTTGCATCTGATTTTGTTCAATACCAAAGTTTTTTTCAATATGTAGACCAGAGGTCACTAATAGGCGGAACGCCTATTATATTGTTGAAATATTGATTTGATCAGTTGTTAACTAAAAACACACTATAGATTATGGTACTAAATAATAACCCAAGTTTGTCGTTATGATGTTCCGGACCTTTGCTTCTGCAAATTTTCTCTGACTGGACCTGTTTGAATTTTAATTGAATACCCCTAGACAAACCCTGGTATCGTGCATGGATGTCTTACACACAGTCCACCAATCCCTCTAATGGACTGTTGTCCATCGGGAGCAAAGGAGGAAGTAAAGAAAACTTGACTTACGTAACTTACAGTAAGCCTGTCACTGGCTTGGTGTTTGCCAATGCTCGTACAGACTGTTTTAGGAAATGGTAATATATTTTGTTTTACTTTCCAATGTTTCTAATGTTGGTTTTGAAAATGGTCATATATGTCATTTTGGGACACTTCACAATATACTTTTTTTGTCATTTAGGTATGCGGCCATGTTGAGTCAACTGTGGGGAATATTTTCTACTGATCATTTAAAGAATCTTGTTGATCATTTATATATCAGAGGATCAAGTTCAGCCATCAGACAAGCTTTGTTATCAATTTTACATTCCTGTGGATTGCATTACTACTGATGGACTAGTAATATGTCTTGTGGCTGATTTGCAATAAAGCTTTTATCTATTTTTTTATATAGTCTAAAGCAGGAAAAATACACAATGTTTCCAGATGGAGCCAATATCATCATAGTCAAATGAGCAAGACACAGAAATAATGGTATCAACAGTCAGAGAGGAAGAGATTAGAAATTGCCTCGCAATAAGACCCACAAGAGGAGGAGCACAAGAGGGTAAATAAATGAATGTACAACAGAGCTTGATCAGTTGTGCCCTGGGACCAGCTCAAAGTCACATGTAATCTGTATTGAATTTATGTATTTTACACCATCAGAAGAGCTGTGTATCTTTACACTGACGTATTTTCACTTTGTGTCTGTGGTGACCTTAAATTATAAATAACATCACTTTAACATGAAACATAAAGACTCAAAGACCTGTTTTTCCCTGGTCACAGATGTTTATGTCGTTATCCGATCACTCTGAAGGTGTTTTGCTAATTGAGCTTCACCCAGGGAGGGTTTCCACTGTTTGTTTGTGGTCGACTTTATTTCTGTAGCTGCGGTAACGAGTCGGTGCATGTGCATGGGATCCGGCTGTTTGATGTGCCCTTCGGTGCCGTTGTCAACCTCTTTGATTGACAGGTCTTTGCAACACAAGAAACCCGGGATTAAAGTTAGCCGAGCGTAAACAAATACTGACGTTTTAAGAGCAGCAAAGCAGCAGGCGGCAGAGACTTCTGACCAATTTTAGACTCCAGGGATGTTGTTTCACTGCTGCACTAAGTGAGATTTTCCGGACAAAAAACAGCCAAGTAGCTTTAACAGAGAAAGAAGGTCACATCAACGGTATTTGAGACTCAGCAGATTAGTCTTTTGTGTATTTGGTGTGAATTCAAACAAACAAAACTTAAAGGTCCACTAAATAATAATTTCATTTTCTAACTTTCTCATCCCAAACAACACTCTGGGAAAGCCCCATGACTCCCTCGTTACCCCATCATCTACTGTTGCCTGTAACCTACACAAACATTCAGGTATATAACAACACAACTGTCTGCGCATTCATGTGTTTCAGTTAAGAGTCATGACACTTTGCTACAATGTAAAGTAGTGAGTGTACAGCTTGTATAACAGTGTAAATTTGCTGTCCCCTCAAAATAACACATCACACAGCCATTAATGTCTAAACCACTGGCAACAAAAGTGAGTACACCCTTAAGTGAGAATGTCCAAATTGGGTCCAAAGTGTCAATATTTTGTGTGGTCACCGTTATTTTAAAGCACATCAAACCCAACACGTTCTCACTCCCAAGTCGTCACATATGGACGCATGGTCCCCAAGACCCCTTGGGCCAGTTTGCAAGGCACTGGGACGCCCCTTGGTGGTATAGTTCAACGCACTTGGGGAACTTGTGGAGCGTCATTTTTTAATGCTCAAGGTAGGAGTAGGATATTTAACAGAAAGGTCTGAGTAACGAGGTGTTTGAAACCAGACTTTCAGTCAGGAGGCCTGTGTTCGTTCCCCCGTGTAAGTTTCCGTTAGTAGCATAAGATAATGCAAGAAACGTTACTTGACTCACGTAAGCACATAAGTAACGTTGTTATTTTAAGCCAAACCATGACTTTTTCTTACCCTAACCAGTTTTGTTGCCTAAACCTAACCAGATTGTGATGTTTCACAATGTTAACAATGTGCGGTTTCACAACTACTAGTTTTATTTTGAAAGTTTAACTAGACATTGCGAATTTATAAATGCTAACTTGACCAGACGTTGTAGATGTTGTTGTCGCTAACTTGACTGCGGAGCCCTACACGTCAAAAAAATTACAGTACCTTAGGGGTACCCTAAAAAGTGACACCAAGGGGCCTTGACCGAGAGTCCATATGTGACGAGTTTGGAGTGTGAATGTGTTGTCAAATCACTTAGCCATGATTAAACATAGACAAAAACTACATACAGAACATAGCGTATAGATTTTATGGTCACAGAAAGGCTGAGGGAAGCGGCTGTGTGCTGCACTTTGGAAGACGAGCAGTTAACAAGTATTAACAAGTAGTAACATTTTCAAAAGTTTGTCTTCATCCTTGAAGTCTCATCTCTTAAAGGAGACCTATTATACTGCTTTCCAGTCCTATATTGTAGTTCTGTGATTCCTGTATGACAGCTTTTCATGATTCAAAGTTCTAAAAAATAATTCTCAGTCTTATACTGACTTTTCATGTTGGCCAAGCTGTAGATGCTCCTGCCTCTTTAAGCCCCCCCCCCCCCCCCCAAAGCCCACTGTCTTCTGATTGGCCAAGACCTGAAGCATGTTACCAGGCTGTTGTTGTTGTTGCTGGGCGGTACAGGCAGACTGAGCGTTGCTGTGCTATTGCTGTGGGAGCAAATGACCATAAATGGAATACCGGCTACGTAGAACGGAGCCGTTGGTAGAAAAAGCAGTTTGTGAGGGAGGTTTTGGCTCACAGGGATTTCTTTTAAATACATATAGCATCATACGTTGTTTAAACAGATGAGTAATTGAATGGGTATTGGCATGCCTGCGAGCCAAAACAACTTGGAAAAATAACTAAATTTCAGTTTTTGTCAACTGGTTAATGAAACTGGGAACATATAGTAGTTGGCTTAGTTTTGCTGAAATTTGAACATTGGCAGCACAAGCCAAAAACAAATAGCTTTTATTCAGTTTATCTGGGAAAGTTAATGTCCCAGAAATGAAGGAAGGTTGCTGTGAATAGACGGAGAGCAGAAAAAGAGCAGACAGGGATGATATGGATAAAGCGGCTCGCCAGCAGATCTGATAGGGCTCCTCTTATTCACAAATGTAACACGCAATATTCTCTAATCTTATTTATTTAAGAGCTTTAGCGGCTCACAAAGAGGAGCTTTAGTCTAAGCAGAGCTGCAGCCTTATCATTAGCAGAGAGGGAAGGCGATTAAGAGCAAATTATAAAACAAAGAATTAAGTTCTGAGAGCCAATCTAGATGAGATCTCAGTTAAACGGAATCAATTTGAAAAAGTGTGACGACATCTGGACCTCACAACGGGGGAATAGTAGTGCTGAGAGAGACAGAAAAAACACATTGAGATTTTCTGTCTCTCTTTCTTCCCTTCATCATTATCACAACAGGTCACAATTTACTTTTCTGCCCTTGAGCTCCACCGCAGACTTTGACCAGGTTGTACAACAGATGGCAGATAAGAGCTTCACTTTTTTTCAAAATACAAATTATTGTTCAAAAGTAGGAAGAAGTAAAAAAAATGCAATGACCTGTTTCTAAAAGTTAATCTGGTAACCATGTTCCAATAAACAAGTGCTCTTGAACTACAGCTTAACGGGAGGAGAGAAAAATAAATCATACGTCCCTTTACATGCACTTTTCCGACCTAACTTGACTTTAGCGCCAGTTTATGAGGACGCAGAAATTGCAGAGCTGCCAAAGAAGTCTTTCGAGGGGTGGAGGTATTACTTCATATTGTTTCGCGAAAGGAGAGCGACACCCTGTAGTGCGCCTGTGTTGAGGCTCTTTGGCCTGGGCAGTCTTGTGCTTGAGGAGGAACAGGTTGTCTGACAAACGATTTGAGAGACTCCTTCCCAGGGTGCGAACTACGGGGGAGCCAGGGTGAACTTAGCACCCCGTAATAAGACATCAGCTCCCCTAAAAGCATGATTTGTGATATTTTGGGGGGTCTGTAAAATATTGACAGCTTGCTTTATTGCCATTAATCTCTATATTTTTCTATCATCATGGATCATGCGGAACATCAGACTTCATCCAGCCAGAGGGAACGATTACTGACCGTCCACAGAGGGACGCTCGATCTCCTGGCCCTGTGCGCTCCGACGCCCCACTCCCTCTCCGGTACGGGTTGTGTTGCTATACAAGTGACACGCTGTGAACGGTTCGTGATCGTTCCCTCTGCCTGGATGAATATTACGCACGGTCCATGCACTACTGCAGCTGGGGGCTCCCCGCAGCACCACACAACCTTCTAAATTCCTCCCTCTCACGGAGAAAAGAAAGGTCAGGTCGCAAACACAGCTGCAGCTGTTGTGTCAAGCTTAATTGTAGCAAAATGGCTACATATGATATGTTGCTGTTCACAACTTTGTTGTCAGCTTGGTAGTATTAAAGAGCATTAAACCTGTTGAAAACAGACGCCCCCGATACCGGAGGCAACCGTGCTGTGGGCAAAATTACTGACTGAAATTTTTTTTTGCCATTTTAAGTCCAAAACCCGCCAATGTTGTTTCTTCGAGTCTCAGTGGGCGCCATCTTGATTATTGCGCAATACCTGCAAGCTGCCTGCCTGCTCTCGACATTTCTGCAGAGGAAACGTGCCGCTTGAGAACACACGGTGTTTTTCACCATTTTGTGGCCGACCTGTTGGAGATACATAGACATACATAGGTCTGCTCAAGCCGGATTGATTGATGCCCCCCCCATCACTGTGGGATGTTCCGTTCTCAATCTACAGGCCTGACAAGAATGTTGATGAATACTCACTGTTTTTATCAATATTTCAATGAAACAAAATATGGACATTCGCCTGGTATATTTTGAAAATGTTGTATGATAACTGTGGCATTTTAGTTTCTTTTCATCGGATTTACAGTTACAATTGCATTCTAGGTGTATTAGAAGATATTCAGTTGCATTATAAGCTTCCTTATGATGGTTTTGATGGTTTATTGCAGTAAAATAAAGCTTTTTTTACCAGATGAAAATATCAGATTTTTTCTTTATTGCATCTCCATGTAGTCTGTAATAGTAAAATAAATATATTAATATACAATGTATTTATACTCCATAGCTTCTGCCTTTGAATTATGCATCTAGGCCAAATGGTTGAGGAGTTATTCCTGATTAATTTTGAGTATGTTATTTTAGGCGTTTTTTCTGCAAAAAGAAAGATCCTGTGTATGTCTCATTATAATAAGGATTTGTGTTGATCTGAGCAGATATGAGGTAACTTTATATTGTTATTGTGCATCACAGGTGATGTTACGCAGTAATCCAAAAGTAATGTAACTAGTAGTGTAACTAGTTACTCTCAGCAGTGAATAATCTAGTAAAGTAAGGCATTACTTAAAAAAAAAAAAAAAAAAGGTACTACCCCAACACGGACTAATCCACAGATGCCCCACTGCATACAGCAGGTGCCCTTTTTATTTTTTTAGCCCCAGGCCCTCAAACATCCTGAGTCCGCCACTGAGCTTCATGTGATGCTAGAATTTAACCATCATACATGTGTGTTGTGAGCTTGTGTTCTCCTCCATGTGTTTTAGTACTTCCTCATTACAAAGTGAGGGAAACATAAACTATTACTCCAACATTACTCTGACATCTTTTTGTCAACCTGCTTCTAATTGTCATTAGTATTCATGACAGATGAGGTCCAGCAGCACTCTCGACTGATATATCGATAGTTTGTTCACGAGGTGTCCATCAGTCACCTGAAATGTTTTTCCTCTGTGGTCCATGAAGTGCTGATGATGCAAAATGACATCACCAAAACTGTCCAGTACGTGAGTTACCTGTCAGTTCACATGATGTCCACATGGTTCACGTGTAATGTTTCATAACACACAGAACCAAAAGGCAACAGTGGAGTGTGTGTGTGTGTGTGTGTGTGTGTGTGTGTGTGTGTGTGTGTGTGTGTGTGTGTGTGTGTGTGTGTGTGTGTGTGTGTGTGTTGGGGGTGGGTTAATTTACTGACTAATTAAAGTAGAGGGTGACTGGCTGGGTGAAACATCAGTGCCCCCCCCCCCCTCTCTTTTGTCATCTTTAAAGTGGCCGTAGGAGTGTTAATAATTTGACCCCCACAAATGTCTCTTAAGTGATGGGGAGGAGGGGGTCGTATGAAGGCTGACCCTCCCCTCTTGTTTCTTGTGTCCCCCCACCCCACCCCCTCCTCTCCCCATTCTTCTTATTCTCTCTTCTTCTGTTGTCTTCTTCTTCTATCCTCTTTCATGCTCCGCGGCCCCGGCTCCTCCTTTTCAATCTGGCCGGCTCAGCGGTCGACTCTTACAGGACGAACGGACTGGAACTGTTGCTTTTCCCTCTGATGTGTGGGTGGGTGGGTGGGTGGGTGGGGGATAACATGGGAGGTGTCTCCTTCCTTCCTTCCATCTTTCCTTGCTTCTTTTCGACCTCTTTCTTCTGTCCTAACTACCTCAGAAGTTTAGATTACTGTATCAGATTAATTTCTTTCCATTTTGTTCTATCCCTGCATCTTTGCATCGTCCTATTTCGCCTCCACCCTTCTCCTGTGCTCCACCCTACCATCATTGCAGCGTGTCCTGTTGAAGCAATTAATCCAAATCAGAATCAGGTTTACTGTAGGTAAGGTTTTCACATATAAGGAATATGCCTTCTGGTGCATAGCACACACAACAAACATAGAGAGAGAGACAAAAAAGAGTACTGGGAGTCAAGAATCTTATATATAAAATAAAAATTTACTATAACATTATGTGAAATATATCTGTTTTCATTTTTTTTTATTATAACCTTTAGCTTTCTTTAACCAGGAAAAGCCTTATCCTGCGTACGGGGTCACGGGGGGCTGGAGCCAATCCCAGCTGGCATCGGGCGAAAGGCGGGGTACACCCTGGACAGGTCGCCAGTCCATCGCAGGGCCTCTTTCTATCTTCCTTCCTTTGTATTACATTTCAGCCTTCCATTCTTCTTCTATGCTTTCATTTTTTATTTTCTCTTCTCCTGATCAAATTTTGTGCAGCTGTGATGAGTATTCATGTGTAGTATTTCACATATTTTAGTCGTGGAAGAAGTATTCGAATAAGCTACTAAAGTAAATATAGTAATACCACACAATAGAAATACTCAATTTCAAAGAAAGGCACTGCTACACTACACTAAAAATGTAAACTTGTGTAAAAGTTCAAAAGTATTATCTGTCATAAAAAGTAACTCTGTCTGTATTACATTACTTTGATGGTGCAGCTGGTTGAGGTGGAGAAAAATTTAAACGCTTTATATACTTTTGGATTCTAACAGCATCATATTTCATAGATTTTATTATAGGTACATGCTTTGTTTATAAAATCTTCATCTGAAAAGTCAAGTCTAGAAATTTATTTGTTCCCAGAGGGGCAATTATTTTTGCTGCATTAAAAAACAGTAAAAACAAACAGATTATAGCTTTTCCACTTTCTTTTTTCTGCATTGCTGCTTCTGTTCATATTTACCTTCCCTTCATCAATGCTACTTTTATGCAACTTTATGAAATGACACTGAACTTTCTTCATTCTTTCCTCACAACGTCCATACCGATGTCTGTTTTTCAATCAGTTATTCTGTAACACTTCCCATTAAGTCACTCGCTCATAATGGCTTAGACATTGAGTTAATTAATGGTTAACAAATAATTTACTAAAGCTTTATAGCTCAGTTCCAAGCACATACAATGAAAAGTCTTCCAGTGTTTGACAGCTTACCCTCTGCATCCATTTCTAAACAACTTATTAACATTTACAACTCACTGATAATGGATTTCTAACAACTGCGTTATTACCAAATAGAAAGAAAAGGCCAAAATAGAAATTATTAATGTTTATAACTGATCTATAAAGCATTTATTAACAACCAAAGCCACGAGTAACAACTTGGAAACCATTTTCCCTTTTCCATGGATTTATAAAACTTTTAAAAAAGATTTGCTAAAAAAATCCTGCGACAGAAATTACTCCTTTTCCTTCCTTCCTTCCTTATTTCCAGACGGTTATATATTCTCTTCAGCTCGGGGAGGCTGCAGGCGGTGGAGCAGCAGCAGCAGCAGTCGCCGTCTGGTCGCTGGTTGCCAAAAATGGAATTAAGTCAGTTGCCAGGTTGGATAAGGAATTGGATTCTCTTCCTCTTCTGTTATCCCTCTGGACCAGATCCTGTTTCCCCCCTAAGGGGTGTGGGGGAGAGGGTGGGGGTTAGTGGTGATGGAGCAGGGGGCGTGGGGGGCAGGTGGTACACCGGGGTTAGATCTCTGCCAGGTCGCTGTCATCGGAGCACCTCAGTGGGCCCACATCAGGCCACACCTGTCCCCCCAAAACCAGGCAGTGCGTCTGGGCAGCAGCTGCAGCCAGCCGGGGGTCTGAGTCTCCGGACCGGCTGAGGTCTTCTCCACGCCACGCCGGCTTATTTATCTTCACAGGACGCAACACCTGGCCGGGCTTTCACCCAGCTGGACAATAACACTGCTGACTGATATCAATAGAGGCTTTGAAATTTCATCACAAATCTCCCAGCAATCGTGGTTGGCGCTATCATGGAGGAACTCGCTGTGTGGAAATAACATGCAGTGTGCATGACATCCTGGGTTAAGGAAATCATAGATAGTGCTACATTACTGTTATATGGTGCAGTTGGGCTCCGTGTGTAACATATAACACATTGACTGACAGTCAGAAATGCTACGTGCTATACAACGTTTTAAACTACAGTTTATTTCTGGGCTTCAGCTCTGAGAATGACTTCAAAGGGAAAATTTTGACTGACTGACTCTCAAACAAGAAATGTTAATAATCAAATGACGCAGATGCTCTGGCTTAGGGGCCCTTTGAAGGTCCCAAGGCCTGAGTAAGGCTGGTCGGCCTGTTTAGAGATCCGCCCATGAGTATGTGTTGTTAAACAACCTTTTGGGGTTTTAGCCATGCGAGCAGCGTGACTCAGTCGGTCAGACCTACATTTTGGTCCAGACTGAAATATCTCAACAACCGCTGGATGGATTGTGATAAAATTTTCTCACATTCCCCATGAGCCTCACCTATAATTTGTGTCTAGTGTAAAATAGCAAATGTTAGCATGCTAACACACTAAACTAAGATGGTGAACATGGTAAACATTATACCTGCAAAGTATATGTAATAAAGCCTTGTCATTGTGAGCATGTTAGCACGCTGACGAAAGCATTTAGCCAGCGTGGCTTTAGATTCTTAGCCTCATTCAAAGAACACGAGGGATTTACCTTTTGGGAAAACTAATGCTTAGCTCTCTGACTTGATACAGTATGTGGGAGGCACAAACCAGGGCTAATGATTATCACAACAGCTATATATTAGCAAATGTGCTGAAAGAATGTGTCAGCAAGACAGTTTTTGTGTCTCAATTCGCGCCCTTCCACACTCACACTTGCTATTTTCAGTGCATAAGTAAATTCAAACTAACTAGTATAGCAAAATGCAAAGTGCACTATGAGTACCAGGATGGTGCACTCTCAATGGTCAAAAAGTTGAGTATGGACACTTTGGAGTGTGTCAACGGTCGCCATCTTCACTACATGGGAGGGACCACAAATATATTTTTTTACTTGTAAAAATGGCGGCCAAGGAAGCTGCAGTGGTTGTGATCCTAAAAGTAGAAGTACGTTATTAATTTTAAGCCGGCAAATATTTTGGCAATATCGGGCAAATGATCCGCCCAATCACAATTCACTATTAAAAAAGAAGAAGAAGAAGCGCAGTCAAATGTTGCGATTGTCATTTCCTGTAAGTGCACAGCTGCCGTATTTCATTTGAGACACTACCCTGTCTAAATGTACGCACTACACAAGTAAGTACATAGTGTAGACAGTTTACTACATGTTAGTGTACTAATGGACGTATCTGAATTGAGACACAGCTAGTGATGATTAGCTGAGGATAGCTAGATAACAAGCTGATACTAACAGAATGCAAAAACAATCAGATGAATGGACTGAATGATATGTAAACAGGTTCAAAGACCAGTTATGTCTATACGTAAAATTTAAAAAGCTGAGGTCCTCCGGTGTGGCTAACAGTAGCAGGCCCATTACACATTAAAAAAGCCCATTTGGGTGATGAATGGTATATTTTTTGAATTGCTGTTAACATTTAAAGGTTTGCAGAAATTAGATGACTCTTCGGGGAGAATCATTTAAAGTATTTTTTATTTTCCCTCTTTGTGCGTCTCAGATCTTTTGGTATAAGTATTAAACACAGCTGTACGAGTCCCTTTGAGGAACAAGGGTTTGTTGGGGTTGCATCGGCTTGTGAAACGGACTATCGGACCTCAAAAAACATCTCCCCTTCCACTCTTTCATTAAATTTATTTTTTCCATTCTCCCAAGAATGATTTGGAATTTAAAGTCCTCTATAATTGGGCCTATATTTTCCTGGCCTGCCGCGGCTGTGCTTATCAGCGAGGGGTAAGAATTAAGACCACATAGGGAACCAAATAACATTTTTTAAAAGCTGGGAGACTTAAGTAGAAAATTGGCTTAGCATGCAGATAGCAAAGTCAACAATGGGAACATATATCCCAGCTTGGAGTGATTGAAGTCCCTGTCTTTCTGAATAACAAAGTGTTTGATTTTCACCACGGCTCTTACATAAACTGCTAACTTGATTTCACACCCCGGATCTGAGGGTGACAACAAACACTTTAATTAGAGGAAGATGATGCAGGGAAGGGGAGGGAGGAAAAGGTGATAGACGGTAACAAATCCCCAGCACACACCAGACAGCCTAAATATACAGCCAGCAAAGGGAAATATAATAATTTTTTCTCCTACTTTTCATATCTTATTATTTCTCTCTTCATTCTCCGGCTTGGAATTGTGAATATTTTTGCATAGCTTAAAGCTCGGGTGCTATCTCGCCCAAACCTACGTGGTTCATTTGCATTGTCGAGGGGTTTGCACGGGATGTTACGGGGTCTGGAGGGGGGTTATGTGTGCCATAATTAGGCCTTTGTGGTTGAGATCTGGACCGGACAGTGTACCTGGTGTTACCGCTTGTAGCTGCTGTAGCGCCCGCAGCCTGAGTGGCACCTTGTCGCCCTTTGAACCGAGCCTCTCTACACTGCGAGATTAGCTCCTTTCAGAGCGCCTCCATCCTCTAAGTAGTTGTTTTTGCGCTGATAGAAGAGAAGAAAGAGAAAGGGAATAGGAAAATAAAGCTGAACAAAAAAGCACAAACCCCTTGCACTTGATCCTGTGGACGTTATTAAGCGGCCAGACAGATCACCAGGATTGATAAACGCTGTCCAATAAACGTGCCAATCAAGGCCTACACCTTTCTCCACAACCCCAGAACCAAACGTCACCTCTACGCTCAGTTTGGGCTTTATTGGTCAGCAAATAATCAAAGCACTTTTTTTTTCTCCTCTGGAGGGGATTAGAAAGGCGAAGCTTAGCCCGCTGGACCAGTCACTAGCGGGGAGGCCAGGGGGGTCTCCTTATCAGGGCTCGGCTGCTGGATGCAGCCCCGCTACAGGACAGATTGCTTTCACTGCCGCCCGTCTGCAGGGAAGAACAAAGACACACCACCGCCGCCGCCATAAAGCCCCAACTCTGGCGGGACACCCGAGGGCACCAAAAGACGCCTTTATGTATTCATTAGGATGAGCAGTGAGATCATACATGCCTCCGCCTCCCCCCTTTCTTCTTCTCTTCTTTTCATCCGTCCATCTGGCCTCCATTAAACGGGGTTAATTTCTTGCTCGTAACCTGTCCTCTCTGATTGTGCGGGCGGAGGACATGTATACAGATAAGTGTGTGTGTGTGTGTGTGTGTGTGTGTGTGTGTGTGTGTGTTATAGTATGCTGATGTAGATGCCTTGCTTCCTGTACCCTCAAAGACTCTATCTGCAGTTCATCCAGTAAAACGGTAATGTTGTATTAAAAATAAAGGCTGTTGGCTTCACACTCGAGGTAGATATCACATGATGGTTTTGGCGTCAGTGTTGGAAATGACCTTTTATAACACAAAGATACATTTCCGGTTGCTAAGACTGTGTGTCTTCAACTAAGATTCCAATAAGGACAAGAATCGTCTTTTTATAACTCATGAAAGTAACGAGATGAGTGACTCCTTACGGTCGCTGCGAGGAGTCATCTCAGCATTGGAGCTGCTTAAAGCCAAAACTGGCGATTAATGTGATAATAAGTACTCATAGTATCATAAACCATTCTGCAGTGTTTTGGTGTTTGAAAGTCCTTCAGACTCATGAACCTGTGACTAAACCGGTCTGTCTGGGTCTCATTTCACCACATTTGCCAACATGAGATCATCCCTTCTCTTTTTGAGGTTACTGATATTTTCAGTATCAGCATTTTGTGACTTTGCAGATATGCTAATTAAAAACGTTTTCCTCATTATGTTGATAAAAAAAACGTATTCAGGCAACATTAAACGCATAATTACAAATGCTCTATTCACAAAAGTCACTGTTTGATTTGATTAAAAATTATAGAAAGGTTACACATTGTTTAAACCCAACTTATTTTTAATGTATCTTAAAAACTTCACAAACTCTCGCAATCCTGAGGAGCTCTTACTGTGAAAAAATATCTTCAGTAATGTGCAGTGGTAGAATGTAATGGAAGTACATATACTACTTTGAGATACTTTACTTGAGTCTTTCCATTTTATGCTGCTTGTCCAAATTACAAAAACGGACATATTGAACCGTTGGAAAGTACAACTACATTTACGACCGTTTCCCAAAACAACATGTATGCATGACAAGTACAAGTTGAGCAACAGGTGTACCAGACCTTAAGTATGTCATATGACGTTTAACACGTGGTAAACGTTGTGAAGCTTATTTGGTAGTTTGGTTAAGTTTAGGCAACAAAACTACTTGGTTAGGTACATAGAGTTGGACGTCATTTGACATCATGATATTATTGATAAATACTTATTGAGCAGAGCGATGCTAAACAGTAAACAGTGATTTTGTACAAAACTCTGCAACAGGAGGTCGCACCGAAACAGGTGACACATGGTGACACATGCTTGACTACGTGAAAGAATGTGGTTCTTATTCATTTCACAGTTACTGTACTTAGGTTCACATAAGTCTTCAACACACTTAAACTGTCAAATAAGCATGACAACAGCAAATTTAAAATTCCCTGCATTGTAGCTAAACACACTTTTACTCAGAGTGCATGCAGACCTCTGCATGTTCATCAGTGTGTTTGCGTGTGTGTCAAGTCAAGTCAAGTCCAATTTTATTATCTCACCAAGGGAAATTTGCTTATCCATCATAAATACAACATACCAGAGAGACAGGACACAGAGACAATAATACAGTTCAGTGCAAGATCACTTAAGTTGAAGACAAGGTTAGTGCAGAAAAACCTTAGTGCCAATCATTTGTGCAAATTCAGCCTACTAATGAATGATTTTTTGGGCCCTATTTAGCGCTAATACATTCAGGGTGTGTCCGAATGCACTTTTGCTGGTTTAACAGTAGAACAAAACGGTTGCCGTTCCATGCGCATTTGTTCAAAAGGACTGTACTTAGTCTGTGAATTAGAGTGTCATCTCCTCTTCCCTTTAAAAGTCAGGTGCACTTGTACTTTGGTGCATTAATGGCACATTATAAAAACCATGATAAAATACAAATAAATAAAATATGAGCCCACAATACCCATGACCACTCCTCATTTTAAGACCAACAATCTCATCGATGACCAAAGGAGTGCAAGTACGTTTGCTGCTAACACAATGTCAACTGCATAAGTTGGAAACTAGCAATGACACTGGGTGCTAGATGGGGCCCTATATCTTCTACCTGAGGGCAGAAGCTCAAACTCCCCCTGCAGGGGTTGGTCAGCACAGGCCAATATGGCATGGGCCTTCCTTACAATCTGCCAATTGACCCTTGCGCTAAGCCATTCCCCAAAACACGCAGCTAGCCAATCACAGCGCAGTATAGAACTTGCTCTAACTGAGGTCCGACACATTCATGGCTGCGCTCCATTGATTCTAATGCAAAAAAAGTTCTAGCTTTTTTTGCTGTATTTTTCTAAGACATGGCCAAATGCTGTTCCTGGGTCATTTGTAATAGTTACAGTTGCTACCCCGAGATGTTGAAAGGAGAAGTACGATTTATTCTCTTTCCAAAACCTAAAATAAATCCAGAAAAATGTCGGCTGTGGATTGTTCCTAATGTAATGTTAGTTAGCTAACGCTAGCTAACTACTGAATGTAATGTTATATAACCCTACTGTTCTGCTTGTTAATGATTTTAATAGTGAATAGAGACCTACCCAGCTGTACAGGAGAAGCAGTGTTGATCCTTAATATCGGTGTCCTCTTTCTCAATAGTCAATAATAATACAGTGGTTCACTTTTACTTGAGTCAGTTTGACAGCCTGAATAAAACCTTCAAATGCACAATGCAACTCCAAAACTGTCTGCTTCTTTCTGGGATGGCTTTTTTCCAAACATTAGACAATATTTCTCCAGGGAGTGCAGTAATAGACAGTGGCAGTGCCATGCTAAATGTCCGACAGGTCCAACAGTTTGTCAGACTTAGCAACAGTAACTATGGGGGGCGTGTCTTACTTAAGGCTCAGTTGTAAAGGTCAGAGAGCTATGTTTGGTTCAACCCAATAACTTAACGGGCCACTCTGCCGTCCAAGACTATTCTGATTCAGGTTCCCCAAACCACGCCTCAATACTAAAAGATAGCACCGACAGAGTCATCATTTTGGTGGCGCACAATTAGAGTTAATTTTTCTCAAGAAGTACAGATGTTGCTGTAGCCTCTCAGAAACGACATCAGCCTCATAGCACAACCTATTATCACAGTACCCAAACATTTGTAGTTCTCCACCAAATTAATCTCAGTTCTCTCAATAGCTAAGTTTAGTGATAAGTGCTGACTTCTAAAATCAATAATCATGTATTTGGTTTTAGACTCATTCAGTTCAAGAAAGGCTCCTTATACCATGATGCAAAGTCATTGACTACCAGCCCGTGATCTAGTTCCCTCAATAGTCAGAGGGTGTGTGTGCATCGTTCTCCCGTTCATCACAGTTTGTATAAAAAAAGTTGACAGGGAATCTCTGTAAGCAGAAGGACTATAAACGCTCTTGCTGGCGGCCATGTTGTTGCTCTCCTGACATCTAACCCCAATTTGCGTCACACTAATTCCAAGTTTTAAATTACAGCTCTTTCTCTCTCTCCACCGCCTCTCTCTCTCTCATTATCTCTTATTTCTTCTCGTCCTCCACTTTACTCTCGCTCTTTCTTTCTCTCTCTCTCTCTGGGTTTTAGCCCCTCGGGTCTTTGGCTCATTTCTTGCAGAGAAGAAAGGCGAAATAAAAGCGACATAAAGGAGCAAGGAGCCTGAGGAGGCGACGTGGCGTTTGGCGGACAGAGCGGCGCCAGGCCACTGACACACACCACCACAATGCAGCAGAGTTCCTCAGATTCCCAGAGAGCAGACTGAGACATGTGACATGTCAGGGGAAAGTAACCGCGGTTTGACCTCAGAAGCATCAAGGCCGATGCTGATATATTTGGACTGAATCTGCTGATACTTGATCATTTTATCCCAGAAGTCTTTCAATCATTAATTTCTTTCTCTTTAATGTCATTCTTGTCCAGGTGAGAAGAATTAAAGGGTGAGTACAAAATTATTATTTTATTTTGATTTTCACACAGTCAGAGCTATGAAACGTGTGCGTCCTGCTCATTGTTCAGTGACGAAATCTCTCTCCTGACTGGAGGAGGTGGTGCCAGTGGGTGGTTAAAAAGTAGTTTAGCTAACATTCAACACCAGAGCTGGAAGCGTTGGAGCAGCAAACCCGTTCTCACAAGACCTGTGGGCATCAGTTTGTAACGCATGAGGAAGCCCCCAAACGAGAAGCTTCCGGTCAGCAATCTGAAGTCCCTTAAACCTGCATTTTATTTAACAGCCAGCAGGTGACGACTCTTCTTGTTGCAAAAAGAAGTCCAGCTCCATTAGACAATGGTAAAATGTTTCTACTTCTCAGCTGATTTATTACCTCAGTAAACACTTTCCTGATGAGTTTATGGTCTCAGTCGCTAGTTTCAATTCTTCTTCAATACAACATGATGTTCATTTAGTAAATTATGGTCCCATTTAGAGGAAAATAGACCAGAAAGCAGAGTATGCTTCAGGGCGGTATTATCTGTGATTGACAAGTCGTTACCATAGAAACCTGTCAATCAGGCTACAGTGACTCATATCCACAGCACTGTGTAAATTTAACCAGCGCCGTTGAAACAGCTTATTAGGAGTCGGCTGTTCACTTTCTCTGGTGAGTACATTTAGTTTTAAGACTGTTGTGACATACAGATACACCTAGATAAGCAAGCTAGCTAGCTCCGCACGTTAGCTCAACAGTCTCGTCCAAATATGGTCACGGTTGGTGCTGCTGGTTGCAAAAACTCAACATGTCTGTGCCCTATTGGCCAAACTCGAGGCTTCAAAATGGTAGTCCACAAACCAACGTCGGGTTATGACGGGTGACGTCACAATGATGAGGCCCTGTAGCGTAATTTCTAAAAGCAGGCGTAGAAAATAAATAACAGAAAGTCAGAATAAGGATGTGGTTGGGGTTCGAATTACAGGGGGAATTGTCGGGGGTTTGACCATCCTAATAAAGGCTTGAACAGTTCGGGGGGGGGGGGGGGGGTCTTTCTTACCTGTTATTGTAAATATTACAATATATTTCCCATACTCATGCCTTATATTCAAGAATTAGGAAATACAATTTCAGACACCTCTAAAATGGACCATACCATTTCCTAACCTTTACGTTAGTT
Source organism: Micropterus salmoides (assembly GCF_014851395.1). NCBI lineage: Eukaryota > Metazoa > Chordata > Actinopteri > Centrarchiformes > Centrarchidae > Micropterus > Micropterus salmoides. The sequence continues at coordinate 61,678,901 of NW_024040040.1, read as the reverse complement.
GAACGTCTGTGCCCACATCACTCCCAGCGCAGCTGCTCTAATCCAGCGCACCACAAGCTAATGGAGACACCATACGTTAATGTCAGTAGTTAGCTATCTAGCTTCTTAGACTTATCTTTCCTACCTTCAGTTCCATAATTAGCATTTCTTTAACTTAAAATGAGACATCTGATGTTAGCTAGCTGATAGCCCATCCTGTCATTTCATTACCAAAAATGTCCTATTTTATCTAATTGTTAGCTAACACTGTTGCTTAGGCATGAGCAGTGACACGGGGGATTAGTTATTGTTGACATCAATATAGAGTTTATTTTATATCTAATGTGTCATTTGTTTTACAGTGGAATTCAGGAGTTTTACCTGGCTAGGTAAATGTTAAAATCCAGGTCTGTTATTTCATATGTAGCCTATTCAGTTTCAGTTTTAGTTATGTCGCCAACTAATAACAAACGTTTAATATTATTCACAGAGACACAACAATTCCTAATTCCCTAAAAATGTCTGACTACTGCTTTTATTGAACGCAGATTACATTTCATTTAGAGTCAACATGAGCAAGAGGAAAGGAGATATTTGCTACAAAAGTTAAAAGTTAAAATTTGAAATGATAAGAATTAGGAATTAGAGAAGATAATTCTGGTTCAGCATTGTGTGGGTCTGTTTGAGCTGAAACAATGGTCTGTTGTATGTGTTCGTGTCTGACTTGCTGGCAGTTTTTGCTCTAGTACTTGGTGACACCAGACTACAAAAGTTGTTGTATGGTATGGGGCACCCATCAACTGATGTGATGAATTTGTTTTATCATCTTCTACAGACTGCAGACATTAGTTACATGAGCAAGGATTTTGTAAGCATTGTAAGATTTTAATTCACATAAGCACACTTCTGCGCTATTCTTTATGACCCGGAAAAAAAGTTGACCCACCAGTTGTCATAGTGTAATTCGCACCCTGCACATAAGTAATGTAGTTATTTAAACCAAAACCACAACATTTTTCTAAACCTAAAATAGTCTTTTTGTTGCCTAAACCTAACCTTTTCACAGCAATAAATGCTTGTTTTATTTTGAAAGCCTACGGACGAAGCTCAACGGTTACATTGTTAACTTGCACGTGGAGCCCTACATGTCCAAATACAACATATGGTGGTAAAAAGTGACGGCAAGTGGTCAATATGTGACGAGTTTCCACAGTTGGTTTTGTGGTTGAGTCATTTTTAGAGTCGGTTTGCAAAAGTTTACAGCCTGCCGTGCTGTTATCCTGTGTTACTGATGAGTTCAATCATCAACGTTTAGGGGGCATTTAGGGGACACCGAGGCGTCCCACCCTCTTGATTCTGGATTCTTTGAATCATCAGAGAGAAGGGCTCTGAATAAATCCAGCACTTTCTCACAGGCTAGCGTTGCACAAAGATGCACATGCGTCATTGTTTTGATTATTGTTTTACTGCTGTACACTTGGAAAGGATGACCTGCATGGGAAGCCCCTGAAACTATATAACACGTGCAATTAGCAAATCATTAATCACTGCAAACTGGGAGCTTTTCAAACTGACTGAATGTCTTCATAAAAGGCCAGTTTATATATAGTTTATGAGTGGAACATAAACTTAGATTCCCATTCCCAGATTTCCAATATTCAAACAGATCTTAAACCAGTACAACCACCATACTGGTGTTATGGATAAAAGTGTCTAGGATGACAGATGCTGTGTAAGCAACGTACCTGGACTGTGTATTTTCAATCGACAGATCGACAGAACTCCACTGAAATCTACTTGTGTGTAGACTCGTCTATGACACATCTGTCGGTGGCCTCGTCGGCCTGCCTCTCCTCATGTTTAGGCAAAGCCAACATGGCCGCAGGACTCGTAGCCTGGCAAGAGGTGAAATAACGGCGTGGGCGTGTCCGTGCGCATGTGAAACGGCCGACTTTAAAAGGTCACAGGTAGACAGAAAAGACTGTGAAGCCCTGCAGGACTCGTCTCCTGTCCCTGAGGATGCGGGCAGAGTTGAAGGGTTGAAAAGTTCATCCACAGGGGAGAAGAAAGGTGGGCGAGGCAGTCATGCAAAAATCTGACATGAAGACAAGATGGGGGCGGGGTGCTGGATTAGCCCGGGCTAAGGTGACAGAGGACAAATAATAGGTGGTAGAAAAGTGAGTGTTTTACAGCGTAAACTGAGATGGTTTATGTTTCCTTTGGGTTGAGTAATCATTTCCAGCTGCTGAATTTTCAACATTCTTCAAGGATGGTACCGACTTTTGAGGAGTTTGGTCATTTTTGGTGAGAATTGGCACCAAAGTCTTCTCATTGTTGCTTGGTAGAAAGTCCTGTCCAGCACTCATGCTGGAGTTTAACAAGAACCAGTTGAATGGCAAACTTTTCCCAGAGCTCAAGTGGTGGTTTTTGGTGTTTTACCAAAACACCAAAAGCATCGAGCTGTGAAGTCTCAAGCACTAATGGACCACTTGTCTGCTGCAAAATGTCAGAAAATAATAAAAATGAAATAGGAAAAGTAATTATTTCAGGTGTAAACTCCTGTAAACTCTGATTACAGGACGTCCTTAACATAGTACTCCACCTGTGCCTGAGGCTGTCTATGTGAGCCAATGTCTCTCGATGATGTTGTTATAATTCCTGCAGTCATTAAAGTCAGAGACAAAACATGCCTCCGTCTTTTCGTGGAGCAAATCTTCTCTCCAGCGTTTTTGGCACGCTGAAAGGCAGTCAGTAATGGGTAACGTCGATTTCTAAACAGTTCCCACATAAAGTCAACAAAAGATAAGCAGTTTCGACATAATCTCAAAAACTGGCCAGTAGGTTTATTGTTCTGCGTGTGTTTTGGATGATTTCTACGGTAGTTGCATGTAGGAGAGTACTACGGTGTGTTTACGAGAGACAGGTGATTGTGTTATCAGCTCCCTAAAACTTTTCATGTCACTTATTTGTAATGGATAATTTGAGGAAACTTCAGATAATTGACAAATGCCCATCAAACAGAAACAACACATAACCTATGTGCCATTTCCACAGCTCAATCTTTGGCTGAAAAGGATCAGCAATATCAGGACATTTGTTTTCACTTGATATTCTTTTTACTTGTGCAAGAGGTGTCTTTAATAATGTGATCTGAGGTGACAGACAGAGAATTCCTCGCATTGTTGTGTTCATCTGAGGCCAAACAGCTTTTATGTCAGACTGTGAGGAGAGGAAGCACCTCTCCGGCCTCCAGACAGCAGAGGACTCCGCACTTTCACTCCAACGTCGTCGCCATTAAACCATTAATCAGCGTATAGCCAGCAGGCTCTGGCCCTGCACCAGCACTTTAGGGCGTTTTCTATCAGTGCCATTCCAGGCAGATGGTGGAGTAAGTGTGATTGGCAGGAGAAGTGGAAGAAGCAGCGATGGAGCAGGTACTGTTGCCAAGGAGCGTGGGGAGGGTACGGTGAAGAGGAGGGGGTTGTGGGGCGTGACCAGTCTTAATTATCCCAAAGGGCTGCCAAGTGTTGGCGGTCTGACAGGGTTTCAGAGCCGAGTGACAGTTTGTAGCTCCACTGAGGAGCCCAAAGATGAGCTTTGTTTGGGGGGAGAGGTTTCTAATAACAAAATGTGACTAACATGTTTCTGCAAACCGCTAACCCGTGTTTGTTGCTATCAGATGTTCTAACAGTCGTTCCCATGACACACAAAATAACAGCAACGGAAAGTAGGCAGCAGCTGCTATCGGAGCATCTGAGTTTTAATCCTTGGTTTAGATTTGTTTCCCCGATCCGCTCTGCAAATCCCTGCTGGAATGTGACCATGGACACGTCGCCTTCGCTGAGATATGGATCGACTGCAGAGCGGCCTCGTGGAGCAGATGAACAAAGCCAACCGCCTCCAGGTGGAGTTATGCAGGTGCAGCGTAACCACCACTAGGAGGGGCACCAAAATGGTGGACGGGTGTTGTGTTCATAGGGGCGAAGAGGAAGACGGCGGCGGCACGGAGACGCCAGGCCGCTCGTCCCTCCCTTGCCTCTGCTATCTGAGTCACGCAAGGAGGAGGAGATAACCGGCCATCGCAGGTGAGATCACCGACACCGGGTTCAACCTGAGGTGATGAGAAGCTCCCACAATGCCCCTTGTTTCCACAGAACACACCAGCATTGACCACGCCACCAAGAAAAGCGTCGCTTCGATGCAATCGCGTTCTCTCTCCGCTGTCTGTGTCGTTGTTGTGGCGCTTCAAGGTAAAGAAAATCTTCCTAATCCCCACATTGTTGGTACGCCAGCCATAATAAACAAGCGAAAAGCTACAACACTGACGCCGGCCGAGCCCCAATATGGTCACAGTTGGCTCAGGTGACCGAATGGACTTGTTTGTCCTTATAAGTACTGCAGAGCGATGAAAGCCGCAGCTCATATCCAGCTCAACGGTCAGAAAAATGCATTCCCCACATTCCTCCTCCCTCCTGACAACTGAGCTGCTGACAGACGGCTTCACTGAGGGCTGTAATTACTGCCAATGCACACTCATGGGAAATATAATCATCAACAAACTACTTTTCTCTGTTAAGTGTGTGTATGACACATGTCTGAATGCTTCTGTGATGTGGTGAGACATTCACAAAGTCATTCATCTAAATGCTGCTAAACTTTGTATGCAGGTACTAAACATGTCCATAAATCCAAACTCTAAAAGTCTGGTGAGCTGTTAGTGAAACTGGCTGCCGACGTCAGGGTTTTCCAAACAGCGTGGCTTTCTTTTACAGCTTGTTGACTGAATTTAAAGGCCTTGAAAACCTATTTTTTCCTGCTTCTTATGCAGAGGGGTCCCACGTGAACACAAATATTTCTGCCAAAGAAATAGTTAAAGTAATAAATAAACAATTAGGCCCCTTCTGTACTATTTTGCAATCACAGAAGAAAATAGAAATTACGAATGTGCCAAGTTATTTTTCAGCCTACATGCGAGTGTCATATTGTATGCAGCTGCAGAACATGTCTCTAATTTTATGTTTGCATGAAAAAAACATAATCTGGAACTTGTTTTACTCTAAAAGTCTTGTGGGCTGGGCGGGTCAAATGGTGAAAGTGGTTCATGAATTCTGTGATTTACAAAAATCACATCTGCAAAATATTTTTAAATTGTTTGAATTCTTTGTCAGCATGTCTACACACATTAATAAGTGCGATATGGCGAGAAATTACCATCTGAAAAAATTAAAAAAGTTTTCTGCTATGTTGATGCACAACAACTGAACTGGACCCAAAGTCTGCATGTAAATGAAGAGAAAGTAACCTCTACAATCCCTTCTCATCCCAACTCGTCACATATGGACCCATGGGCAAGACCTGTTGGCGCCAGTCTGTCACACACTGGGGAGCTCCTTAGCATCATAGTTCAATACCCTGTAATGTAATTAATGATATGATAGTCTAACTGAACGTTGTATATTTTTTTTTGCTAACTTGACGGCAGAGCCCTACATGCTTTTTAACGCCCTGGGTACCCCTTTAGGCCCCATCCACACTACTTCGTTTTAGTTTACAAACGGAAAATTAAAACTAATATAATCTTCGTCCACACCAGTGTATTAGCTGTGTTTTAGAGCTGATCTCCGTCTACATTAAAATGACTGAAAATGCACATGTAGTTCAGGTACACTGGGTGTAAACATGACGCAGATGGTCTCTTCGGTAGTTGCAGAAGATTTGGTGAAAGAATAAAGAAATGCAGACGAAGAATCAGACCAGATTTTTTTGCACAGTGTTGCAAGTGTTATTTGCCAGAATATTTTAATAAAAATACCAAATCATAACCCTGTCAGTAGCATCGTGTTTCTGCTTTGCACTTATGAGACCCAATCTGAGAGCCAAACCTGTCTTCACTAAAACGCCCCCCCCGGAGTTTTGAAACACAGCGTTTCAAAACGTCTCTGCTTTAGGTCTTCGTTTTCACCGTTTTAGTCTGGACGGGAAGCAAACGTAGCGAGAGGTCTCTGTTTTAATTTGAAAATGCAGTAGTGTGGATGAGGTTTTAGAGTCATAGCTCCACAGTCAACTTAGCAAGCATGCAACTTCCATCAATCGTCAACCGCTTATCCAGCGTAAAGGGTCACCAGTCAATCTAGACCGCATGTCTTTGGACGGTGGGAGGAAGCTGGACAACCAGGGCCTGAACCCACGATCTTCTTGCTGTGAGGCAACAGTGCTAACCACTGCACTGTGCCGCCCCAGTATGCAACTTACACTTTCAAAATAAAACTACTGGTTAACACTGTGAAACCTCGCAATTTGGCTAGGTTTAGGAAAAGATCATGGTTTGGGTTTATCCAATGAAGGTTAAAATCAAGGGCAACTGGACTTGGTTGAAGATACTGGAAGACGTTTCGTCCCTCATCCAAAGGACTTCTTCAGTTCTGACTGACTGGCAGGGAAACTCAGCTATTTAACCTCAGTGGGGTCGTTGGCCCGGGTCATCGATACCGCTGGTTCGTTAGTGTTCCTTGTTGCTGTGACGACAGTCGTTACAGTCGTTAGGACTACCTGTGGCCAAGACTGAACGACCATCGTTGGTAGACAGCAGAGAGTAACCAGTCAAGAAATTAGGTTTCTTTTGGTAGATTTATTAAGAAATTATATTTACTTATTTATTCAGGAAAACCATATGTTATTGTGACTTGGCCACTAACAGATAACATGGAAAATGTAAGCCAAGAGTGTGAAACATTATCACTGTTTCTGCACCACAGTCCATTGTAAACCACATAACAGATAAAGGCATAGTCAGGTGAGGATCAGGGGCCCTCTCCACTTTGTTCAATTAGCAAATTCAGCAAAGCCAAAATACAGCATTGGAGAATAACATTACATGAAATACAATCCAAGTGATGTTACATATTTTACATTTACAAGAGCAACATGTTACTTCTCTCTGTTATTATGGACCCTCGCCAAAATTGCCAGATTATGGTGCTTTGACAGCACGACAATGCTTTCATTCTATAGTAAGTCTCACAAAAATCAATGACATGCAGTTTAATTATTATGTCTTATGTTCTGACCCTCATTTAATGGATAAAGTGTGAGAGGACCCACGGTGTATGTAGATAGAAATGACTCATTCTAAGGAATAACATGATAGTTCATTATGTAAGGTCTTTATACACCACTGAAAAGATAGTTATGGAGATTATATTGCATTTCTATCAACAGAACCTCAGAAATCTTACACACTGGACCTTTAACTAAAAACATTCAGTGTCAACATTTTATTTCACACTGGAAAACAAACACCGGTCTCCTGGGTTGAAAGTCTGATTTCTGACCCACCTCCTGATTAGGACTTATTTATAGTTGTGCTTTTAGCTTTGAACTATGACGCTAAAGGCTGCCATGTGTGCTGGAACCAGACGTCTAAGGACGTGACAAAGCATAGGTATTTGACGCCCTGGGAATGAGAACAGGCTGTTCTCTCTCTGCACTCTTGTACCTCTAGCAGGTGTGTGTTACTGTGCCCTGACAGTGAAGTCACAGAGATACGCAGTCAATGCAAGATGACTTAATGCACTTTTTCAAACTGTCCCCGACTTCTTCTGGTTACTGAAGCCATGAACTGTTATTTAACGGGGACGTATCCATTCAGGGTTATTGAAAATGCCAAAGCTGCACAGGTTGAGTTTGGTCATCTTCAGATATTCATGTGAAAAGTCTTTCTAAACCTCTTACAGTATCTTCACTAGATAGTTCCTGTCAGAGGAAGAAGCAATCACAGACACCTCTACATGTGTGTGTCTAGTACATATATGTGTCAGATATGTGTGTGTGTGCGTGGGAGTTATTTGGCAGCGTGGGCAGGTGTCATCCCCTTCCTTAGGGGTTTGTCGGTGAGTGACAGCTAAAGCGGAGGGCAGGGAGGGCAGACAATACAGAGTAATGAGAGATGTGGTAAACAGGCTCGGCCATGCCTCCGTCACCGCGCAGCTAACATGACATGTCAGCTTCACAACGCAGCACTTTGTTTATGCGTCACCTGTCAGACCTGGAGACGGGACTGAAGTGGAAACAGGCTCTCATTAACGCCAGCTGGTGGTTAATATTTCCAGCTTCAGTCATTTATGTGACGAGACGGCTGAGGTGTGTGCGCTTCCACGATTAGCTCTCGTTTCTATGAACATTGTCTTTTAGGCAAAGATGCTCTGGAAGCAGAAAAGATTTCCAGATCAAGTTGGACGTGAGTTGTTAACTACCACAATTATCAAGACCCCAACGTAACTAACCCTGTTTTCCATTAGATGGAAGGGACTTAAACTAGATTGAAATATTCGTTATATCATAATCATTCAAGGATGTGGGGGTCAACTTTGCAGCAGAGGTTAATTTTAAAAAAAGGGCATAGAATTCCTCCAAAACAACGTTGTGTTTATTCTCCATATATAGTGTATATCAATGTATAAACAACAAAAACAAATGTTAAAATGCTTCTTAAATCTGATCCACCTACAGTATCTAAATGTGCCAATACCCCCCAAATCTATAGTAAATATAGGTCGAATTAAATTTATGAGGAGTTAGCAGTTGGATGGAAACTGTAGGTCGTTTGTACGGCACATAATTAAGACCTACACTGAACAAAATTATAAAGGCAACAGTTGTTTTTGCTCCCATTCATCATGAGCTGAACTCAAAGATCTAAGACTTTCTCTATGTACACAAAAGGCCTATTTCTCTCAAAAATTGTTCACAAATCTGTCAAAATCTGTGTTAGTGAGCACTTCTCCTTTGCTGAGATAATCCATCCACCTCACAGGTGTGGCATATCAAGATGCTGATCAGACAAGCATGGATATTGCACAGGTGTGCCTTAGGCTGGCCACAATAAAAGGCCACTCGAATTATTAGAGGCATCACATATTTTCAACTAAGTCCAGTTGCCCCTGATTTTAACCTTCCTTGGATAACTATGACCTGGATGACTGAGAATTTTCTGACCTGATAGAAAACGAGAGATTGATTCTGAGGTGATATTGCAGCAACACAATTTGAAGATGTTTTCCCCAAGGCTGCTATTATCAATGTTTTTAATAACAATGTATGAAATGACAATGTAGAAGTGATCATGGTAATTAACCTACAGAAAATTAAAACCTAAATGTGCAGTTCCCCTCAGCTTTACAGAGCTTTATGAGTTTCAGCTCATTGTTTAGCTGTCCGGCCATCAACTTTAATGTTTTGGATCACTCTCGCAGCTCTCTCTTGGCCGCAGTTGAACATCCAGATATTTTCCTGAAGAGTTGATGGAGACCAAAAACAGAGCTGAAAGAGAGAGAATATTGGACAGAGGCCCTGTTTATACTTTAACACAAGTCTCGGTTGCATTTGAGTACCAAGTCACCCAAGACAAACATCCAAATGCATGATCATATTGCTCCGTAACTGCTTATCATCTTATCAACTTAATAGATGACTTGCTTCTGCCGTCCCCACGTGGCAAAAAAAAAATCACTCATTGTAAGTTTAAGCAATAACTTCACTACGTCTACGTGTAGAGACTTATGCTGCATTCCATTTCACATGGAAAGTCGGAATTTCTGAGTTCCCAGTTGGAAATCTCAACTGGAACGCCCCCTTAACTCAAATTTCCAACTCGGAAAGTCAGGAGAACCTCACCAAACTTGACCTCAAAATCCAAGATAGCTGCTCTGAGCATCAAGAGTAGTGAAAGCTGTAGTGATTATACTGTTTATCTGACTTCTGTCTTTATTTGTGTCTCATTAAATCAGTCGTACACACAGTTTTGTCCAACTTATATCTGTGGACTTGTTTCTACAGTGTTTGTATGTGCAAAATACTGCTTAATGCGTTATGATCAACTGGTATTGTTAACAATCACAGGAGGCATCCATCTTGGTTTTCCGACTTAAATCTGTTGTTGTACTAGAAAGCAGTCAACTTCTGAGGTAACTGAAACGCAGCAGAACATCTGTGGCAGATAGACACAGACCGCTAAAACACTCCACCTGTCACATTAGCATGAACAGAGCAGGCAGAGTACTTCCTGTGGCTTCTTCAGAATAAAAGCTTTCCATGAGTAGGGGATTGAGGGTTTTACTTTGAAGCAGCTGCTCATCTGCATTAACAGTACCACAGCAACTGAATTTAGCTCCAATGCCACAGAGTCAAAGAATGGATCAGTGAGGATTGAGCTCCTAGGCTGCAAGATGAAGGTCCTGACAGAAATAGAGCAGTGACACACTCCAAACCACCGAATTTTAAGTTACTCTACAGCTACAAAACTACTAAAAGCTAAATAACATTCACTTTACCTTAACAACACAGCTTGTGGAGGGCTGTGTAGGTTCATAAGGTGGCAGTAACATAAAACAAAGGTGGTGATGGGGCAGTGGACAAGACACAAGACTTTTGTGTGAGAGACCTGGGTTCGAATCCACCTGTCCCTGAGCAAGACACTTAACCAGTAGTTGCTCCAGAGGCGTGCAACCTCTGACATATATAGCAATTGTAAGTCGCTTTGGATAAAAGCGCCAGCTAAATGAATAAATGTAAATGTAATGTGATCATCAGACTTGAAATGGAGAAGATCAAAGAAGAAAATGCATTAGCCAGTCAACTCCTAACTACAAAACTAGCAAGGTATCATCATTACCATGTTAACACCTTTGAAGGTCAGTTTGCCCCAAAAAATACACACACTTACCTCTTTTGGTTTCTCTCCAAGCAGAGTTTTGTTTGTAGCTGTCCAGGTTTTGAGATTTATGCCTCCAACAGAATTTTGTGTCTGTCAAAACATAAAAGAAAAGTAGTTTCTCTTTTCAAGAACAATGTCCTGGTTATTCTGTCACATTCCACATCTATGTTTTTTTTTAGCAGAAGTGTTACAACCTCAGCAAATAGAACAAAAACTGTCTGCATGTCTTTCTGTGCCCAAGCAAGGTGAAAACTGGATTCCAAAGACAAGCTTGAAACGGTTGTACATGAGGATTGAAAACCTAAATAGTGCATTTAGCCAGATTTTGCAGACATCATGAGGGTTCTGAACATGCTGAGTTTATGGATGAACAGTTGTATGAGAAGTGTCTACATTTACTTTTTAAACAAGTCCACTGTACAGTAACTGATCAAACCAACATGACTTCTCTCTCCAAACTACAGGTGGAGATTTGTTTTGATCCTGACATACAAAACAACGCGTCCTCACAGATTTACAGTAACATGAAAAACCGGTGAGATGAATTCTGCTTCCAACTATAATTACAACTGCAATTTGCAGAATCAGCGTGTGTGTGTTTGCTTTTCACAGTTCGGGATGCGTACTCTAATTGACTGACTGCCTGACTGGCTGTTATTTGGCGGGTTAGGACCTGCTGTGCAAATCACTCAAGGCTGCCTAATCATGCATTGTCTGTGCCAGTGATGACTGCGTGAAGGAATGCCAAACTTCACCTCGCGGTCAGAGGAGTCACCGCCGGGCCTCGTGGATTCAAGCAGGGACAGGCCGCCTGGTCAGGGTCAGGACTATGTGACTTGCACTTTCCCTGTACCTCGTTCTCTGTCATCACCCTCATTGTTCTTTACTCACAGGTCTATTTACATGATGCTTGACTAAATCATCAATGAATTGAGATGTTGAAGAGGTGGAGGCAGGCACTGTCACGTGGCAGGGTTACACGGGTTTGATTGCAACTGAGACCACCCATGATGGAGAAATCCTGCAGGTTCCATCCAACCATGACATCCTGCATTTGAATCTGACACACAGACTTTATTTAAAGTCATGGTTGTTCCTGTATCACCCTGCTTTGATCTACAAACTAACTGACCCTCATTACAAAACAAATGAATAGTTTTTGGGGGGAAAACAAGGAAGCGAGGTGTGGCCTTTTAGAGGTTAATATTATGCTCATCAGAGTTGTTATTGTATTAAAGCTAATTTATACTTTTGCGTACGGTGTAGGATACTGCGTAAGGTACGGTGTAGAGTACGGTGTAGGATACTGCATAAGGTACGGTGTAGAGTACGGTGCTGGATACTGTGTAAGGTACGGTGTAGGATACTGCGTAAGGTACGGTGTAGAGTACGGTGTAGGATACTGCATAAGGTACGGTGTAGAGTACGGTGTTGGATACTGCGTAAGGTACGGTGTAGAGTACGGTGTTGGATACTGCGTAAGGTACGGTGTAGGATACTGCGTAAGGTACGGTGTAGAGTACGGTGTAGGATACTGCATAAGGTACGGTGTAGAGTACGGTGTTGGATACTGCGTAAGGTACGGTGTAGGATACTGCGTAAGGTACGGTGTAGAGTACGGTGTAGGATACTGCGTAAGGTACGGTGTAGAGTACGGTGTAGGATACTGCATAAGGTACGGTGTAGAGTACGGTGTTGGATACTGCGTAAGGTACGGTGTAGAGTACGGTGTAGGATACTGCGTAAGGTACGGTGTAGAGTACGGTGTTGGATACTGCGTAAGGTACGGTGTAGAGTACGGTGTTGGATACTGCGTAAGGTACGGTGTAGAGTACGGTGTTGGATACTGCGTAAGGTACGGTGTAGGATACTGCGTAAGGTACGGTGTAGAGTACGGTGTTGGATACTGCGTAAGGTACGGTGTAGAGTACGGTGTTGGATACTGCGTGAGGTACGGTGTAGGATACTGCGTGAGGTACGGTGTAGGATACTGCGTAAGGTACGGTGTAGAGTATGGTGTAGGATACTGCGTAAGGTACTGTGTAGAGTACGGTGTAGGATAATGCGTAAGGTACGGTGTAGGATACTGCGTAAGGTACGGTGTAGAGTACGGTGTTGGATACTGCGTAAGGTACGGTGTAGGATACTGCGTAAGGTACGGTGTAGAGTACGGTGTTGGATACTGCGTAAGGTACGGTGTAGAGTACGGTGTAGGATACTGCGTAAGGTACGGTGTAGAGTATGGTGTAGGATACTGCGTAAGGTACGGTGTAGAGTACGGTGTAGGATACTGAGTAAGGTGCGGTTTCGAGTACGGTGTAGGATACTGCGTGAGGTACGGTGTAGGATACTGCGTAAGGTACGGTGTAGAGTACGGTGTAGGATACTGAGTAAGGTGCGGTTTAGAGTACGGTGTAGGATACTGAGTAAGGTACGGTGTAGAGTACGGTGTAGGATACTGAGTAAGGTACGGTGTAGAATGCTGCGTAAGGTACGGTGTAGAGTACGGTGTTGGATACTGCGTAAGGTACAGTGTAGAGTACGGTGTAGGATACTGAGTAAGGTGCGGTTTCGAGTACGGTGTAGGATACTGAGTAAGGTGCGGTTTCGAGTACGGTGTAGGATACTGAGTAAGGTACGGTGTAGAGTACGGTGTAGGATACTGAGTAAGGTGCGGTTTAGAGTACAGTGTAGGATACTGAGTAAGGTACGGTGTAGAGTACGGTGTAGGATACTGAGTAAGGTGCGGTTTAGAGTACGGTGTAGGATACTGCGTGAGGTACGGTGTAGGATACTGCGTAAGGTACGGTGTAGAATGCTGCGTAAGGTACGGTGTAGAGTACGGTGTAGAGTATGGTGTAGGATACTGAGTAAGGTGCGGTTTCGAGTACGGTGTAGGATACTGAGTAAGGTACGGTGTAGAGTACGGTGTAGGATACTGAGTAAGGTACGGTGTAGAGTACGGTGTAGGATACTGAGTAAGGTGCGGTTTAGAGTACGGTGTAGGATACTGAGTAAGGTACGGTGTAGAGTACGGTGTAGGATACTGAGTAAGGTGCGGTTTAGAGTACGGTGTAGGATACTGCGTGAGGTACGGTGTAGGATACTGCGTAAGGTACGGTGTAGAGTACGGTGTAGAGTACGGTGTAGGATACTGAGTAAGGTGCGGTTTCGAGTACGGTGTAGGATACTGAGTAAGGTACGGTGTAGAGTACGGTGTAGGATACTGAGTAAGGTGCGGTTTAGAGTACGGTGTAGGATACTGCGTAAGGTACGGTGTAGGATACTGTGTAAGGTACTGTGTAGGATACTGCGTAAGGTACGGTGTAGAATGCTGCGTAAGGTACGGTGTAGAGTACGGTGTAGAGTATGGTGTAGGATACTGCGTAAGGTATGGTGTAGGATACTGTGTAAGGTACTGTGTAGGATACTGCGTAAGGTACGGTGTAGAATGCTGCGTAAGGTACGGTGTAGAGTACGGTGTAGAGTATGGTGTAGGATACTGCGTAAGGTACGGTGTAGAGTACGATGTAGGATACTGAGTAAGGTGCGGTGTAGAGTACGGTGTAGGATACTGAGTAAGGTACGGTGTAGAGTACGGTGTAGGATACTGAGTAAGGTACGGTGTAGAGTACGGTGTAGGATGCTGCGTGAGGTACGGTGTAGAGTACGGTGTAGGATACTGAGTAAGGTACGGTGTAGAGTACGGTGTAGGATACTGAGTAAGGTACGGTGTAGAGTACGGTGTAGGATACTGCGTAAGGTATGGTGTAGGATACTGTGTAGGGTACTGTGTAGGATACTGCGTAAGGTACGGTGTAGAATGCTGCGTAAGGTACGGTGTAGAGTACGGTGTAGAGTATGGTGTAGGATACTACGTAAGGTATGGTGTAGGATACTGTGTAAGGTACTGTGTAGGATACTGCGTAAGGTACGGTGTAGAGTACGGTGTAGGATACTGAGTAAGGTACGGTGTAGAGTACGGTGTAGGATACTGAGTAAGGTACGGTGTAGAGTACGGTGTAGGATACTGCGTAAGGTACGGTGTAGAGTACGGTGTAGGATACTGAGTAAGGTACGGTGTAGAGTACGGTGTAGGATACTGAGTAAGGTACGGTGTAGAGTACGGTGTAGGATACTGCGTAAGGTACGGTGTAGAGTACGGTGTAGGATACTGAGTAAGGTACGGTGTAGAATACCGTGTAGGATACTGCGTGAGGTACGGTGTAGGATACTGCATAGAGTATGGTGCATAAGGCTATGATAGGCTACGTTGTATCTACTGTTCATTCATAGTATTTTCAGGTGAGGAAATGTGCACAAGCGCCATATTCTGCATATACTTAAGTTTATGCAGCTAACTGACACTAGTAGTGTGTCTTTATTCGTATACTTCCATTAGTACACTTACTTGCAGTACATTGCGTACACTTTGTACTAACCAATTCTTCTTCTTCTTTTTAATGGCAAATTGTAACCGGGAGGATCATCATTGGGCCCCCAATATATCTGCTGGTTTGTTTGCTCACTTGACTTCATATAGGTTTTATTAAAACTGTATTTAAATGAACATAATCTACTTTTAAGAACACAATCACTGCTGTCATCTTCACAAGTTTGAAAACACGTTGCAGGGTCAGGACTACGTGAGTCGGGTACTCATAGTGCATTTTGCCATACAGTGTGAATGCACATTTGCAATCAAAATAGTAAGTGTGAGTGTCAAGGTGCACAAATTCAGACACAGTATAGCTTCCATTAAGTGCACTAGCTGCGTGGCTTTACAGTAGTAACCAGACCTCACAATGTTATTGTTGTTTTCATGCAAGATATAAAGTTTTAACGATAAATGTTGCATTTAATAAAAATGTTTGTGGACATTTCCTGTTGTCTATTGATAATTCGTTCCATCTTATGACACTTACAGTTACTTCTGTACTGAATTATTCTAATGCACATTATCCTGTATTAGTGTTTATGTACAAGCTTAGCTTAGCTAAATAAGCCAAGTCTGAACTGAACATTCAGGATAGCAGCCAACAAGTCTGTATTCAACTAAGACTGTTCTTTTACTGTTTTTGAGTATATATTAAAATCATCTGCCACCTGATTAAAAGTTGTTTGCAACATAATCTCATAATGTTTGTTTGTTTGTTTTTTGTTTTTTGTCCAGTTTGGTCCAGTGGGAGACATCTCCAAATCCCCTCCATGACATTTGCTGCAAATATTTATCAAATCAGGAGACCCCCATAACCTCTCCTCTAGCACCACCATCTGTCCTCAAGAAATAATCGTAATCTAAAGTGCAAATATATCATGACATTCAAATGGTCTCATTCCTGCTCCCCAGAAGCTGAACCGTTTAATTTTAATGACCTTTATCTAGTGCCACCCTTTGGACAAGCTTTACAATTTTAATGGTCAAGGCTCTACAGACAGTTAAATCATCTGAATGCAGTTTGTGTCAGACAGAAAACCCCCATGTGTGATTAATTATTACAAAGCAACTCTGAAACTGTTGTTCATCTTACAAGATTTTCAGGACTGTGTTGTTTTTTAATTGTTGAAGGTTTAAAACAGTGTGAAAACTCCTATGATTTAGTTGTTGAGATATGTCGGTGTGCACCAGCGTCTGTAAGTCAGAGCCGTAATAAGTTACATATCAATTATCAGTCCTGTATGTTCAGCTTTAATAGAGGTCTGGCAATGGGCTGAGCTTTTATTTCTTTGAGTGAATCTGTCTCCAATTCCTTCGCTGTTCATATTTGTTTTGTCTGAGGTTGTCAGTCATCTGTAAAGCACTTTGCACGACTCGAAGAAAGGAAGTGAGTCAACACCTCCATTCATTTTCAGCCACTGTTTCTCTTGAAGAAAGTGATGATAAACAGACGCATTTCACTCACACGGCTAAAAGCCTCCAGCGTTTGGTGAAAGATATTCCAAATGGGAAATGACAAGAGGGCAATAGTTAAGGTTAATCAGTCGAAACACTGAAAAACCAAGTTCATCTTCAGCAGGTCTGAAAGAGATGTCATATTTCCTTAATATTACCTCTATCTAATAAAAGTTCAAAACACATAAATCCAAACCTGAACTGTCAGACGCATGCTGCAATTCCTGGACTGTACCTGGCTTTGTACAAAGGTGAGGCCTTTTCTAACTGATGTATGTGACACATTGACCAAGATACCGGAACTGCCTGCCCAGATCCTGAGCTTTGCTTACTGGGGAGTTTAAACAGACATTTAAGTAATTCCCAAGTTAAATTTATGGATATCGCTTCATGTGTGGCAAGGAAATACATTGCAGTGACACAGAAATACTGATTCCCCTGTCCTCAAAAGAGACACACCTTTCTGAAAATCTGGCAACCTTACCTAGAGTATATTAATATATCACCGATGCCACCATAGGAATGAGATCGTTTCTGGTTAGCCAGAAGGCCTCTTTCTTGAAGATAGGATGCTGTGTTGGTGGTTGGTGAAATGTTTTTGTGTCAGTCTTGTCTAAATGGGTTTGTGAGAGGGAATGGGATTGGGGCTATCTGTGTGTTTTGTGTTCTGTAAACTGTCTGGAATAAATCTGAAAATACAATATTCCAAAAAAGCTAGTTAGCCTAAATAATTGTAATTTAATAACAGGATGTCTTTGTGTGTGTGGTGAAAGTTTAAAGCTAAAACCAGTTCTACATCAGTAAAGTATGTCAAGCTTGCTGGGAACCAACATTAGTACCACTTCACCCTTTGTCGACTTTTGGCCACACAACAGCCTTGAACAGCCAGAGAGCAGAGCGGTCCTAAAACCAGATCCTCATGCATGTGGTGACCTCTGCTGGCAGCAGGCAGGAGTGACAGGTCAAGGTTTGTCAGCGGTCCATCCATCCATCCATCCATCTTCATCCGCTTATTCGGGATCGGGTCGCGGTCATGATCCTTAAACAAAGACTTCATACATGTGCAAGATCTTTGTCTTTAGTCCAAAAAAAAGGGGTTCAAACACATGCTTTAATATCTGCAAACTCACATTTATAGGCCTGTTAACTTTTGTTTCAGAAGTATTTAATTCATTTCTGTAACGTAATTAAACCTGTTATTAAATATGCAAAACTTGTGAAAAGAATGATATTAAAAATGACTGATCACAAAAACTTAAATATATCTACCACCTCAATGAGATATTGAGTCAACAGGAATTACTTGGGGACTTATCAACACCTCATTTTCAATTTCACAGGTTATTTTTAAAGCTCATCTTAGTTTCTCACGCTTGAATTTTTATTTTGAAATCATACAGAATCTAGAACAACAGGAAAACTTGCCCCAGAGCAATCTGAATATAACTGATGATAGGAAACAACTCAACTCCTCCACGCATGTCTTTTTCTGGTAAATCTTTAGACATGTTAGCAGCATAGCTCTAGTATGGAAGCCTATTTCTGCCAATGTGATGAAAAAAAGATCCTTTAAGTTATTATAATGAGAAACCTTCTATAATGACTTGATATCACAAAATATTGACTTAACATCTCAAAATATTGACTTGTCATCTTGAAATATTGATTTAACATCTCATAATATTGACTTAACATCTCATAATATTGACTTAGTGTCTCAAAATATTGACTTATCAGCTTGAAATATTGACTTAATATCTCATAATATTGACTTAACATCTCATAATATTGACTTAGTGTCTCAAAATATTGACTTAACATATTGAAATATTGACTTAACATCTCAAAATATTGACTTAACATCTTGAAATATTGACTTACCGCATTGAAATATTGACTTAACATCTCATAATATTGACTTAGTATCTAAAAATGTTGACTTAACATCATGAAATATTGACTTAGCAAACTGTAGTTTGAACTTGAGGTTGGATAAGTCAATCCACTTATTTTTATAACAAAAATAAAACAACTCTCCAGCAATAAAACAGTCTTCACATGATCAAAACCATTCTTACACGCCATGCTTAAATGGTCAAAAACCATACATCTCGTGGTGTGCCACACCTGAACCAATAGAGAGCCTAAGACCCTCCCCTTCCGGTGGACCACCATGGGACCTTAATTCGGAAAAAAAATGTACAGTAGTCAATGGCAAGAGACAACTAATTTTTTGATCCCGTTTCAGAATCAGAATCAGAAGGAGCTTTATTGCCGAGTAGTGTTTTACAAATACGAGGAATTTGCTTTGGTGATAAGGTGCTACATGTAGACAAATACAATTGACAATAAATAAATGTAGGAATATATTAATATGGAATAAACAGTGTAAGTTATAATACAACTATTTGCAGAGATACACAGTACAGCAATATGCATTCTGGCTCCAGCAATAGTTGGCTCCAGGAAAAGTATAGGAAGCACATGCACATGCCAGCGAGCTAGCATATTTTATCACAGACTTTCTGCTAATGAAATTCCAGCAACCTGACTATTTAAAAGTCTGACAAATAAATTATAGGCAATGTCATAAGGCAAGGCAAGTTTATTTCTACAACATAGGTCTATATTCCTCTTGCTTTTAACTAATTTATTTTATCTGTAATTTGCAAATATTCAAGTGATTTCACATCATGGGGGGGGGGGGGGGGGGGGGGGGGGGGTTCTGAGGCAAAAAGTATGTGTCTGAATGTTTAAAGATCTCTGCACCTCCAGGACTCCTCCTCTTCCTTTTGACTGCAGCACTCCTGGCTCTCCTCATGTGACCTCCTTAAAACATACAGTTTGGGTCAGAAGCAGCCATAATAAAACATCCCCTCCCCCTGCAGTGCAGTGACTTCACCTAAACCTTCACACCAAACTCCTTTGCATTTTTCATTATAGCTTCCATCAATACTATTTAACACTCCTGTGGTCACACACTCACAGCTTTAGCAGTCCGGTCTGCGGCTATTTACGTCCTCAAAATCGTATTAAGGACTAGACTGACTGCAGCAGTGTGTGTGTGTGTTAATGTGTGTGTGTAGGTAGAGGGTGGAGGTGTGAGAGAGAGTCCCGGGCAAACCGAGGCGCAAGAAGCCGTGAAAGTCGAACTGCACTGCGGTTTAAAGGTCGCCTCTGGTGCCGCGGCGACACCTGGCTGTCTATCTGTCTTTTTCTGTGGGTGTCTACCTGTCTCCCTTTTCTCTCTGTACCCATATTTTTCCTTCTGGTATCGGGTCGAGCCGCCATTTCTGCTCCAGAGGACGTCAGTTATCAGTGAATAACAACAGAAACACCGGAGGGACCATGTTGACTTTGCTGACCTCCATGTATCTGGTGGTGCGGGCGGTTTCCTCGCAGGTGAGTTGAACGCCGCGCTGCCGTTTGATAGCCTATCTGGACCACCGCGCGCAGATGACCGTGCGTCCTTGAACGCAGCATTCCAGCCGTTACTGACCGTTAGGACTACCTTTCCCTCCCAAAACGAAGTCAGGTTCAACATGTCTGCGGTAGTTTGGTGTATCTCATCGTGGTTTATTCATCTGTAGTGGTGAACAGATGAGGTTACTTGACGAGGAAATAGCCCCCTGTGTGTGTTTTTTTTTTTTTTTACCCGGGCCTTTTATTTTTTTTTCTCTCCGTTAGACTTCAGGTATAAAAATGGCCGCCGGAAATGAAGGTGAATGAACTCGGCAGGTTGCGTCTCTTTTTTTTTTTGACCCCGTCATTATCAATTCAGTGAGAGTCTCCACTTGGCAGCTTTGACAAGTTGCTCGGTGCCACAGTGAAGCCAGTCCGGGTAAAACAACTCGACTTCCGGCTAGTCTTCAAAATAAAAGACCAATATTCGAACACTGAATAGGTCTGATTATTATTTTTATGTAAGATAAGTACAAATTGCCGGCAAGAAAGAAGCATTTACTACAAAGTCTTAATAGTACGGCAGCCAATTATACCCTTGGGAAAGGAAAGCATGTTTAAAAAGTCAGTAGTAATAATGTATTACTCATGGTATGTGGGGCCTACCCTAAATAACATCTCCAGGCAATGATTTAATGAAAACTGTGGATTTGTCTAGTATGGACTTATCTAATAACTGTCTGGGTAATTCAGAATTTTGACTTTGTATCTAATCATTTATCTTAAAAGTATGATTTAGTATCTCACCATTTTGATGTTCTCATATCTCTGTCAATTATGAATTATTTCGTCATTTTGATTTGGGAAGACCGAATTTTGACTTGAAACAGTACAAAAAGGCAAAGCAATTTAAAGAAGGATAAAAAAAAATAAAGTGGTAATTTTATTCACAGGAAGACAATAAACTCTTGCCTTCCTTACTTATCTAATATACTGGTCTATCTAAAGCACAATATAATGAAAGCCAGAAATTTTTATGCTACAGTATAGGAATATAATAGAAGAACAAACATTAATATCCATATACTTTTTAAAATACATTTTTTAGTTAATGTTTAAGGGAATGTTGTAGTGTTATAAGTGGAAAAAGTCATAATTAATAAACCTACTCATAGGATTTAATGTGAAAAAACAACAAGATACAGCATTGTCTGTGAAGATAAACAAAGATTAGATAAGATAAGATAATGTTTTGTTAATCTTGGATGAAAGTTATGACCCAACGATTACTCAAGAAATACTTTACATTAAAAAGTGCATTTAAGCTAAAAAAAGAAGAAAAAAACACATTATTAAACCTATATGAAGCAAATAGAAAACGGTATATGGTGAGCAAATCAAACTACCAATGTTAATATGTTTAATAAATGAAAAGAAATCTTTTAAAGAAGTCCTTTTCATGGATTATGATAAAACGACAACCTTTGTGCTTTAATTTTGAAGGCTGAATAAGGGGGCTTCCTGCTCTTTTACCTGTTTTTGCCGCTGCCTTGATGCAGCAGTCCCGGCTGCAGATTATCAGCACCGTGGCCAGCTCCTGCCAGCAGCCCAGAACTACAGCCTGTTTTTATCTCCAGGCAGCTTCTCAGAAACTGAACCCAGCACAGATCCAACATGGCTGCCGGTGTCCTTGATAGGCTGAAGGACCATGCTGAAACTGATAGCACTCTCTCTCTACTCTCCCTGAAAGAACATCCCTCACATTACACCTACGCCTACTTCACTTTTATTCTGACCTCTTTCCTTTCAGGCAGCAGTTGGTTTGACAAAAGTATGTGGACAGCTGAACTCTCCATAGACTGTGTATAAAAACTCTCCTGCCACTATGTGGTAACTGAACAAGTCGTTAAGCTGTGGCTGCAGCCTCAACTCCTCTAACTTAACAACTTAAGGCTTTCTGCAAGATGTTGGGACATGGCTGTAAAAGTGTTGGATGACATTCAGGTCAGGGCTGTAAGTTCTTCCACACCAAATTAGGGAGATAAAACACTATTGCCTAAAAATTAATTTCCACTCATTGGAACTAAGTGGCTCAAACCAGGAAACCTAACCCCAGAGGAAAGGTACAGATGTCCATATACTTTTGGCTACAGTTGCAATGCACTCCTGTGTAGTCCCATTAACTCCACTGTAGCCTACTACACTATTTCAACTAAGTCAAGTGAAACCACACCTGTTTGGTATTGGTTCTGATTCTGAGTTGCGGAGTTTAGGTAAGGTCCAGGTGAAACATACTCTAATTGTGGATAAAGTAAGGTTTTTGTTTTAGTTACTTACTTTAATTCAGTGAACAGCGTGTGGACAGTACACAGTTTTTGAAGTTTTTCCAAAAGATTTCTTTCTGTGCACCAAAACCTACAAATTTACCAGGAGAAGATCAGTTAATGCGACCCATTCTCATCCCAGGGCTCCACAAATGGACACTTGGTCATGACCAGGTCAAGACCCTGGGTACCCCTTTAGAGTCCTTTTTGCACATGGTGCAATAACAATGTCCGGTTTGACATTCAAAATAAAACAAGTAGTTCGATTGTGAAACATCACAATTTGGTTAGGTTTAGGCACCAAAACTACTTGGTTCGGTTTGAGAAAAGATCATGGTTTGGGTTAAAATTGCTGCATGACTAAACTTAAGTAGGCCTACGTTACGTTACTTGCGTAACAGTCTCCTGGGGAAAGTCCGGTTTCTGACCCACCCACTTTTAAGCATTGAATAATGACACTAAAAGGTGCCATGTGCTTTGGGACCATACGCCAAAGGAACCTGTCAAAGCGAAGGTATTTCACTCCCTGGGAATGAGAACCAACTGGCTGATGACACAGTTTATGTTTATTTTGTTATTCCATCAGTTGTTTGATTATTTGTCTTTGTTTGAATTGATTTTTCATTTAATGGCACTAATCTGTCCCAGGTTTTGTGGGAGACTTTGTTGTAAATATCTGCAATTTTAGTTTCCTATTATGTTCTATAGTGAGTTTCAGATAAATTAGTTTCAGAAAAGTTGAAAATTAGATGTAGGATTTTGGAAAATTGTCAAGTTTGAAGACATTTAAGAAAAACTCTTAATGTCACACATATTTTTCTTTTGACCTCCTGACTGAAGTGTGTATGTAATCTTGGGGACGTCTGGACTTTCTGCTGTTCTGCTCTATAAATGCCAGGAGATCAGACAGTCTGGCTCTGCTCAGATTTACCTTCCGCGAGGCTGCAGACAACAAGCTGAACAACTTAATGAGCTGGCAACTGAACCGAGCGCCTTCCTGTAGTCAGGGGAGTGAACTTGACCCCTAGTGACCTTTCACCTTTGAACCAGAGTTGAAAACAGTCACACAGGATAATCCCCACAATAACTAAACTTATAAGAAACACCTCCTCTTTTGAGAAACCCATCAATAACCCAAGGAACCCACTTGAAACCTCCTGAAACCCATAAGCATAAGTCTCCGTGGGAGACATCTACGTATCTTGGCTAATAATACCTTAACAATCCCCATGGTTAGATATTAGGAAACCAGATGGATTTATATAATGGAGGTTTTTGGGGCCATTGCCAGGATTTTTAGAAATACTGCAGCCCCCAAAGAAACTTCAAGTTCCAAGATTCAAGGACTTTATGAGGAACATGTCTGAAATGTTTTCCTTAAGGGGTCATAGGTCTTTGTGTTCTTCAAAGGTTTTCGATGGGATTTCAGTGGTGTCCAGGGATACAAAAGGCACTCCAGTGTTTCCAGGATTCAAGGGTCCTAGAGGAGTTTTGGTTCCTGAGGATGTTCCTTGCGTTATTTATTTGTTTTAGGGGGTTTCACGTGGGTTCCTGGGGTTATTGATGGGTTTCTTGAGGTGTTCCTGGAGTTTTTAAGGGGGTTCCTGGGGGATGTGTTGACCCAAGGGGTCTTTGTGGAGGTTTCAAGGGTTTTGAAGGGGTCCCAACGGTGACGTTTTCTTAGGGCTGTTACTTGCACATTAAAGCAGGATGTAGACGTTCTTGAGAGGGTTTTTTTGAGAAATTCCAATCTTCTTAAGGGTTTTCAGTATCTAAAGGTCCATATGGGATGACTCGTAGTTCTTCAGGTGGATGCGGGGGTACCTCTGTTTTTCCCAGGGTCGCTTATGTGGGCTTAAAGTGGGTTCCTTGGTGAATCCTTGATGGATTCTCTAGGCATTCCAGGAATTTTAAAGTGATTCCCGGAGTGATCAACAGCTGTGATGCTGCTAGGTGGTTTATTAGAGGCGGGTCCAGGTTGAACGTGCGTGCGTTAGCGGGGCGGCCGTGGTGGAGTACACAGCCATCATATCAAATTTACTTTATTTAACCAGCCAAGTTAGTTAATAACAAAATTCTGATTTACAACCACAGCCTGGGAGTGAAAAATAATATAAGTGGGACAAACAAATTAATGAGACATGTGAAACTATGCAAGAAACATAGGCAAACACAAACACACTTCACAATGGGAAGCAGGGCGGCAAATAGGGGTCCAATTTGTGTCAGTTTAGGGGTCTTTGACATGAAAAAGTATGAGAACCACTGCTTTATAGTGTTTGACACAGACCACAAACAGTAACAGGGCAGATCTCAAAGCAGTGCGTTGTTCTGCGGGACAAGCGCTGCGGTTCCGCTGTCGGCCACGAGGTGTCGCCAAAGTTCATCTCCCTGAATCTCAGTTAAAAAAGAACCTTTTTAGAAAATCCTCCGCCGTATTTGGCGTGGTGTGGTCAGTGCGGTGCATCATGGGAGAATGAGTTCTCTTTGTCCAATCGGCTGGGTTGTAAAGCCTGTGTTCGTTTCACAAATCGACTACAAGTCCCACAGTGAGTGCGGGACGAGTCGTTTCACCGCCTGACTGTACAACACAAGAACAGAGGTGACCCTTCCTTCCGTCTAGTCCGACTCTGAGCAGGGAGAACAGGAACCGCAGACCTAAAGCACCTCCATCCGCTAGCAGAAATGGTAAGATGGATCATTAGCTGACTATTTTCCCATAGTACAGGTATAAATTATATAAAGGACGTCCTCTATAAAACTTCTGATCTCCATGAAACAGTTTACCGGTCTATTAAATGATGCATTAATAGATGACATTGGGAATAGGGCAATTCAACTTAATCTCACTTTATGTATAATTTATTTCAAGTGGTGTAATGGATGTTTTTTGTGTCCTGAACTCCTGATTAAACAACCAAGGGCAGAGCTGCCAGTTTGTTGCGCACTTACAACACGCACATTAGAGATGTAGAAAACCCCGAAAATAAAACGTTTGCGCCTGCAGCAGAGAGTGCAGGTTTGTTTCCGCTGTTTTAACTTGCTAGTCCTCTGTGCATTCATACATCTGCCTCCATTTTAATAAGGACACGCTGTGTCGTGGCGGCAGCGTCAAGTTACATCATCGGCCTATTCTTTTATTCAGTCGGGGTAACCAATCATGACAGGAGCTTCATCAGTTTGAATCTCGGTTCACATACATGGCAATTTAACGATTCCTCGCTTGTCCGACAAGTTGCAACCGGTGAAAATATGATGCAGGGATATTTCTGAATGTACTGGAAACTTCCTTCATTTCGGCTTCCATATAAACTACTCTACATCAGTTATCGTACTTAAATATCTCCGTTATTCTACTAGTTTCCTCCTTTTCATTCATTATTTCACAGCGACGAGCGTTAGAGTTGCGTAAATAATCATAAATAAAGCTGAAGGTTTCTTAATGTTAATCAGCTGCTTGGTTGATTTTTATGCATGCCGAATTTAAGAGCGACCTCGGGTCATATGAGAAATCTAAAATTAAACTGAATGTCCCACCTACCCTTGCCAATATGCAAGGTCACTCTACAATGCACGACTTTCTTAATGGAGTTAGGTGAAAAGTCCTCTTCGCACAGAAGGGCTGAGTTCCACAGGAGGAGTCACTGATAAAGGCCTTCTGATCCAGCAGCCTCTGTGATTATTTCTTCTGTTAAATTTAGGCTTTATAATTTTAAAATATCACAGTTAGTGATCCAACCAGTTCTTGCCACTGAATGCATGTTACTGCCTGTTCATTTCCTCCTTCTGTTGTGTATGCAGGTTAATGACACACATGAACCAAATGTGTTTGTTTCCCTCCAGGCTGAACCAATCCGTGTTGTGGTAACCGGCGCCGCTGGCCAGATTGCCTACTCCCTGCTGTACAGCATCGCCAAGGGAGATGTGTTCGGGAAGGACCAGGTAAGACTGAGCCTAAAGTCCTAGTTACATAACCTGCAGCAGAGCCCCCTTGCCCCTGAAGTTGATTACTGCACAGACAGCTGGGCGATGCACGGTGTGTGTGTGGGGCTGGACTGTTACATAATGGACTCATGAATACATATTTTAATGTGGGATACCTACACCTTTATTGGAGTAATGGGATGGGGAAATGTTAAAGGCAGATAACCTCAAACAAAAGGAAGAATATCATAATATTTTAAGAAATGCACGGATGTATTCTATGTACTTCTGCGTTCATTCATGAACAGTTTACATTGAAGTTGTGGAACGTTTTATGAGAAAAATGTGGGAAACCTTGGAGGTTTTAAAATTGAGGTTTTCCTAATAAGACATCTTCAGAAAGAAGTGAAATGTGGCATTTGTTATTTTTAGGCCTGATTCCAGCCGCTGCAATATTACAGTTTAAAACCTGACTTTGTGTCCCTGAATGTGGCCTGATGAGACCTTTTTAAAGTCTCTTTTCAGCTCTATGTATTGAAACAGTAAGCTGTAAATGAAATGTTTGACTGTACCTTTGTTGTCCCTCTCGTTTTTCAGCCAATCATCCTGGTCCTGCTGGACATCCCCCCCATGCTGCCGGTGCTGGACGGAGTTGTCATGGAGCTGCAGGACTGCGCCCTCCCTTTGCTGAGGGGTGAGCAAACAGTGTGTGATGCAGTGTGTTTTTCATGGTGGGAGGAAGCCGGAGCACCCGGAGAGAACCCACGCAGACACGGGGAGAACATGCAAACTCCACACAGAAAGGCCGGGGCAACCGGGGTTTGAACCGACGACCTTCTTGCTGTGTTTAAATAGAAATATTCGTGTCAGCTTTTCTAAGATGGTGTGCGTGTAGTTTAGGTACCCATGGGGACAGCTACCTCTCTTTTATCACGCTGATAAGAACAAAATGTTAAACTAACTAATGCCCCTTTACCGCCGGATGGTACCAGCTCTGCTCGCTTTGGTGCCCTGTCCTCCGTTTTACATTGCAGCTCCTCAAACCCACGTCGCATTTTCAGCTGACACCTCTTACCCTGTCAAGAGGCCGGCTTTCTGACGCGCCCTTATATCCACTGAAGAGACGCGCGTTTTTGTAGGATGAAACCGCTTTATTCAGTGTTTTTAATGACTGGGTCTGTTTGTTTTGGAGAGGACATGTTTCAGTGGTAATTCTACTCCCGGGAGAAACAATCTGAACAGTCAAAACACCAAAGGAATCCTAAATTAAAAGCAAACTAACTGAGTTAACGTTAGCAGCAGCGGCACAGCTGTAAACACAACGCAGGACTAGCTGCATACCGGCCTACACTGATTCTCTGACCAATCAGTTGTTGCAGTGTTTTCACATCACCTTTGGGTATCGCCCCGAGTCGCTTGGAACCTCGACGGAGGTGATACCAAAGAAAAACTACCAGGTATCAGATTTGCCTAAGGGAAAACCTAAACGAGTCAGGCCGAGTTGAGCTGGTGCCTAAAAGAAGCTGCTTCAGTCAGAACTAGGGAGAAACTACTGGAGAAACTACTGCGGCTCGTTGTGCTGTCCACAAAAGCTGTCTGAGCTGCTCGTGTTCCAGCAGGAGCACATTTTAATGGTGTGTTTGTGTTGTTTGTCCTTCATAACCTCCCCTCTGCTGCTGCTGTGGGGAGCAGGAAGGAGTGTCTCAAATAAGGCCTCTGGTTGGCCGGTGGTTAAGGCACCACAGCAGCCAATCAGAGCAGTGGTGGGACAACAATGAAAAGAGGGGACGTGAACCCGGACTGAAGTCCAGTCTGATAGCAGCGCGGTTAGTTCCAAGAACCAGACAGTCGGACGCATCTTATCGTCAGGATCAGCCGAGGCGGCAGGAATTTATCTGAAATGAACCCTTTCACAATAAGACTCTGGACCGAGGACGTTAAATAACAAGCGGAAAACGGAATAAATGAATGAAAGTTGTGCAATGTGAAAATCAAGAGAAGGTCGACGCAGATGTTTTATTTGAAATTAATGGAGCTTATCTGTAGAAATACATTGCTATGTTCCTGTAGCAGGGCAGCTGTTCTGTTATCTGCAGACAACAGATAAGATATCCCTCAGTTCAACAGGCTGTTAATAAATGTTGATAAAAAATTAGCCTTGCAGGTAAATGATTTAAATCTGTGAGTAAGAAATAAGATGTTCCTCTTCTTTAAACTTTAAATATTAGTTGAGGTGAAGATTTTATTTTCAAAAATCTTTAGTCTCTTTCAAGAAAATCTTCTGAATCTTCTATTTTTGGAATTGATGATGAAAACCATTCATAACTTCATAGGCAAACGGCTTTACTTTGACATCAGTTATCGTTGAAATGTAACTTTAATGCTCGAGATTAAGAAGAGATTTACAGCTGAACACTATTCAGTCGTCACAAACAGTTGCCTTTTATTTTTAATGTTGCCTTTTATTTTTAATGTAATATTACCACAAATACAAAAACTGTACACAAAGCCCTGAACACAATATACACTACTACTACTTATAATAATCATACCCTAATGTGCATTGTCCCTTAAAAAAGAAATAACTGACACCTCCCGATGCCCCCCCCCCAGAGGTGATCCCCACTGACAAGGTAGAGGTGGGCTTCAAGGACATCGACGCCGCCATCTTGGTGGGCTCCATGCCCAGGAAGGAGGGGATGGAGAGGAAGGACCTGCTGAAGGCCAACGTGGCCATCTTCAAGACCCAGGGATCCGCCCTGGACAAGTACGCCAAGAAGACCGTGAAGGTGACAAATCACTGCTTAATTTTATTATATTTAGTGATGCCATTTGATCAATTGATTGGTGAATTTGCCCCACAGGATCATGATGTGCTTGGAATGGATCAGTCAGTTGGAAACCGTTGTGCAGGGAGGATCGTTTGTCTTAGAGCTTTCTGAGAAGTTGTTGTTATTAGGGTTGGATATTGTTGAAATTTTATTGAATCCGGTTCTTATTGAATCAGGGGTCTGGTTCCTTCAGCGCAGATCCTGTCAGCGCTCGGTGACCTTCATCCTCTTCCTTGCTCATCATCCCCTTCATGGCTAAAGTGAAAGGAGTCTCTGTCCTAGAGGGGCGTCTCTGGGGACTCATTTGTAGCCATCACTGGTTTCCCTTTAGTATAAAAGGTGTTTTGTACCTGAGACGTTGCTACTGTTAGCGTTAGCTGGATCTGGGGCGTCATTGTAGCTGGGAGAGCGCGGCACGTTCAACACGGTGCGTTCCTTCAGATTCACGCCGTGTTGAAGTAAACGCTTCGTCATGTTGGAGCTGCTTCCTGCCTCGCACCAAACCTCCTTACTGCAGCTGCTGCATTCTGCTGTGGCCTTCTCTCTTTTAGTGAAGCTAAGCCAAACTGTGGAGCGTTTGCTGCGGTCCGCCACGGTCCAGGACTGGAAACAGAAGGACTCTCTTCTTCATGCTTTGTTAACAAATGAGGTGACGTTAGGTCGGCGTAGCGGCTCCTTTGATGGAGTGTAAATGCTCACTGCAGTTCAGTCAGGAGCTGAGATATGCAGGAAGTTAGGAGCCGAGGAGCAGAATCCAGACGCACGGGTCTAAATGAAGCCACAGGTCTTGGACATTTGGTATCGGTTCTTGACATCCAACCCTAGTTGTAATGTTTTTGTTAGAAAGAAGCCAGTCGACTTCAGCTGATGAACACAGGGAAGTAAAAGTGCTTATCCAGCGTCTCCTGCCTCAATGAAACTCTGTTTCTCTGCTCTCACGTTACCTCTGCGTCTGAACAGCAGCTTTGTGTTTCTGCAGACCTTTTCATCTGGAAAAGAGCAGCAGGTCAAAGTTCCTCTGCGTGTTTTGAATCATTTGCAGTTTGTACTGTAATGTGTAAAAGTCCACAGCGTGTGGATCAGCAGGAGGGGCCCCTGAAGGCTTAAGTGTGACGAAAGAGGTCAAAGCTTCACATGTAGGGAAGTTGTGGAGAAAAGAAAACAGCCTGAGGTTGAACTGCTTTTACACTGGAAGCTCAAACAAAACAGTTCTCACTGTCTTTATATTTTTTTCTGTTTTAAACCAAAACTAATAAAAGTCCATTTAGAATTAAGGCGATAAAATATATTATACTCTCCTCTAAATTTTAATCATGAAAGAGTTGAGATTGTCCTCCAGTTTTTCTGTTACCACAGATTCTTCTCAGGTCTGTCGAACCACCTGGAGAAAACAGATTAGTTCACACTAAACTCTCCTCTGTGTTGCAGTTTGTGTGTTAGTAGAAACCCTTTTTCTGTCAGTATTTAGTATCATATACTGAAACATCCACAAGGAATGAAGAAGATTCTCATCTCAGTCTGTCGTAAGCCCGTCATGTCAGCGAGGATTCTGGGAAAGTGAGAAAGAAAAGCAGCTTTCCCAAGAATGAACATGAAGATGGTTCAGGTCTGAGCTCGCTTATAAAAGAAAGTCTAAACAGAGCAGCTCCTGACTTTATGTCCTGCATTTGTTGAGTTTAGCTTTCTTTACTCAACATTGTGGAAAACTGCGTTGTTGGGTAAAAGCTTTTGTATTTCCCTCAGATTCAGAACATTATCATCACCTTGTGTGGCAGTTTCTTCTGCACAGATTCAGAACATTTTCACTTGGATGTTTGAAAGTCAACTAAAGAAGGAAAAAAAAGGCTCTCTCCTGACAGCTCCACTCTGTATCACCGCCTGTGAAATGTCCCCAGCAGCTCCAGATCTTAGATCTTGTGGGGAACATTTGTTTTGTTTATTTAAATAAGGAAATCAAAATCATTCTCTTATTATAACAAATTTGCATTTTCAAAGAGCAACTAAACAATTGATATTCAACCTCGTAGTTACAGCCGTTAATCTGAATCTGTGATGCGTATTGGTCCCAGAGGTGGCTGAAATTATTTATATCTGAATGTTGTGCACAATATCTTTGATCAGATTGAGATCAAACTGAGCCAAATGATGCATCCAAATATGCCTACACTGCAGCTGTAAGAGTGATGCTGGCAAGCAGCTCAGATTTTGTGGAGATGATGTTTGTTGTTTTATTTTAGTGTTGCAAAACCAGGGTGATTCCATCTTGTCACCTGTGTGAGACGCCATCAGTCTGATGGAGGTGTTTTGATTTGTCACGTCAGGTTCTGGTGGTTGGAAACCCGGCAAACACCAACTGCCTGATCGCCTCCAAGTCTGCTCCTTCCATCCCCAAAGAGAACTTCTCCTGCCTGACCCGACTGGACCACAACAGAGCCAGCTCCCAGGTAAGTACACCAAGGACCACAACCTGTCTAACCCTTAAAGGCTAACTTTAGTATTTTTCAACCTGGACCAGTGACCAACTGCGACATTTTTTGTAAATGGTCCAGTATTGAGCGAGCGCGCTGCAGTCTGCAGCAGTGAAACAGGGCTGCAACATAATCAATGCGGGCAATAGTGCCCTGTCAGAGCATGTCCACTTAAGTGCTTATTTTTGCCACTGAATGGCTCAGACTGTTAAGTGTCTTCAACATTATGGAAAGGATCTCTGCAGAGAGAGACTTTTTCTTTTTTCTTTTTTTTAAAGAGTAACATGCTTTGTGTTTAAGAAACAGGCGCTAGATAGCACTCAACCAGACTCCACTGACAACATTTTTTATCTCTCTGGTGCCTCAATTAGTTAGTTTGTGTTATTGGGTGACTTTTTTTAACGTTTTAAAAACACAAAAGTCGCATAACAATGCAAACAAACAAAGTCACACAATAACAAACTAACCAAGGGAGGCAGCGGTAGACCAGCAGTTCCTGTGTACTGTGAGGTAAAATCCCCTACAATTATCTTGTACTGATTGCACTTTTTGTTAACTCTAACTTCTTTCCCTAGGTATTTACCCCATTGATGCGATATGTGCCGTTAGCACTTACTAGTATTTACTGCAGCTTTTATTATGTATTGTCAGTTGTAGATCTCATGCTGTATTTGATGATCGTATGCTGTTCCTCAAGTCGCGTTGCATAAAAGCATCTGCCAAATGAGTAAATGTAAATCACTGTTTTATCAATGGAGTCTGCTTTTAGCAGAAATAGTTGCTCTCATCAAAGTGACCAGACTAAAGCCGACATTTAAGAACCCGACAAAATGTCCTCACTCTCAAGGTCTTGAACTTGAACTGGTTGTTCTCAGTACCAGCATCAGATGGAAGGCTAAAAATCAAGTGTCTGTATCAGAGATTTTCCTGAAGACTAAAATCCAAAACCATAAATCCACAGGTAATTCAGAAAAACAAAACGGTTTGATTTTACCACATTTGTTGAACTAAAAAGGGTTAATGTTGGGAAAGAAAATGTAATTCTGTTTTTTATTTACTTAACAAGCCCGACAAGTGAAACAGTGACAATGGTCCATCCTCCATCAAGCAGCTTACACGCTTTCGGCAGGCTTATTTTAAATCTGTACAAGCTGAATTATAAGAATAAATATAATTAGCTGATTATAACGGCCATTGAAACCGTAACAAATGCAATATATGAGAAGAGCCTCTACTATGGTTGTTTTTCATTAATGATAATCGAGTGAAGGTCACATAGTATAATCACATTAACGGATGCATTATTGCCAATTGCTTTAAAATTTTAGAAATAAGTAGAATTACTACCTCATAACACTGCTGCTGCGTCTGTCCCTCACCTGCAGGTGGCGATGCGTTGCGGCGTGTCCTCCGACAAAGTGAAGAACGTCATCATCTGGGGGAACCACTCCTCCACCCAGTACCCCGACGTCCACCACGCCAAGGTCAACCTCCACGGCACCGAGACGCCCGCCTACGACGCCGTCAAGGACGAAACCTGGCTCAGAGGAGACTTCATCTCTGTGAGCGCCCTCGTTCGATTTCATTAGAAAAAGAGCTACAGTTCTTTAATTAGAAAGATTTTCAGGGTTTATTTTTACAGTTAATTATCCTTTTCAAACCTCCTCCTCTTCGTATTCCTCCTGCAGACGGTGCAACAGCGCGGTGCAGCCGTCATCAAAGCCAGGAAGCTGTCCAGTGCCATGTCTGCTGCCAAGGCCATCTGCGACCACATGAGGGACATCTGGTTCGGCACCAAGGAGGTCAGTGTGGACATGCAGATTGTATAACTTTGTGTAAATTTGCTGTCCTCTCAACTTGGACATTTTCACTTAGGGGTGTAGTTTAGACATGTCTGTGATGTGTTATTTTGAGGGGACAGCAAATTTAAACTGTTCTACAAGCTGCACACTCACTACTTTACATTGTAGCAAAGAGTCATTTCTTCAGTGTTGTCGCATGATTTTTATGAGATACTGTATGTCCCTGCTGAACTTATGACAGTGTCAGATTTCCCACCCATTTTCCTGTGGTTGTGGCCAGGAACTGGACATCAGTCTGTGTTGTTTTGTGTTTTGTTTTTGTTAAGAAGTTGATGCAGGAGGTGTTTGTGTTGTTGTAAATTTAGACTAACTGACGTTCTTGTATTTTCCTGCCGACAGGGTGAGTTCATCTCCATGGGCGTGTACGCTGGCGGAAACTCCTACGGCATCCCAGAGGACCTCATCTACTCCTTCCCCATCCAGATCAAGGTGAGTCCATCCTATCAGCTCCCTGACACGTATACTTCTGGTTCCAAAAAACCAAGATGGCAACGGCCAAAATGCCAATTTCGAGGCTTCAAGCTGGTAGCTCGTCCTCTGATCTTCTCCCTCTGCCGCCCCTCACAGGATAAGTCCTGGAAAATTGTTAACGGACTCCCCATCAATGACTTCTCCCGCGCCAAGATGGACGCCACAGCGGCTGAGCTGGTGGAGGAGCGAGACACCGCCCTGGATTTCCTGTCCCAGTGACTATCTCCCCCTGCTGGCCAGCAGCAGCAGCAACCCTTAGATCACTGCTCGCGGCTCTGAAGACAGAACCTTCCACTCTTATTAACCGTCCCGTCTGCCTCTGTGTGTCACCTGTGTGAGTGGGAGTGTGTATGTGTGTCACACGGCCACTTCTTCAGGTTTTCAGAAAACCTGTTTAATGATCACAACCTGGCCTGCAACACACGCTGAGAATGTCTCTGTTGGTAGATAACTCACTAGCTGTTCAGAAACTGTAATGAAACCAATAAAACAACAACAAACCTGAAAGAAGTCCCTTTATTTAATTTTTTTTATGCTGCTTTGACGTTCCTTAGTCTCATTATGGTTATTTCACCACTGAGCTACCTGCAGTCATCTGAGGCCAAGAACAAATTGCAGTCATAAACGTAGGGCCGGATGCCAAAATGTTATCACGATAAGTATAAAATCATTATTTCTTTTGGGTTTCAAGGCTGATTTTGCTCCTGAGTGAAAGTTGAAGAAGCCTGATGGTTTTTTTGAACATTTGTTATGTTATGGAAAAAAATGTAAAAATACTCTATGCTGACAAAAGTAATGGGACACTTACACATTACTTTTATGACATCCTATTCTAAATCCACACGCGTTAATATGAAGTTGGTCCCCTCTTTTCAGCTTAACAGCTTCCACTCTTCTGGGAAAGGTTTCTACATAATTTTAGTGTCTGTGGGAGTTCTTGCCCGTTCATCCAGAAGAGAATTTGAGGTCAGACGCTGACGTTGGACGAGAGGGTCTGGCTCGTAATCTCTGTTCTAGTTCATCCCAAAGGTGTTGGATAGGGTTGAGGTCAGGGCTCTGAGCGGTGCAGTCAAGTTCTTCCACACCACAATGGGAAAACCATTTCTTTATGGCTTTGTCATATTGAAACAGGACAGGGGAAAAAAACAAACTGTTGTCTGAAATCATATGCTGTAGCATTAAGACTTCAACAAAACCAACCCATGAAGAAACAGCCCCTCCCAAAAGTATTAGGACACGGGTGCCCAGTACTTTCATCTATATTGTGAATCGATCACACATATTTTGGCCTTTAAATCCCAAACATCAAAATAAGTGTCATTGTATGAGTAAATGTAAAAGTCTTTATTTGTATATTTAGTTATTGTATAAAAGAGATTATCAGAAGTTCAATATGTGCTTTGCACTTACTTTCTTAAAGAAACTCCTACAGCTGTTTCAACAGTGTCCAAAACATCTGATCACACAGAAAAAAGGTTTCAAATCATCTTTAGGAAAGGTTTGTTTGTATAGCTCCTTACAGAAGACATAAAGGACGATACAAAATATGAAACGAAACACAGGGCAATGTTAAGCAACACAGAGACGATAAAGCTATGAAATTAAGTGAACTTAATTAAAGGCAGTTAAAAAAAAAAGAGATGATTGGAGCAGATATTTTCTGTGTTTGCTTTTGATATTTTGGTAATCAGAAACTGAAGGCTCCCTTTCCATGTTGCATAGGGGCAATTGGTTGTAAAGCTTTTATTTTCTTTATACCAGAAGTTTTTAAAAATGCAATAAATCCCAATAGAAACCTGATGAGTGAAGTGGTGATGGTACAGTGGATAAGTCACATGCCTTTGGTGTGAGAGACCAGGGTTTGAATCCACTGTGACTGAGCAAGACACTTAACCCCTTGTTGCTCCAGAGGTGTTGCTTTGGATAAAAGCTTTAGCTAAATGAATAAATGTAAATGTAATTTAATGAGTGATTTCCATCAGGCCCTGTTTCTATCCTCCTTTAAGTTATGATCTCTATCACATCCAGTGTTTTGCAGTGACTTACTTTAACAACATGGTGGCAGCATCGATCCATACTGGATTCCTGATTCATATTTGGGCTGAAATTATGCAAAGTATATTTTTTAACAAAAAATAAAGTTGTAAAACTAAAAATTTCATATTTGAAATTAATACTAATGGCTGATTTGCGACAGAATAAACAGGGATTGAGTCAAAATTGGATGCAATTGAAACAAAAATGAATTGAATGGACAGAAAACTACAATGGAGTATTAGGGCCATATTAAGGGGAAACGTTTTATTTATTTATTTTATTCCATTTCAAAAATAAAGTAAAAGTGAGGAGAATAAAGTACCATTTCAACTTTATTCTCGTCATGTTGAGTTTATTCTGGACATTTCGACTTTTTTCTCGAAATGGTACTTAAACTTTAGTTTCCTCATTCTGACTTTATTCTCTAAATGGAAAAAAAAACAAAAACAACTTAATCCTCTTTTTTTTTCACTAAATGTGGCCCTAATACTCCGTAGAAAACCGAATGAAACGGGCGTAAAATGTGATGAAAGCTAATTTATGAATAAAATATATATAGAAAAATGAAATTTCAAAACTCTAAATCAATTTAAATTAAATAAATAAAGCGTTTAGGTTGTAAAAATACAGCTAAAAATAGACCATCCTGGGTGGGCGGGACATGTCAGCGCCATCTGATTGACGGACATCTTCGACCAATGACCGTTCTTCTTTGAGACTTGCACCGCTACGTCACTGACTGTTGGCTGTGTGAGCCACAGAAGCTAACAGCAGCAGCAGCAGCAGGAGGAGGATGAAGCCACGGCGATTTTAAACATTTTAACTCGATTATTTGTTCCTAAACCGAGTCCTCCGGGGCTGAGCGGTAGTCTGTCCCGGCCTGAGGTTGTCCGTGTTGTCCTCCGCTCTGTATTTTTGAGGCTCTCCCGGTACTTTGACAGGCGGTTCAGGTGGGTATGTTAACGCAGCACAGCTTCGTCAGACCTGGTGGCTTTTTGTGCACGAAAAGTTCGTCAAAACAAGTGTTTTGCATTTTGTGTGTGGAATTACAATTACAATGCACAGATACACGTGTTAAGTTGCTGGCATGAACCTGCTTCCCCTCTGCGTGCGCGTGCGTGAGTGTGCGCGTGCATGTTACTAGTAAATGACGACACAAAATACACCAGAAATCTGATATAACGTTACTCGAAAATAAATTAAAATGTACTTTATATATACATATATTCTAATAATAAATGGAAAAATAACTTTACATGACGTTACTTCCCACCCAAACACAGTACAAAGTGCTTTAAAACACAGAAGTGTAACGTTACAACTAAAAGAGTTGAGTCTATTGAGTTGCACCTTTCAACAAGGAATTTCATAGTGCCTCATGTAAGACATAAAAAGGTATTAAAACAAGAAAGAAAAGCAAGGTGATGTAAAATACATGTGATTTTAGAAGGGTACAATCATAGCTATAAATGATAAAGTACGAAATAGAAATAACTGGTCACATCAAAATAAAAAACACACACTATTAAGTCAAATGAAACAAGAAGGCAGATGAATTTTAAGGTGATTTTGTGAATTTGGAGAAGAAAACTATGTTTCAAGTGAATTACAATTCAGTTAACTCAAGACTTCATTTTCCTGCCAAGGCCCCCTGAAGTCCCGTCATGGTTTCCCTGACCACACTTTGAAATGTGGAAAATGATTTTAAAAGACTCTGAATAAGTAACCTTTGCACAAGGGTGAAGGTAAAGGTCAGCGTTAAAACCTCACTGAGGAAGTTATTTTTACATGAAAGCCATTTTCAAGCAGTAAGAGATTACAGTGCACATGACATAAACAACAAACTACAAAATTTGAATTCCCATAAAATCAAAATCTATGTTTAAATGTTTTTATATTATTTGCCTTGCTCTATATATCACTGTCATGAAGTTCACTGACTCATGCTGTTTACTATTTATTAACAGTTGTAGACATCCTTGAACGGACTAGCATTTTAACTCCTTGCTTCACTCTGAAAACAAACTCACACACTGCAGCGACCTCTGTTGTTCAGTGTAGATAAAGCTACACCTAAATCGCATCACAGTCACCAATACACCGATATCTGGCCCATCAATGACAAAAAACGTTATAACAAATATAACACAAAGTTCAACTAAACTACTCCCCCTGCACCACTTTATGTACATTTACTGATCACAACCATTGAATTTATAAAATACATACTAAAACAGTAGAGCATGAGTGCAAAAACATTAAAAATATCCATTCATTTTACATTTATATACACAAATATATAGATATAGCATATATAAGAGGACAAAACAGGTGGACCACATTTTTTTTGACACTGCCGCTATGGTGCAGAAACTTGACAAAATTGTTCAACGTTTACTAAACTAAAGTTTGAAGCTTTTTAAAATATTTAAAAGGTAACATCAGTATTTTTTAACCTGGACCCTATTTTCCTATGTTTTTGTGTCTATGTGACTAATCGGGACAACATTTTTTGAAACTGGTCCAGCAGCGAGCGCGCTGCAGTCGGCAGCAGTTTAACAGGGCTGCAACATGATCTTTGCGGGCAATTGCACCCAGTCAAAGTACGTGCACTAAAGTGTGTGTTTTTGCCACTGACAGGTTCAGATTGGTATTATAAATGTCTGACAACATTATGGAAAGGATCCTTATAGAGAATGTTTAATTGGAAACAGTCGCAATATTGCCACCAGACTCCATTGCTAAAAACTGTAATTTTACCTCTCTGTTCTACTGCTGCCTGGATTGGTTAGTTTCTGTTATTGTGTGGCTTAAAACACAAACAAACAAAAACAACAAAGTCACACAAACAAAAAACAACAGCAAACTCATAACACAAACAAACTAACCGATGGAGGCAGCTGTAGACCAACATCTCCCATTGGTGTAAAATGACTGTTTTTATTAATGGAGTCGGCTTTGACGAGTCCATATAGAAGTCATATAGCGACTGTTTGTGGTTAAACAAAAAATAATCTTACTCTTTAAAAAATGTCTCACTCTTTAGGGATCCTTTTCGTAATGTCGTCAAACACTTGTATATACAGTTTGAGACTATCAGTGGCAAAAACAGGCACTTTAGTGGACGTACTTTGTCTTGGGCGCAATGGCAAGAACTCTGAGTGCAGCGCGATCGCTCATTACTGGACCAATTTTTAAAAAGTTGTCTGACAATTTTCGAATATTGTCACTGCAGACACATTTCTGTTGCTTCCATTAAACATATGTAGGGTGTGATACCCAGCTCTGAATTCCATGCTTTTATGTGTTTACTTTGGCAAATGCTCAAAAATTCACCACTATGTCACAAGTAACGTTTGGGCTGAATAATATGCAAACGGATATCTCTGCCTCTGTAGCACCACAATGCTTCATTTATCAAAGTATGCTGTGACACATTTCTGCTTTTGGGATTTGGATATTGCACAATTAATTAAGTATATGCACTACACTGAAATGTGGTGTTTTTAAGGCTGCTAATACACTTTATTCATTATCGATGAATCAGTCAATTATCTTTTATTGAATTTAGTCTAAAAAATACACTTCACAGGAACTCATAGTGACATTTTCAGATACGTTGTTTTTTGGTCCGACCTGCTGTTCTAGTTTTTTTTGCTCAGTAAATACATTAAAAGGCTGAATCAGTCATCAAAATTGTAATTAATTAACCACCTTATAGTTTCAGCACTAATTGTTTTCTTTATTGTGTCTCAGGATGTAAAAACCCAAACTAACTCGTATTTTAGCGTGCAGTTGGCAAAACAGCCACACACACACTCACTAGCTGTGTGTGATTGGCGTGTGTGCGTGGCTGTGGGCAGGCCTTGTGTTGTATTCAGGGTCAGAGCTGCAGATCTGTGAGCTTCCTTCGAGCTCAGGATGGCGAGGACGTCTGTTGTTCTCTGACAGCTGCTGACTTAGTCTATTTGTTCTTGGGACCATTTTATCGAACACTTGGTCTCACTGTGAGCCGACACGTCTGCCACCAAAGCTGCTTCCCTCTCCACTGATCTTATCTTTAGTGTACCGTGTTGTTGAGCAGACGCTGGTAAAATGTCTCTAACTGTAGCTGGTAAGTGTAAATCAAAGTTTATATCAAAGTCATTTTCTGCTTTCCACTAACAGCGAGTCTGACGTGGTGTTTTACATCTACAATATTTAATAAGAGATACAAAATAGATACAAAATGCTTTTGGTTTTTAGAAACGTTTGTTACATTCCTAACAAAAGTTCTGATACAAATTCTGTACTTAAAAACCCTCAGTTAACCTCGGACACTGAAGCTCAGTTACTTCCACTTTCATGTCAGCAGTTTAGTTTTGGCAGCTTTTACTGTTTTTTTTTACAGTTTGTTGGACAACCAGACAAGGAAGGATATGTTTGTGACATTTAAAAAATTCTTTTAATATTACTGCATGTTGGGGGGGGTTTGTTTTTTTGTTTTTAAAAACTGTAGTTTCAGTTGATATCATCTTTACATTTGAGCTTAAATTGCAGAACATGGAACTTTAATTTAAAAAGTGGGGAATTTGTGGAACAGTTGGAGTGAGAAGCTTAAGAGAAAGTTTTAATTTAATGAACGAATATGAAAATATATGACCAGATTAGTAAGGTAGGTGTTTTCTGGGCACGTTGGTTGACCGATACAAGTTTTTCAGTGGTCAATACCGATATTTTGAGAGCAAGATATAAAATACTGATATCAAAACAAGGAAAATTCATGTATAATCCCATTACTCCTGCAGAGTCCAATCTAATATACAGGTTACCTCAGCAGCCAGTAACGTGATGTTTTAGATGGAAGTTTTATTAATGAATGAAACGGAAACATACTTTGGCTTCTGCTGTAGGTTTCAGAGCGGGGCTGATTATTTCAAAATGACAGATATCAGTCTATTACTGTACAACGTTTTACTATTCTGTAGAAAATCTTTATTGTTCTATTATTTTCCATTGTACTACTGTTTGTTTGGGGAGTACTTGTTGATTAATTAGTTACACACTGAAATTAATTTCCGTTTCAGATTTTAAAATTGCACAAGGGGCAATTATAAGACAAAAATAAAGCTTATAGATTGATATTTTAGAAATACAAAGACTTCACTACATGTTGTTTTGAAGTTTATTTGCTTCAAGTGATTTAAGGTCAAATTGTAAAACATTGGTTTTGTCTGTTGAGTGTTGTGTTTTTTGATTGAAAGCAGCTTTAGAAACGTATCAGATAGGGCTTCAAGCAAGCAACTATTTTCATTATCGATTAATTTGTCGATTATTTTCTCGATGAATCGAGTTGTTAGGTCCAGATTGTCAAAAATGGCGAAAAATGTTTCCCAAAGCCCTAGAAGACGTCCTCAAATGCCTTCTTTTGTCCACAACCCAAATATATTCAGTTTACTGTCATAGAGGAGCAAAGAAATCAGAAAATATTCACATTTGAGAAGCTGAAGTCAGAGAATTGCAAGGTTTTTTCTTTAAAAAAGGACTCAAATCAATAAAAATAGTTGACGATTAATTTAATAGTTGATAACTAATCGATTAATGGACTGATCGTTGCAGCTCTAGTATCAGATATAATCCAGTCCGGATGATTAAACCCACACATTGTATGTATTGATAGATGGTAAACTTGACTGATTTGCGTTAACTTATTCTTCATTTCAACAAGGTCATCGAAAAGAGTTGTCGGTCTTTAAATACTGAGTCTGAGTTGAATATCTGCAGTGCATTCTGTTTTTTTGAAACTCAAGTCTGTGACTTCAAACATGCAGACGAACAAACCTTTGGAAAATAATTCTTGGCGTTTGGTCTCTTAACAAAAAGTCAAAATTTAAAAAGGAAGATCTGTGTGTTTTGCAGATCTGACCAGAGGAGCGATGACAGAGTTCCAGGAGAAGCTCCGCCAGCAGCACGAGGACTCGATGCACCGCGAGCTGGAGGCGCTGCTCAACACCGCCAACAAGGCCGAGGCAGAGGTGAGAACCACTGCTGCAAACATCCCCAATATTTCCTCTCTAGAAAGATTAGTTTGTATCTGAAACACCAGCTACCCACAGTTAATCCCAGTTGTAATGT
The DNA here is from genome assembly GCF_014851395.1 of Micropterus salmoides. Taxonomy (NCBI): domain Eukaryota; kingdom Metazoa; phylum Chordata; class Actinopteri; order Centrarchiformes; family Centrarchidae; genus Micropterus; species Micropterus salmoides. The sequence goes on along the minus strand of NW_024040040.1, from coordinate 61,636,885 downwards.
TTCCACAATATGAGGCGGACTAAGCTTGAGCTGTATGTTGATGTGATTTTTTTCAACTTTATTGTACTCTTATTGAAACAATAATTAGTTTTTATGTGTCACTGGGCGGGACGACATCTAACAGGGGTGTCAACTTAAAGCTGTTATGCAGCGTAAAGGGACTGATGTGGGTACAAAGAACCTTTACCTCGGAGATTTCATCCGTACCTCCTCAGCTCTATTCAGTCAGAAACCTTTTCCAGCTTTGTTTTTATATATGTTGGAATAAATTAACTTTCCTGCAACACTAATACATTTTTTAAAGTCCTAAGTTTCCATTTGTGAACCACAGTTTATGGTTATGGGTGGCACACGAAGTTAATGAGTGTCGTGGGCCGATGTACCTGTTACAAATACAGTACAAATATTTGTAAAGTATTGCATACAGAGAGAGTGCAATAGGTTGTCTTATCACGCAGCACAAAGACTCTGTTGGGAGAGTTTTGGCATGCTGGTGGAATATGAGGTGAACAACCGTGAGGTCACACACGCACACACATTTGTTCTCATTGACAAAATGCATTCCCTAACCCCTTACCCTGACCTTAATGATCCCTGGCCCTTACCCCAACTCTAAAACCACTCGTGTACTGCTGCAGTGAATGAGAATATAGTGAAGAGATCTTTTGCTGCAGTTTCTCCCGCTGCTAATGATGTCAGGTCTCTTCCATAGTCTATATAAAAGAAGTGGAAGGAGCCTGCGTGACGTCACCCATTAGTTTGTGAACTACTGTTTTGAAGCCTCATGTTTGGCACTTTAGTGCCGTTACTAGTTTAACTACATTTCTCAGTAGCTTAGTGGTAGCATCGCTATTTTCTGAATCAAATAGCTTTTCAGTAATGAAGCTCTTTTATTGACAGAGTAGCACGGTAGCTTTCACGCACGCTACATTTTCTCAAGGATCACTGAGTTTCGCCACCGCCACACACAGACCTGTACGTGATGCACGTACAGGTCCATGGGCTGATGTCTGCGACTTTCTATTGTGGTAGTTATTGTAACACCTCTTGTGAGAAGGATCAGGGTCCAGCCTGGACAGCTCGTCCTCTAGTGAGGAGGAAACTTTGATACGTAGTGGCAGAAACTTGTTTCCATGAGATGAGATCTCTCTCTCTCTATTTCTTGCTCTTTGCCATGAATGTTTAGGTTGCAATATTGCCAGAGCATAAATTCACACATGTAAACATTAAAAAATACATAATTAATTAATAATGGGATAATTAAGTTACTTTATACAAACAACAATAGTTCTCCATTTGTTGCTTGAGGAAATACATTTAGCTGCAATGATATGGCAGAAAGTAGGAGAGTTTCTGTGTGTCTGATTTAGCTCTCTCTATCACACACTGTTTGGAGCAGGTTATTTGTACATTGTGGCAACAGCGTTGTTATAGCCACAAAGTAACACTCATCGTGTTCTTTCCCCTTTTTGTTTTCTTGTGGTTAGTGGAATTTACAGTCGCGAGGACAGGGAAAGTGAAGCTTCAGGCAGCCACAGCATGGGGGAGAGATCTGACACGCACATTGCGCAGACAGATGTGACACTGTACTGATGACATGAATAAAATAAATATGAAAATAATGACTATCCACAGTTAAGTTTTTCCTAATAACAGACAAACAGACCGGTGACTTCATGAACAAACTCAATGTACTGGCAGCCACGCCACCATGGTGTCTTTTTGGTCATTATTAGTTTTTTTTGTATCTCATTGTTAATTTGTGTGTCAGCAAGGGGCGTATTTATTTATTAGTTAAATCACAGTGTACATTAATGAACATTAATTAATATAAATTAATATAAATGAATAAACATTACTCTAAATGTTGATTCTGCAGACCTTTGATCTCGATCACTGTCACTGAAGCTTGTGTGATTGTTTAGCTTTTCTGAAAGCAGAAGGTGACGTTCGTTTTGTTGTTGTTTCAGATCTCCAGAAAAGATTTTGATGGCTTCAAGAAGATCTTCCACAGATTCCTGCAGGTCACAGGCCCTTCGGTTGACTGGGCCAAGATCAACCGGCCGCCGGAGGAGTCGGTAAGCACAAGACACCACCGGTCACGCTGGTTACCAGAGGAAAGGGGTTTCATGTTGCAGTCCTTTGTGCTGTAACCCAAGGTCAGTGCTCACACTGAGGCTCAGATCACATGTCAGCAACAGCAAAGTGTTAACTGACTGTACAGAGCATCAGGCTGCAGCAGCACAGGAAACCAGCATGCTGGTCAGAGGGTGGACTTACACAAACAAATGGCTCAAAAAAGAAACACCTGAATATGTCGCTGCATATTCAGGTGTGGAGTCGACTCCTGTCCTTATAGTTGGGTTGTCCGGTTTGAGCTGTCCTAACTACTCTCCGTTCAGCTGGGTGTAAATCACACGCGTTGGAGCTGTTTTAGGGTGATTTTTTAAATCTTCGTCATTTCGCTCAGGTTGTGATGGTCAAATATATTGATCCACCTTGTTACAGCCGCCATTTTGGCCGCTAGTAGTTACTTCAAAGCAAGGCGCTTACGATCCATGATGCCTTGACGTGTTACATTTTTGAGGAGATGCACATCATGATACGCCGTAGGTGACTGTGTAGGGTAGGGTAGGGTCTACGCAGAGGCTATGGCGTCGATTCTACACAGGATTATAAATAGCACTTAACAGCTTTGTTGGGGTGTGTTACTGAAAAGAGCTGAAAGAGAGTCTTTCTTCCACTTCCTCAGTGTTTCTTCACTATCAACAATCTACACTAACATCAGAAACAGAAGCAGCCTATGCTGACCAATCACAATTCCTGCAGTCCAGTTTTTGGTGTGCGATTTTTGCGATTTTTACCAATATTGCGATTTTAATATGTTATTAATTTTTTAGCTCTTTACCTTCTGTATTATTCAAAGCGGACAAGCAGTAGATCAGTGTATAGTACAACCAAAACAATATTAGATAGATTAAACATACACTGTTCTTTCTTGTGGGTCTGGCCTGTGTTATGAAGAAATCAGGTGATGCAGGAATTATTATTATGAGCAATGATGGAGAAGAAATATTAAATTATAATAATATGAGAAGATAATTTGAGTCAAGTCAGGGCATTAAATAATATCATCAGGTCAGCCTACCTGCAGATCACAAGAAAAACGCAGTTCACCACAGTGTGTTTTACAGTAAGCGCACAGTACAGAACACACAGTTCAATCACCAATTTATGAGTCCTTATCACAGTTCAAATCTCCCAGGAGTCCATCTTTCCTTCAATTCAAAAGTTGGCCAACGACAATAAAAACAAGTGACGCTTCTCGTGTTTAATAGACAAGCTTAGTAATTCTCCGACAACACCGGAGTCTAAGTTTAAAAACAGGTTGGCGGTCCATTCCCTTCTGCTACGTTGCAAGGATGGCGACCGTTGAGGGTGAGACATGTCCTGCGTTCTACATTCAACTTTTTGACCATTATTAGTACACCATCCAGGTACTCATAGTACACTGCTGTGTGCCATACTTACATACAGCAAGTGTAAGTATGGAAGGGCATGAATTAAGACACAGAATCAGTGTGTAGTTACAATTTTAGGACGTAAACGTTTGCTACGCTGTGAGCTTCGGGTCTGCAAATATAGCCACCGTAGATGTGGTGTAACCCCATTCAGCTTCCAGCTTTTAGGGTGTAGCTATGGCTCTGACACATATAGCTGCGGTTGTACGTGGCCTTGGATACTCCACAAAAATCGGTGTCGTCACTATCAAAAGTGACTAACAATTGCTATGTATGTCAGATGCAATAGGTATGAACATTGAATTAGTCGCGGTGAGGAGGTAGTGGCATGGTGAAGATATAAATAAATATTATTGCACAGGACAAAACAATTTACAGAACAGAATAGTGTACAGTAAATAATATATATGTTCATATGTACATGTATTACATAATAAATGTGTAATTGCACGGCGCAGGTGAAGTAAGAAAAGTGATTTCCTTCCTGTAGAAGTCTACCACCATCTCCTTTATTCTGCTGGCACTGATGTGGATAAGCTCACACCAGTCGACAAAGTTAGCAATGACCTCCCAGTATTCCTGATCGTTCCCTTTAGATACACGCCAAACAATTATGGTATCATTGGAGAACTTCTGCAGGTGACAGTTGCTTGTCTTGTCTGAAGTCTGATGTGTAGAGGGTGAAAAGGGAGGAAGCACAGTACCCTGTGGGGCCCCTCAGCTGTTGCAAACAACCACATCAGACACACAGCCCTGGAGTCTCACATACTGTGGTCTGTCAGTGAGGTAGTTGATGGCCCATGCAGTCAGTTGGCAGTCAACTGAGCCGTGATGGCTGTATGGTGAAAGAACATGAACCCCACAGTGCTCCCAGTGTCCTCTAGGTGTGAGAGGGATCTGTGCAGGAGGTAGATGACGCCAACATCCACCCCAGTGCCCGGTTGGCAGGTGAATTTCTGGGGGTCCAGACTTGAGCTCACCAGGAGTTGCAGCTGGTTCAGAATCAGGCTACATCTACACTACTACATTTTTGTTTAAAGGAGATCTATTATACTGCATTTCCAGTCTATATTATAGTTCTGTGACTCCTCTATAGCAGCTTTGCATGATTCAAAGTTCAAAAAAAAAAAATTCTATCTTATACCAGCTCTTCATGCAGGCCCTCATTTCAGCCTCTGTCTGAAACAAGCTGTAGATGCTCCTGTCTCTTTAAAGGGATACTTTGCGATTCTTATCCAATACACTTTTTGTTAAATTCGGCGAATATTTCCTTATGGGTTGGTAGCTGTCTGGTTTTCGTGTGCTCTGAAAAAAAATCCAGTTTTCCTACACAGCCCTGGGTCTGTAAATTGAGCACAAACAAAGCTGCTGGGAGCGAGCAGCAGGTGTTGGTGGCGCGCAAGAAGTGGGAGAGAGAATGTAAACAAACAGCGGTACATTCGAACATGCTGGACTCATTACGTGACTTTAGCTGTGAAGATGACTGAGAAATAGTCAACGAGGGAAATGTTTGAGGAATTGTGAGACAAGTTATATGACCAGGCGAGGGGAAGACCTGTGTTAATGCTGGATAAATCTGCGAGATTGGAAAGGAATGAAAGCCGATGCTGAGGTTGTTCTGTTTCTGCTGGACAGGTGAGTAAAGTTAGCTTTACTGTTTCACACAAACGACAGGTTCAGTGTTACCATCTTATGTTTGTTGTCATGTTTGTGATGATCCCAGCTGGTTAGCTTTGTTAGCTTAGCCGCAGCAGTCAGTGTATGTGCGGTACAGGAGGAATAGATGGAGTGTGTGTGTGAACGGAACCCCGGTGAGTTAGTTAGAGAGAAACAGGTCAGCACCTGGTTCAGCGGTAAATATACAGAAGAAGTAACAGTGGTGGTGAATAAAGACTGCAGCTTCTCAGGACTATAGAGGAGCTCCCGTGTGTTGCTGCCAACTGTTGAATAAAGTGAAAGAGGTTAGCCCCAAAGTTAGCACTGACTTCGGCGCTGGAGATAAACAGTCGCTCCTGTCGTTTGTTTGATGATGTTTGTTCACTTATTGTAACTGTTAAAGGTCCTCTCGATAATCCTACTGATAAATAAACTAGACTCTGTGTCTTAGAAAAGTATTTTGCTTTAATTCATATTTAAATATTGTCAGGCTTGTTGTCACACCTTCTACAGTGCTGCTAAAACATGCCCTCTTATTGAGGCTAACTTGCTCTCGGACAGCAGACGCTGTGGATTCTGCTATGTTTCAGCAGAATAGGACTGGTTATCATGGCAATGCGTGTTCATGAGTTTATCAACAAACTCTCTGCAGAATCGAATAGTATCCCTTTAAGGCCCCCCCTCTCAAAGCCCACTGTCTTCTGATTGGCCATTGTCTCATGTGTGTACCGGGTTGCTGCAAGGATGGGGCTTCATGTTCCTTTGTGGGCGTGGTCAACATTATCTGCCTGGAGCAAATGACCATATATGGAAATCCGTCTCGGAATGACATCATAGATTAGCAGATATAACATAGACAGTTAGTAGAAAAAAACTGTTGAAAACAGAGTTTTCAGAACAGGGTTATATCTGAGGATTTGGCTCACAGGGATTTCTTTTAAATACTTCGCCATGTTTAACATGAACATCTGACATTGTAACATTATAGAAATGAAATTAAATGTATGAAATGAATTGTTCTTATGTCATTTTTTGTAGCTTTGGCAATATTGTTATACATTCATGCCAATAAAGCTGATTTGATTTGAAAATGGTTTTAAAACGAAAACGATCTCCATTCACACCAGCGTTTTAGCTGCGTATCAAAACGGATCTTCGTCTTTATTGAAACGACTGAAAAGGCACATAAAGTGGCTGGTCACGTACACTGGGCATGTGCGGACCGCGTAAACAGGAAGCAGATTGTCTATCAACTGTTGCAGAAGATTTGGCGAAAGAAGAGCAGAGATTTCTCTGCATGGACCGACAATGAGGTGGACAGGAGTACAAAGAGACTGTGGCCACAGAAACCAGACTGGGAGTCATCGTAAAGCAAATACGACGTCATGCACAGTACAAGTGTTATTTACACAGTACAACGTATTTGAATAAAATAGCAAAACAAAAACTCTTCTCGCCAATGAGGAAGCCAAACGTGACCACCTGTCCAAACTAACATGGTACCCTGCAGTTTAAAACCAGAACGGGGTCAGCAGTGTTTTCAAACTTCTCCATATTAGGTGTACGGAGTTGGCGTTTTAGTCTGGACGGGAGGTGCAAACGCAGCAAAGGGTTTCCGTTTTAAAATGAAAACATAGTAGTGTGGATGCAGCCTGAGCCTCTTTGTGCTGTTCTTCTGAAATGGTTTGGCTCGCAGTTTTTAGCGCTGCAACCACACAGAAGTTTCCCACCGGACCGGAACTCTCACCAGACTGGGGCTCAGGTTGAAGATGTGCAGAACCACCTCACTGAGTTGATCTACACAGTCCCTAAGCAGTCTGGAGCTGATGTCATCCGGGCCTGGGGCCTTTCTTGCCTTAAGTGGAGGGGGGGGATGTAGGTGACATGAGTGTGGAGTGGTGAGAAGAGGGTGGTGTTGGTATTTAGTTAATTTGCGCTGTCTAAGAAGACCCTTCCCAGCATCACTTGTGAAAAAAAGTGAATGAATGTAGATAACATATAATAAAAGCAGGATCCGTTCATGTGGTGTCGTGGAGGTGCTATCAATGGTGCTATCCGAAGCTGAACTGTGAAACTGAAAATGTACACCGCAGATACCTACAGCAGTTTACTCCAGTATAAATCTAAAGATCTCTCTCTATCCAGAGATGTCCTTTTTCAGCTACTACAGAATGGAAATGAGCCTTCAAAAACAAGCTAACGAAACCAGATCTGAGGACAGAGAACATTCAGACTAAAGCTAACGATTTGTCAGAACTGTGACATTTCACACACACACACACACACACACTCTTTCCAACCCCCCGTGTTCCCAAAATACTCGGGCAGAGTGAAGGTTAGGACTAAGAATAGCCTGACTGCTGCAGCATTTCTAAAGTCTGGTTTTATGGTGGTGAGACCCTGACATTTGTCTCCTGTGGGACTCTGGACATTGCTGGGCACCTGCCTGTCTTCATATCGGCCCCCCAGCTCCCAGCGTTACCCACCCAGTCCCCACTACAGTTACCAATGTGACAGCAGATCCCACGGGACATCACTGTCATCATGGAGGCCGATCACACAATGGGAAATTCATATCCTGAGTCTACTTAAACAAGAGAAACGAGCAGCTTCACTACAAAGTAAATCAACATGTCTTAACAATATGATAATGACCAAAATCTCTGTGTATATATAAACTTAAATTTTTGTAATCTTTTTGGGGCGGTGTTGGCGCGGTGGATACATGCCTTTGGTGTGAGAGACCCAGGTTCGAATACACTGTGAGACACCAATGTGCCCCTGAGCAAGACACTTAACCCCTCGCTTTGGATTAAAGCGTCAACTAAATGAATAAATGTAAATGTGACAGCTGTCAGTCACCTAGAGAAGCTGTGATTTAAGTTGGGGCGGCGTTGGCGCAGGAGGTAGAGGGGGTTGCCCGTTAATCGGAAGATTGGCTCCTCCAGGCTGCATGTCAAAGTGTCCTTGGTAGGGTCATTTAAAATTTTACGATACCAGTACCCTTAAATTGATACTGATACCAATAGAGTACTTCATTGGGTACCTTGCACAAAATGCCACCTGTTGAAGCCACAGTAGTTGATTGGTAGCCTATTATTATTTTTATTGTTGTTATAGATATAGACAATCAAGGTGATCTATTTTATTTTTCTTGTTTCAAATAACTGTTAAATAAAAGTTTTGGGAAACTGTATCAGATCCTCCTCATTCTGATTAGCTCATCCTCACGGGTAGTATTATACGGGGATGTTAAACAGCTTGGAGTTTTTTATATTTGAATGAGAGAGGAGGAGTGAAATTGTTTATTGACCAAATAAGTTGTGGGAAACGAATTTAAGGTATTTTTTGATGCGTGTGTTGAAAGTAAACAAGGGAAAGTTATTTTGTTAACTTTCGATCAATAAACTGAATTGAAAGATCTCCGCCAGTGCTTTTTCATTTAGTGGTGATTCCAAACCTCCTCCAAAAAGACGACAGTCACAAGTGTGAAACGAGAAAGGAGTCTGTTTAAACAAGTCACTTAACTACACTGAAGATGCAAACAGAGGAAAAGAGAGGCTGCACGTCCAGGCGATCAAACCAACTACACCTGAAGCAGCCACAGCTGCAGCCGGAGGCTCCGTCAGTAAAATCAGTGACAAGTGAATAAAAATGTACAGAGAAGATGAAACCAACTGAAAGCTTGTGGTGATAAACTTGCAACAGTGACGAACATGCCTGAGACGCAGCCGAAGGTGAGCGGCTGTTAAAATCATGCATGGACTCGGCGCCTAAAGGCCTTTTTATACAGTTTATGGTGCAGGCACATGAGGGAAATAATATGCGTGCTCTTCTCTTTATAGCGCCTTTCTAGTCTTTTCGACCACTCAAAGCGCTTTTACACTACATCTGCATTCACCAGTCACACACATTCATACACTGAGCCTAAGTGCTCAAACGGAAACTAACATTCACACTCACTCATACAATTCGGGGTTCAGTATCTTGCCCAAGGACACTTCGACACGCAAGAGGAGCCAGGGATTGAACCGCCGACCTTCCGATTAACGACCAACCCGCTCTGAGCCACAGCCGCCCATATTAAGTCAGTGATGTCAATTTGAATCGTGAGCTTCAAGGCTGAGGTCAGTTTTGACCCTGACCTGCTGCCGTCCTCCAGTTGACACAGTTTATTGATCAGTTTGTGTTTAACCTGCTGTTTGCTGTTTTATGTAACATTAATGTGCGGGTCACTGAATTCAAGGCCGACTAAGAGTTCAGCAAAATACAAAATACATCTGTTCTACATGGTGGTGAAAAGTTATAAAGGGTACTTTAATTAAAAGCTGCACAGTTTTGAAGTACTTGTACTTTATACTTATACTCCAGTTCAGAACAAAGTATTTTACTTTTTACTTTGGTTACTTTGCAGTTTCAGATTGATAATACAAAGTTAAGTCAACTAATAAATTATCATGTATTATTATAAGTCAATACTTTCTTGATTCCCGGGGAGAAATTCACAAGTTACCCAGCAGTATAGCAAATATTTTGAATGAACTCCACCTTTACCAGCTGCTAATGAAAATATTAATGCATCAACAATTAGAATATCAAGTAATATAAAAAACATTATCTGAAATGAGTAATTTTACATCTGGCATCTATGAGAGTGCTAATGTACTATTGTACTTTTACCTCAAACTGTATTGTACTGTAGTTAATGATTTCATATACCTAAAATTTGAAACATCTTATTCACTACTACTATTTATCCTTACATTTTTGTTAATACTGTTAAGTACTCCTTTATGATTAGATTTGATATTTAGATTTTCATAATTCCCACTTATCTACTTTCTATTATTATTTCTATTCCTTAATATCTTGACATGCAAAGTGAGGAACTGGAGCAAACGAATTTACCCTCAGGGATCAATGAAGTATTTTTAATTCTGATTTCTGAAGTATAAACTCTGTAAAAGTATTATGTACTTAATAAACCTCGTTGGTTTTTACTAAAAGGATTAGTTCACTAATAAACATTTTCCCTTTTGCCCCACTAATACAGTGGGTACGGAAAGTATTCAGACCCCTTTACATTTTTCACTCTTTGTTTCTTTGCAGCCATTTTCCAAAAATCAAAAAAGTTCATTTTATTTCTCAGTAATGTACACTCAGCACCCCATCTTGACAGAAAAAAACAGAAATGTAGAAATTTTTGCAAATTTATTAAAAAAGAAAAACTGAAATATCACATGGTCATAAGTATTCAGACCCTTTGCCGTGACACTCATATTTAACTCAGGTGCTGTCTATTTCTTCTGATCATCCTTGAGATGGTTCTACACCTTCATTTGAGTCCAGCTGTGTTTGATTATACTGATTGGACTTGATTAGGAAAGCCACACACCTGTCTATATAAGACCTTACAGCTCACAGTGCATGTCAGAGCAAATGAGAATCATGAGGTCAAAGGAACTGCCTGAAGAGCTCAGAGACAGAATTGTGGCAAGGCACAGATCTGGCCAAGGTTACAAAAAAATTTCTGCTGCACTTAAGGTTCCTAAGAGCACAGTGGCCTCCATAATCCTCAAATGGAAGACGTTTGGGACGACCAGAACCCTTCCTAGAGCTGGCCGTCCGGCCAAACTGAGCTATCGGGGGAGAAGAGCCTTGGTGAGAGAGGTAAAGAAGAACCCAAAGGTCACTGTGGCTGAGCTCCAGAGATGCAGTCGGGAGATGGGAGAAAGTTGTAGTAAGTCAACCATCACTGCAGCAATCCACCAGTCGGGGCTTTATGGCAGAGTGGCCCGACGGAAGCCTCTCCTCAGTGCAAGACACATGAAAGCCCACATGGAGTTTGCTAAAAAACACCTGAAGGACTCCAAGATGGTGATAAATAAGATCCTCTGGCCTGATGAGACCAAGATAGAACTTTTTGGCCTTAATTCTAAGCGGTATGTGTGGAGAAAACCAGGCACTGCTCATCACCTGTCCAATACAGTCTCAACAGTGAAGCATGGTGGTGGCAGCATCATGCTGTGGGGGTGTTTTTCAGCTGCAGGGACAGGACGACTGGTTGCAATCGAGGGAAAGATGAATGCGGCCAAGTACAGGGATATCCTGGACGAAAACCTTTTCCAGAGTGCTCTGGACCTCAGACTGGGCCGAAGGTTTACCTTCCAACAAGACAATGACCCTAAGCACACCGCTAAAATAACGAAGGAGTGGCTTCACAACAACTCCGTGGCTGTTCTTGAATGGCCCAGCCAGAGCCCTGACTTAAACCCAATTGAGCATCTCTGGAGAGACCTGAAAATGGCTGTCCACCAACGTTTACCATCCAACCTGACAGAACTGGAGAGGATCTGCAAGGAGGAATGGCAGAGGATACCCAAATCCAGATGTGAAAAACTTGTTGCATCTTTCCCAAAACGACTCATGGCTGTATTAGATCAAAAGGGTGCTTCTACTAAATACTGAGCAAAGGGTCTGAATACTTATGACCATGTGATATTTCAGTGTTTCTTTTTTAATAAATTTGCAAAAATTTCTACATTTCTGTTTTTTTCTGTCAAGATGGGGTGCTGAGTGTACATTACTGAGAAATAAAATGAACTTTTTTGATTTTTGGAAAATGGCTGCAATGAAACAAAGAGTGAAAAATGTAAAGGGGTCTGAATACTTTCCGTACCCACTGTATATCTTATCACCTTGACAAACTAAACTGAAACTCTCTGCATGGCGAGATATCACTAGTTTTTTTGTGAGTTGTGTGAAGTGACCCGTAAATTGAAGGAAAACTGGCAGGTGTTTCACTTTTACTTCATATTTAACAAATACTACACAAGCACTGTTGTTATTGGATAGCTACTGTACAAGCTGATTCAAAGTACTGCTGCAGTACAGTGTTGATTACATCATAACACACGCAGTGTCCAGAAATACTCGTGTCCTCTCCACATGTCAGACTGCTGTCATGTGTTCCTGGTGAGGTTTTAAAGGTCAGAGGGGGGCCGTCAGTCCTAAACTGCTCGTATGGACGGGATTACATCACACTTTGTTTACTGCTTTTATTCCTTTTGCTCCGTCTTCAGATCTGGTTACATTGACTTGTTTGTGAAGCATGAAGCTCATTCCTGTTTTGTAGTTTAGGGGACTTTACTGGTTAGTAACGGGAACTTAAACACTGTGAGCACATAATGGTAGACTACTGTTTATTCTAGTGTGCAAATTTAGGTTCTTCTGACTTTCTCAAGACATTTAAATGCATTTAAAATTAGATTTTTCTTTACAGCCGTCAGACTGACTTCACAACTCCAAAACACACTGGATCCTACAGCTGGTACACTTCAGTGTATTAACGGTCTGTCTTCTTTGCTGTGTTTATGACCATAGTAAAATGAGGCTTCTGTCTCTTCTTTAAACTCAGCTGTTTGCTCTCAGCCTGACATCAACCTCGAGCACTGTAAATCTGCTTATCTGCAAATTTACAGTGTTTCATTTCATACTGTGTGATACACTCTATAGACTAAAAGGTTTAACATCATTGTTTCTTTATGAGGGGGAATTTGTTTTACAGTCAAGACATTTAGCAAAAGTTTATCTATTTATGTATTCTAAAATTATTAAATTCCTAAAAGTGCTTCTAGTCTCCTGGCTTTACTACCTAAAGTCTCCCTTATATTTAGTTGCCTTTGCTGTCTTTGTTTAGCACTGCAGTAGCTTCTGTTACAGAAGCTTCGTAAATCACGAGATTTGCAGCACGAGATTAAAATCTAATCTGTGCAGGACTTTGTAGTTGTGGGTGAGTACTGTGTCTCTGTATGCGCACATTCACACATGCACAGTGCAACATAGTAGGGAGATTAAAAAAAGAAGAGAGAAAAGGCACAAAAACGATTCTCAAGAATCAGGAGTATACAGGGGTTTAAAATGCAAACACAGAAAACAAACCTTCATTTAGTCTCTTTACATATCAAAACATTTCATACCAGGTCCAAATATGACATGAATGCTAAAAACAGAATTTTAAATGTCCAGGTGTTTCCCACAGGATTTTGGACACATTGTAAAGATATAAATGCTATAAATGAGGGTATTTAAGGTTTTTCTAGCAACCCAAAATGAAAATAGTAATAATTTCCATTTTAGTGTTTTTTTTTAAATAGAACTTTTAATGGACACAATCCAGTTGATCTTATTTCCATACTGTATAGATGTTGTGTTAACATCTTATTTTGAAAACCGGATGTTGTCACACGTGTATCCTTGCTCTAAGTTTGATAAATAATGTTGGTTCTTGCATCGTGTAACATGAAGACTTCACAGTCTCTCTTCAGCTAGGACTCTCATACTGCAATATTTGTCTTTGTAAAGAGAGAAACTGACAGGATGAAGTCGCTAACCTGCCTGTCAGCTCGCACTGCTCCATGTCAGTGCATTTACCGTAAAGTCTCGAATCTGTGCTGCTTGATGTGGCTTCCGTCAAAAATGGACTGGCAGTGAATATTTAACTTTAGCTAAACCAAAAAAAAAAATCACAAATCGTAATTGCAATATCTGGCAGAAAAATTGCAATTACATTTTTTCCCCCAAATCGTTCAGTCCTAATGGATACACTCAAAGCTGTACAAACTTACAGTTAACATTACTGTACTGACCTCAAACGATGTCGTGTCCTCAAAAGAAAACGCATCCGAGTCAGATGCGTTTGAAGTGTGTGAGCGTGCAAGCTTACAGCAGCGGGAAGAAGCGCCACAAAACACAACGTTAGAACTCTTTAATGTTATTATGAGAAGTGTAAAAATATTTTCAGTTCATTTTGAAACTATGGTGGAGCAAAGACTGTGACGGGCCGCCATAGCACATGTTTTCATGTACAATGTGTAATTAGACGTGCTTAAATATGAAAAGTTACCTGGTTCATCTAACTCCTGTCCTTTAAGGCACAGGTGTATGTTACCTGTCTAAACCTGACTTCTTGTCTCTTTAAATGTGTCTCTGCTGTGTCCGCTCAGATCCAGCCCTATGAAAAGATCAAGATGAAGGGTCTTCCTGACGACGTCGCCGCCAGCCTCAACAAGCTCGCTGTAGTCAAACTGAACGGCGGTCTGGGAACCAGCATGGGCTGTAAGGGCCCCAAGAGTCTGATCAGCGTACGCAACGAGAACACCTTCCTGGACCTGACCGTCCAGCAGATCGAGGTAGAGACACACAAAACACAACAAGCAGCGGCTCCGAACCTCTGAGTCTCAGGTTGAAGTGAACTCTATTGTCTTTGTTTTCAGCATCTGAACAAAACCTTTAACGCCGACGTGCCACTCGTTCTCATGAACTCCTTCAATACGGACGAAGACACGAAGAAGATCCTGCAGAAATACAAACACCACAGAGTGAAAATCCACACCTTCAACCAGAGCAGGTATCGTAGCAGTCGTCTTGTGCTCGTGTACTCGCTTTCACACAAACTTCACTCAATAAAAATAAAAATTTATTATATTATTATATTATTTATATATTATTATTAACTATTAACTTACGTTACAAGTCGCGGTGCATATTTTACACACGGACCAAAATATGGAAAGGGGGGGGGTTTACAATCACAATGCCAGCTTAACGTCGTGATGTCAGCCATCGCCGATAGACGAACCCTTGTTTATAACAGCCTGAACAGCACAAGTTAGAGAGAATCTGATTTGGGTCACGTTTATATGTGGTCCAAATCAGATACAGGATTTGTTTCTGGACCGTCAAATTGGAGTTCATGTGACTCTGGCGTAACTCTAGAGCCATTATTCCCACCCAGGGGTACTTCTGCAGTTGCCAGGGGGTATTAGGAAAAAGTTATGAATATCCACACATTTCTGTGAAGGAGAAAGTTATTGTCACAATAACCTACCAACTATGTTTGTCTGCACAATACATGCCTCAGTTTTCCACCAACCTGAGTCAATTGTAAGTTTATTAAGACTGCAGTAATAGTAGTTGTAGTTGTAGAATGTAAAAATGCTGTAAATGGTTAAAACAACCCGTTCCTGCCTCGTTGTGTCGTCTCTTGTAGGCCATGTAAAGTTCACAGTGGAGTCTGATATGGGCCACATTTAAACAGTAATGTGAACAGTGAATCAAAAAAATATTTTGGGCAATAAATCAGAATTGAGCATTAAGGCCTATAGACTGAACAGAGGATTAGATCCTTTTATATTTGATGCCCATAACAGATATTAATCCACACTCACAAAATACATGGACTTTTAGTTGGATAATATCTTAGGATGTGTGTGTTCATACATATAAGGAAAGTCTGTCTGTTAAAAGAGTTGAGTTGAAACAGCAGTACACAGCTGAATCAGGTGCTTCTCACTTCGAGGACAGCAAACTTCCAAGGGAGAAAAGGGAAGTAGAGCACTTTTTTTTTTTTTTGCTGTTTCTCAGTGATCAAAAGCTGCATTTTAATAATATAATTGTTCTGGGCAGGTATCCGAGGATCAACAAGGAGTCTCTGCTGCCCATAGCCAAAAACATGGGGATGAATGGTGAGAATTCAGAGGCCTGGTACCCGCCAGGTCACGGAGACATCTATGCCAGCTTCTCCAACTGCGGTCTGCTGGACAAACTCATCGCTGAGGGGAAGGAGTACATCTTCGTGTCCAACATCGACAACTTGGGCGCCACCGTCGACCTCTTCATCCTCCACCACCTGATGAGCCAGCCAGCCGACAAACGCTGCGAGTTCATCATGGAGGTCACCGACAAGACCAGAGCTGACGTCAAGGTCAGTGCAGATCGGCATAATTTACTAAATGAACATCATGCTGTGTTGAAGAAGACTTGAAACTAGCGACTGAGACCAAAACTCATCAGGAAAGTGTTTACTGAGGGAATAAATCAGCTGAGAAGTAGAAAGATTTTCTCAGAGACTTCTATACAATCACACTTCTTTCTGCAGCTGGTCGAGTCGCCCCCTGCTGGCTGTTATAGGGAACGCAGGTTGAGCATTGGCTTCACTTTTCAGACCCGGCCTCAGCACTTCCTGCTTCCTCTCCGCAGGGTGGCACACTGATCCAGTACGAGGATCACCTGAGGCTGCTTGAGATCGCGCAGGTACCGAAGGCGCACGTGGACGAGTTCAAGTCCGTCACCAAGTTCAAGATCTTCAACACCAACAACCTGTGGATCTCTCTGCCCGCCATCAAGAGGCTGCACGAGAAGAACTCCATGGACCTGGAGATCATCGTCAACCCAAAGGTGACGGACACATTCACATGAAATAATCCACACCGTTACAGTTACGAGGCCGTCAGTTGGTTTGTACATGACAACAATACTTTATTTTACAGGTCTGTCATTTTCTAACAAGTTTATAGGACATTTTCATAATGGAACAAATTCGGTAATTAAATGTAAAATAGAGACTGTCTAATTAATGAGTTAGAATCATCTGAACATTGAACAATAAGAACTCTGTTCTTAGTCAAGCAGAGTTTCTTGTAATAAATTAACAATCAATTCATATTTACTTTGGTTTAAATTGCGCTTTTCATCAAGAAAAAAACTAAACTCAGCATGAAATTTCACATGTACATGTAAAATAAAACATTACCACAAAGTGTAGCACAGGTGAGCCAGGTAGGAAGTACCATTGTTTACTATCTGGCAGAGATGGGGACTCGAGTTTGAGAGACTTGACCTCTAGCTCAGAGACTTGACCTCTAGCTCAGAGACTTGACCTCTAGCTCAGAGACTTGACCTCTAGCTCAGAGACTTGACCTCTAGCTCAGAGACTTGAGAATTGACCTCTAGCTCAGAGACTTGAGACTTGACCTCTAGCTCAGAGACTTGACCTCTAGCTCAGAGACTTGACCTCTAGCTCAGAGACTTGACCTCTAGCTCAGAGACTTGAGACTTGACCTCTAGCTCAGAGACTTGACCTCTAGCTCAGAGACTTGAGAATTGACCTCTAGCTCAGAGACTTGACCTCTAGCTCAGAGACTTGAGACTTGACCTCTAGCTCAGAGACTTGACCTCTAGCTCAGAGACTTGAGAATTGACCTCTAGCTCAGAGACTTGACCTCTAGCTCAGAGACTTGAGAATTGACCTCTAGCTCAGAGACTTGACCTCTAGCTCAGAGACTTGAGAATTGACCTCTAGCTCAGAGACTTGACCTCTAGCTCAGAGACTTGAGACTTGACCTCTAGCTCAGAGACTTGAGAATTGACCTCTAGCTCAGAGACTTGACCTCTAGCTCAGAGACTTGAGAATTGACCTCTAGCTCAGAGACTTGACCTCTAGCTCAGAGACTTGAGACTTGACCTCTAGCTCAGAGACTTGACCTCTAGCTCAGAGACTTGAGAATTGACCTCTAGCTCAGAGACTTGACCTCTAGCTCAGAGACTTGAGACTTGACCTCTAGCTCAGAGACTTGACCTCTAGCTCAGAGACTTGACCTCTAGCTCAGAGACTTGACCTCTAGCTCAGAGACTTGAGACTTGACCTCTAGCTCAGAGACTCGACCTCTAGCTCAGAGACTTGACCTCTAGCTCAGAGACTTGAGACTTGACCTCTAGCTCAGAGACTTGACCTCTAGCTCAGAGACTTGAGACTTGACCTCTAGCTCAGAGACTTGAGACTTGACCTCTAGCTCAGAGACTGCTGACTCGTGGAGATTTTAAGTTGTGGGTCCTCTGAAACCATCAGTCTCTAACTAAAATAAACTCCTTAAACGCCTTTTTTGAAATATTTCAGCACTCACTTAGTTTACAATAAGGCATTGTGCATTTTTGGACTTCCTCATCAGACTCACACCCTCAGTTGCTACATCTAATAAGTAATAATATGCCTAAACTGACTTTTTGTTGGTGTAAATGGGATGAAGTTGATCAACACGTTTCTAAAACAGTTTCAACACACAATATTAAAACCTTCATAAAGGAGGTAATTATTATGACTACCTAATACCTTGCTAGGGCTGAACCATTAATTAAAATCTTATCTAAATTGCAAAATGGCCTTCAGCAATTTTCAAATCGAATGAGGTGCAATATTTGTTAAAGGCAAAATGTGTCAAAATACCATTTTAAATGAAAAATTGTCTTGAGGCCGGTCTTAAGACCTCTTTTTGTGGGTCTTGGTCTCGTCTCAAACTCGACCGCATTTGTACCCGGTCTTGTCTCGGTCTCGGACATTGAGGACACTGGATTTTATTTCAAGACCAGTCAAGACCATAACGTTGTGAATATCAATAAATTGCTTTTGCATTGTCTGATTTATTTGTTAACATCCTAACTTTGATTGGATGTAAAACATATTGCTTCAAATGCAACCAATAACTACAATTAAGAATCTCCCGATGCTGCCTTTTCCAACTCTAACCGAACACTGAATGTCTCTCTCTGCAGACGTTGGACGGCGGCTTGAATGTCATCCAGCTGGAGACGGCCGTGGGCGCCGCCATTAAGAGCTTCAACAACGCCATGGGCGTGAACGTCCCCCGCAGCCGCTTCCTGCCGGTGAAGACGTCGTCCGACCTCCTGCTGGTGATGTCGAACCTGTACAGCCTGGACGCCGGCTCGCTCACCATGAGCAAGAAGAGGGAGTTTCCCACCACGCCACATGTCAAGTTGGGCAGCTCCTTCACCAAGGTCGGTACTGACCAGACACGCTTTTGTCTGAAACTAGGGATGCACTGAAATGAAAATTCTTGGCCGAAACAGAATATAATGAAAAAAATTGCAGAAATACTTTCTGTGAATATAATGCAATTAATCTTATTTCCATCCTGTATAGACACCTTACTTAGAAAACCAGATGTTGTCACATGTGTATCCTCGCGCTAAATTCATCAAGTCTGACCCAGTTTGATAAATAATTAATAAATAAATCAAATATGTGGTTCTTGTATGGTGTAACATGAAGACTTCACAGCCTCTCTTCAGGTAGGACTGTCATACTGCAACACTTGAAATGACAGGATAAAGTCTCTAACCTGCCTGTCAGCTCGCACTGCTCCGTTTCAGTTACCATAAAGGCTTGAATACGTGTGCACTCCAAATTTATGTGCGGCTAGCTTAATCGTCTTCTCAGAAACGAGTGACAGAAACACTCAAACCGGGTGAGAACATTTGTTGCCTTTTCTAAGAAGTCAGCGTGCTAGGAGACAAGTCAGCAGCGTCTGCAAACGGTGAGTTTGGTTCTTTCTGGGACACATTAAATGCTTCCACACTGCTGACATGTCAAAGTAATTGTTCGGTAAAATTTAATTGGTCTTTTGACTTATTAAGCCAACACCAAGCTTTTTTTTTTTTGTTTAACTATTTTCAGCGGCCGAACATTCAGTGCATCCCTATCTGAAACATTTAAAAACTGCCGAGAGCAGCCACAGGAAATCCCATCATCTTTGAACCTCCAGGAGTTTAAACACTTTGTCTTTAGTTAAAAAAACATTTTTTATAAAAAGGTTTTTAGAGATTAATATCCTGTTCATTTACCTGATAATATTATTATCTTTAGGTAGCAATAATGAGTTAATTGGCTTCTTTTATTTATTTTTCCAGGAAAGCAGTAATTTCTTCATGATGTTGAATGAATTTTATTGTTGTTATCTTTATAAAACAAAAGGTTATTTTATCCTGTCATCACCATTATCGATATCGAAAGATATGACACTTTTCATCATGATAACATTTCTGGCCATATCGTCCAGCTCTAGTTTGTTGTTTGTTTTTTTACCAGCAGACTGTAAGACCAATAATTGAACAACATTTCCACCACATGGATTTTGTTTTCTATTTCTGGACCGTTTGAGTTTTGCCTTTGAGAGTCCAAACCAGACCAGCTGGAAAACTTAAAAATGCAACATCCTCACGCTGGTACAGTTCAGGAACCGGACCTTTAGGTGTGAACCCGCTCCCTTAAATATTGCAATCAAGGCAACACTCTGCTTCCGTGCTTCTGATTACTTGCTGAAAAGCACCGCAGGAAACAGTTTAAACTATCAACACTGTTAAAGGGTTTCTCAAAGCTGCTGCTGCTGCTGTTCCAGTTAATAAAAATGGTTTCTCTATTGTTGTAGCTTACTCTCAAATCAATAAGAGGAACAGTTTTCAGGAACCAGGGGCAGTTGAAACAGTTCTGATGTCGTTGTATGTTCTGCAGGTTCAGGATTTTCTGACCAGGTTTGAGAGCATTCCGGACATGTTGGAGCTCGACCACCTCACTGTGTCGGGAGATGTCACCTTCGGAAAGAACGTCTCTCTGAAGGTAAAGAACATTTCCAACCTCTGACCTTTCACAGCTGCCGTTAACGCTGATCTGCCGACGCTGATCGAGAAAATTCTACATTTTATGAAACATTAGCAAGTCGAGTTTTCTTACACCCCAGATCCAGCTAACGCTAACAGTAGCAACGTCTCAGGTACAAAACACCTTTTATACTGAAGGGAAACCAGTGATGGCTACAAATGAGTCCCCAGAGACGCCCCTCTAGGACAGAGACTCCTTTCACTTTAGCCATGAAGGGGATGATGAGCAAGGAAGAGGATGAAGGTCACCGAGCGCTGACAGGATCTGTGCTGAAGGAACCAGAGCCCTGATTCAATAAGAACCGGATTCAATAAGTAAAATTGAATTCACCTCAGTTATATGTTGCATGAATTGAATCAAACTGAAACAAAACCCAACCCTACCACTCATAAGCGGAGGTAGCGTGGGTGAATGGGGCCGACCCACGCTACCTCGTAGTACAAATCAGAGTTACATATACAGAATATTTCACATTTACTCAGCTGACGCTTTTATCCAAAGATCCCACAGGGAGCATTTCAGAATAAGAGCGTTTTGCCTGCCTGATTTTGCTGATGTGTTTAGATTTTGTTGACTTGGTGATTAGCGCTTGTTTTTTTGTGCTTCTACTATGATTAAGTAGGCTACGAAGTTAAATTGTTTCTTGTGTCTGTTTTAACTGTTTCTTGATATACGATCATGGGTCTGCACAGGGTATTTTATTTTGAAAATGGCTGCGTATTCTCTCTAGAGAGGAGCGGAGAGACACTTCTGGTATAAATACTTTGTAGCTGGTGGGCCCCGTGATGAAGCTCCGCCTCCACTGTGCTGAGAGTCTAGCTCTGCCCCTGCTACCGCTGCAGAGCCCTCTGGTCCTCGGCCATGTTTTCAGTCAGGATGCTTTCTATTGCTTCTCTGAAGAAGTTGACTTGGGAATTTAGCCTTCTTAGGTTTTATTAAGAACTACAGTCGTTTTGAGCTTTCTTCACCAGCATGGAGACGTGAGATGACCATGTCAGGTTTTCTGCATACATTTTCCTGATTTATACTTTTTAGTATAATTTTAAATGCAGTACTTTTAATTCTAACAGTATTTTTGGTATTGGTACTTTTACTCCATCTGCGGCTGTTTGTGTAAACACTGGATGGGACATGGCGACACAATGACTTTATCTCTGTTTTTAATGAAACTTTCTCTTCCACAAGGGAACCGTCATCATCATAGCCAATCACGGTGACCGGATCGATATTCCTGCCGGAGCGATGCTGGAGAACAAGATCGTTTCAGGAAACCTGCGGATCCTCGACCACTGAGGACTTCTGGGAAACTCCCCACCACCACCACCACACCATCCACCATCCACAAACGAAGCCATTTGCACCTTGAAGAGCCTCAAAGAGAAGAGTTTTTTCTCTTCACTGATGAACTATCGCAGCTTGCTTGTTTTTGTCCGTCTTCACCCTGTAATTTCTATGTAAATCCTGCCTAAAAAGGGTCACAGGTCAAACCCCCTCCTTCTTCCTGATGCATCTGCAGACTTTCTGCTCATCGTGAAGCTTTTCAGGAAGAAACTTGCTTACTGCAAACAATCGCTGCACAGTCTGTTTCTGCTGTCTATTAAAGTGTAATATGGGTCAACGAGTGTGTGTGATGTTTAGGTGAAGTACAGGCAGAAACTGGAGTAGCGCTTTTTTTGTTTTAAAGTGGCCATTTGTAGTTTTTTCTGAGGCCTCTAGCACTGAGGTTTAAGATTGCAACTGCTACCTTCCCAAGCGTGTGCTCGTGTATCAGTAAAACAACAAATCTAAATTGAACAGTACAAAGCAAACATCATCAGATCCATGCTAATGTGGCTGGCTGCCACTGCCCTGCATCACTACTGGTTTTAGAAACAATCATTCTCATTCATTAAAGAGGTCATATTCTGCTAATTTTCAGGTTTACATGGTTTCATTTTCAAAAACACCTTTGTTTTTTCTTCATACTGCACATTGCTGCAGGTCCTCTTTTCACCCTATTTGTAGCTATGGAGTGATACATCTTGCCTCTAAATGATCTTTGTTGGGAGTTGCACATGCGCAGTTCCTAGTTAAGGACTACTAGCCAATCAGAAGCAGAGGGGCGGGTCAGTGAGAAGCCGGTAAACAGCTTCGTTCAGCTGTACATGTTGCCGACCAGCTTGGCAACATGGACTGGAACAAGTGTCAGAGTGGTGAGTTATTAATCTGTAACAAAAGTATCTTTCATCAATAAAGTTTTAACTGAGCTCTGTCTCTACATCACAGTAACAACTTTATGTCCATTGACTGCCTGGAGGGAGAGGAGAGCTGTGTGCTGCAGCTCACTGTTTTTCCACCGCTGTTTTTGAGTAGCGCATTTAGCTTTCATCCCTTTGTCGTCACAGGGACTACAAACGAGCCGTTTTCTGGCAGTTCAGAGCAGAGTTTTCTGTGGGAGATGGGAACTCCCTTTGGGCTTTTGCAAACCTATTACATGCACAAAAAGGTTTGTTAATGCAAAGTGCTCATCAATAATCACAACCATTCATGCAGTTTAACATTTTGAAAGTCCTGCCCCATATTGGTCGGTTCAGGAAAAATAACTGAGGAGCAACTTTATGCACTCGCTTTTTAGATGACGTTAGACCAATGTTTCGGTTTAGGATGGGTGGGCCTACGTGACTGACCAATGATGGCATGCAAGAAGGCGGGACCTAAAGAGCAAAGCAATGCAAATATGCACTGTAGAAAGAAAAAGCTGAATCCTGGACAGGTCTGGGAAAAGAGGGCATATGGTCACCCTAACTGTTACAGCATTTCTTGCAGGATAAATCAACACATAACACCAGTGGTGCACAGGATTAACAATGTGGATCGCATTAACTGGTGATCAAACATAAAGTTACAACAATAGGATTTTGTACCTGAAACGTTAGCAACTGGTTGGAGTTAGCAGGCAAGCTAACATTATCTAACTTGAGCCAACTCACTCATTGTCAACTGCTTATCGTCTGTACAGGGGGGCTGAGCCATCCCAGCTGGCAGTGGGTGTAGAGGCGGGGTACATCCTGGACACTCACACTCGCACCCAAGGACAATTTAGAGTCACCAATTAACCTGCATGTCTTTGGACTGTGGGAGAAAGCCGGAGCACCTGAAGAGAACCCACGCAGACACGGGGAGAACAACTTGTGCAGACTAAAGCACAAAGTCACAGTTTCACATGCTTTGCAGTAAAGTTAGTTTACTGGTCCAATAGGATGAAAGCCAACTCTGTTTTTACATCCAAAACAAAGTGGATGTCGCTCACACACCATGTCTGCACACAGTCACTGTAAGTTACAAAAAACAATAATGCAACATAACTGAGGTGGAGGACCCATTCACTGCAGTAACGTTACTATGGTAACTAACTGTGAAGTGGCAACAATCTCATAACATTCAGCTCACAAACCCTTACTTTATCATCCAAAACATTTTGCTGTGCTCACATCGCTGAGCCTCCAGTGAAAGACGCACAAATAGTTATTAAACAGCTGTAACGAGCATGGGTTAGTTCAACCTCCAGCTGATAAAAATACTGCTGTAACGTTGCAGTGAGAGTTCCCAGCACGTTGTGTCTACTATGCATCAGAAAACCACACACCTAGAAAGACAGTGGTTGCAATCAGAAACTGCACTGTGGGAGGCCCCTAAAACCTATACATGGCCCCTTTAAACAAAATAAAAAGGGTTTATGGATAAAATTCTACCTAACTTATTTCTCAAAATAAAGTATCAGGAAACAGCATTTGTGTTTTTGTCCATATCAAATCTCTGCTATAAAAATACATAAGCAACTAAGTACATTTACTGAAGTACTGAAGTGCAGTTCTGAGGTACTTTCCCTCTGAACTGTTAGTGAAGTATAAAGTATCAGAAAATGTTTACTCATTTTAGTAGCTTTGGATAAAAATATCTAACATTTGAGGTACAACAAGCATAAATATTTTTACTCCACTACAGTTATTTGATCATTTTAGATACTTTGCAGAATCAGATTAATACTAAATATAATCAAAAAGGAAATTGTGAACTAGCTACATCTCATCTCTCTCATATATCTGAGAATTTTAAAACCCAATATACTTGGTTTTTATGCTTTTCACAAAAAGATAACACGAACAATAGTAATAACCTTAGATACCAATTTATCTGCATTCAGCTCATATCAAGCTCTACTTTTAAATATTTTGATTCCAATATTCTGTACTTTTGCTCAAGTAACATTTTAAATGCAAGATTTTTACCTGCAACAGCTTTCCTACACTGTAGTATTTATAGATCTGAGTACTTCTGAGCCTTAAAGCTGAAACTATCTGCAGCAAACAAAGAGACTTGAGAAAACAGCACGCCGCTCCATCATCCTGTTTTATTCACATCAGGTTTGAAGGATTCAAGACATTTGTTGGATTCTCAGACAGACATGCAGCCCGACTCGTCTGAACCGAACACAGAGGGTCGACTCATTCACACACTTACTCGCACACTCACTCACTCTCTCTCACTCTCTCACACACACACACACACAGTGGTATGGTAGGCACACTGTAGTGGAGAGCTCAGATGTGTCGTCTCAGACAGTCGATCAAAAGTAGGCACTTCTGAAGCGGACAGTGATGAAAGTTGAGTCTCAGAGGAAACTGACAGCTGCGGTCACGCCTCGTCATCCAGCTCACTTTGAACTAAACACAGTTTCTGACTGTCCTCTGGGTGGGTGGGTTTGTCCCTAAACTGTAGGTGAAGTCATTTATTTTTACCACATTTCTCTGTCACATTATCTCAGGAGAGGAAAGTTTGGTTTTCTTGCGATAACGGCATACGATCTCCCGAAAACGAATATTTTCTCTACGATGAACTTTTTAAAGTTTAAAAGCTGATTAATGCTGTGAGACAGAAACCAGAAGAGAAGCTGTCTGGTTTGATGGGATCCAGGTTCTCTTCCGATTCATCGCTGCCTGTAGTGTTCAAGTAGCTTTCAGAGACTGATTAACCTGACGGTGACGTGACCGCAGCTGGACAGCTGTGTTTTGTTTGGTCGGAGTTCAGAACAGAAAATCTGATGTTTGAAAAAACTGCGTTTGCTGTAAGCACCGGTGTTCTCAGGTGTTCTGACTCTGCTCAGGCTGAAGCTGGGAGCTTCAGCGGGAGTTTAGAGGGTTACAGCTCTTAACAGGCGAGTGAAAAATTATCCACCAACACTCAGCCCTGAGTCTAGTTTCCACTCCAGGTAAACAAAATACCACTTGTATTCAAGTGTGTCTGTATTAGCACAACAAGCCAGAACACCTGGGAACATCTGTGTGGTTGTACCACAGCTGTGCAGCAGGTTTAAGGATTCATTACCCAAAATCACGTGATGACCGGGTGTCTAATCGTGCGTTTTAAGGCGTTCCTTCTAAGAAAACTCGCTTTGTCTACATAAATTAAACTCCTCGACTGATGAACTAAGCTCAGAGTTTTAAAGAAAAACCGCGTCATCTAAAATTTCACTTGATAAGTAACTTTGATCAGTTGAAAAGGTCAGTAAATACTGCATTATATTGTCTGCTCATGTTTAAATGAGCTCAACCAGTAAAGCTTTTAGTGCACACTATGTTTCACACCATTTTATTTAGGACAATGTTTGAGTATGAATAAATGAGGAGTACTCGTTTTCAGTTTGTTAGATGACAGCACCTGAAAGCAGCACCAGAAATGTTTCGGGTAAACTTCAGCTTGATTGGTTCACATCTCGCGATGTGATCATCTGTGATTGACAACTGATAACACCGGGGAAACATGATCTCTCACATGATTGTTTCTAACTTTCCAGGCAGCGCTCGCTTACTTTCATTCAGGAAATTCTGCTAAGAAGATCCACAGTAGATATTTTAGTAGATAGATTTAGAAATGAATCAGATTTTCTGTTCTGTCGTTTCTCACTGGAAAGAAACAAAAAGCTCATGCAGATTAAATAAAGCTACAGCAGGAGGGAGAAGGATCGACAGTAGTTTGAGTTAACAGCTTATTTCATGCTTCATGTTCTGCAGTCAAAAAAACTCATCAATTAACTACATGTAGAAAAATGACCATCTGCCGGGGCCTGAATATCACTCAGCTGAAACTTGATGCATGGTTGGATTGTTTTAAAAGAGAAGAGGGGGAAAAGTGCAGTTGAAGAGTTTATTTTCCAAATTAGAGACTTGTTTTACTTTGGTAGCAACAGGATGTAGCTGAGAGTTGATTCTTCCCCAAATGTTTAGGAAGTAAACTCTTCAACGACACTTTTTTAAAATCAGCTCCTGCTTCTTTAGGGCTCCTCCAGGTCTCAACCTGTCTGGTATTCCATAAGAGGTCTGGAAAATCTTCTTGTTCTGAGTATAAAAGAAACCACGTCTTTTCAGCCGTCTGGATAAAAATCAAACCAGACGATGAACGAGGAAAAGGTTTGGAAACGCCGTGAAGGAAACCTGTCGATTCTTTCAGAGCAGGAAGTAGAAAAAAACCCGGTTCTTTCCAGAGCGAATCACATCTTCCCCCCGACTCCTGAACCCTCGGCTGTGAGGTTTTAGCAAAAATCTGCGAAACCAGCGGCGGAAAAAAATTGTTTTCAGTGTGCGTTGATGATAATTCCCTTCGGCTCCAACATCCCGTCCCCGCTGGAGAAAAAGTCCACCACAGTGGAGAATGTTTTCAAGACAGAAAAATAAATTACCCCGCCATTATAACAGTATCTACACCCTTCACCCGTTAAAACTATAATTTAATAGTATTCTGTTGCACACAGTGAGATGAGTGGCAGCAGTTTTTAAGGAGGCTCTGTGTGTTGCTTCATAGAGTATTTTAAGGTGGAGCTGTTCAGGAAGCCCGGCGTGTTTCTGCTCTTCTCCTCTCCCAGTTTTGTGTTTTGGTCCCTGGGGCCTCCCCAAGCTTCAGCCGGCCGCCGTCGGCCCCCGAGGTCGGCAGCCCGTCTCCG